>NC_140585.1:773336433-773765795 GCF_964204655.1 Triturus cristatus
GCAGAAAAAGAAGACCGAGTCAATGCAAACATTAAGAGATGATACGCTGATGAAACTGACCGATTTAGAAAATCGCGCCAGACGAAATAACTTGCGAATTTTGTGCATCCCCGAGGGAAAAGAAGGGTCTGATTTTTGCCAGTTTGTGAAAGACCTTTTTGAAGAGGTCTTCCCGGATTTGCTACAATGGGACTGGAAGATGCAAATACAAAGGGCACACCGCTTCCCTTTTAACCAACGGAGAGCAGCAAGGTAATCTGACAATCACCCACGCGCCATTATGATTTCTCTAAATAATTTTCTAGCCAGGGAATCTCTATATGATCTTGCTAGACCTGACGGTAAACGAGCAGGGAAGGGGTGCCATTTTTTTGTTCGTCCTGACTTCTGTCAAAAGAAAGTTGAAAAGCGTTGGCTTCTTCGGCAACTAATATCGGAATTCCAGGCAAAAGGGGCTCAGGCTTTTCTTATTAATCCAGCAAAATTGAAGGTGGTTTTTCAGGGGGGCACGTAGTATTTTCAGTCAGAAATCCAGGCTAAAGAGTTCTTACTGTCACTGAATACGTCTTAAAATTCTGCTTGAACAAATTGCTGTGTGCTTAGATGAGAAATATTTTCTTTGAGCCTCGAATTCCAAGACCTCATTTGTTTTCTCTTTTGTATGTTTATCCCTGTTTCTCACTCTATATGGCATTTTATTCCATTCTTTGAGTCTTCAAACCGTTCATCTTACTAATGAAAGGTACACAGACTAGGATTAAAGGTCTCGCTGTCCGGAGGGATGGGTTGGGTTAGCTCAGCATCACCAGGGACAGGTGGTCCCCATGCCTCGTGTGGTAGGGTGGGGAGAGGTCTGAGGGGGAGGGACTCAACTTGGGTGGACTGGGGGGGAGCAGAAGGGGGAGAGGGTGGGGGGCACTCTAGCATTTGTTCAATTGTACAGTTACGACAAATATAGTAACTTTGACAAGATTCAATATTTTGTTAAGTTCTCTTTTTTTTTGTAGGAAAGTTGGCGGCAAAGTCCTTGTTTTTTTTGGGGACTTTAGAAGGAATTTTTAGGTATGGAAGATAGGAATAAATATATCAGAATTTTTTTTTTTAATTGCTGTGGCCTCAATGACAGGAAAAAGAGGGGTATATTAGCGAAACTTATTAAATATATGAGGATCAAGGTATTAAGTCTCCAGGAGACTCATATCTGCTGGAACAATCAAATGTGGTTAAAGGATTTGGGTCTCGATCTCCTTGCTTGTACCCGCCAAGCTATCAACACTCGAGGAGTTGCTAAAATGGCTTTTAACTTGTAATCGAGTTAAGGAAGATAACTTATGTAGATGGGTAATCGTAGAAGTAGTTATCAGGGGGACATTATACACTATATGTTCTCTCTATGGTTCCAATTTAGAGGACCCCACTAGTCTCGGCCACTTAAATATTGAACTAACTCTGTGGTCTCCCTTGATAGTTTTCTGTGGGGATTTTAACATTCATGTGAATGCCAGCTTTAATCTTCAAAGTAATGACTCATACTGGACGGAATGTCAAAACTTTTAAGGCTTTACAGGGGCTATGCCAGGAACATGGATTAGCCGATATTTGGCAAAGCCAGCGTCAAACGGATTTAGGGTATACATTCTTTCCTGCCCCCCATAAAAAATGTGTCGCTTAGACTATTTCTTTGTGACTAACACAATAGCGGGGAGGATTACCTGTGAGCTTTTTCCAAGATTTATATCCGATCATAACCCTTTAGTGATCCAACTCCCAGTTGGAATTGTTGTACAAGCAATGACAACCTGGAATTTTGACAGAAAGTTACTACTCGATCTAGAATACTGCCTATTTGTTTCAAATTGGATTGTGGAATTTTTCTAGAGGAATAGGGGGACTGCATCTGAGCTAATGTTCTGGGATGCCTTTAAGGCAGCGCTGAGGGGGGAAACTCTTAGTTTTTCTCTGTATCAACAGAGGAAGAGAAAAGAGAAGGTTAATGGCTGGGTAGATCTGCTGAGGGAGGCTGAGAAAGAGCTTATCCTGGTATTTGGGGATCAGCAGAAGAGAGAGGAATGCCAAAAAAGATAGCAACAGCAAAAACTAAAATACATCAACATTATGGGGAGGATTTAGCCATAAAATTCAAGCAGCACAGGTCTGATATATACAAATATGGAGAGAATACCGGCAGACTACTAGCCAAGCATATACAGCATAGAGCAGTTTCGAATAGAATATGTCGTATAAAAAATCCAGGGGGACAGATTCAGGATCTCCCGGCTAAAGTCCTGGAGGTTTTTCAGGAGTTTTATCAGGGTCTTTATTCCACTGAGAAGGATGGATCAGTAACTTCAGGCGAGGACTTTCTGTTTCATTATGTTTCCTCTCAGATTACTCCTGAACAGAGTGATATTCTTTCTGCCCCGATCTCAAGAGAAGAAATTGAATCTGCTATAATCTCGTTGGCGGCAGGCAAGGCTGCAGGCCCTGACGCATTGCCCTTGGAATTTTACCGCACTTTTAGACAAATTCTCATTGGGGAACTTGAATCCTTATTCTTAAGAGCTCAGAAGGGGCAGACTCCTGACCCATGGCACAGAACAACTATTGTAGTTTTTAAAAAGAAGGATAAACTGGAACTTAGTCCCTCTTCATATCGCGCTATTTCTTTAATATGTGCAGATAGCAAGATCTACTCGAAAATAGTAGCATTGAGGCTTGGAAGGGTCATTGCTCCCCTGGTTTCTGTCCGTCAACACAACTTCATCCCTGGTCGTGACTCATCTGACCACGTCAGGTGGTCAATAGCCTTGTTTGATTGGGACCAGGCCTCGAAGGTACCCCTGGGGATGATCCTGTTGGATGCAGAGAAAGCATTCGACAGGGTCTCCTGGGGGTTTCTTTGGCTGATGCTGAAGACTAAAGGGTTCCAGCAGGAATTTGTTACAGCTATACAGACTTTGTACTTTTCACCTAAGGCCCGTGTTCGGATTTCCGGACAAGAATCGAATGTACTATCTATCAGTAGAGGAACACGTCAGGGGTGCCTCTGTTCACGATTATTATTTGCCCTATACATTGATCCGTTACTTAGTAAGCTGGATGCTGATCAACGGATTGAAGCGACTAAGGTAAATGGCATCTCGTACAAAACGTTTGCATATGCTGACGACGTAGCTATCTTTACAACGAATATAAGATCCGCCTTGCCGGCGGTGTATGACATGGCGAAACAATTTGGCTCTGTTTCAGGCTACAAATTAAACGCCAATAAAATCCAGGTTATACATTCCGATTCTTTAAGACCGCAGGAGATCCCAACAGTACCAGCAGCAAATTATTTGGGTATAAAGATTACGGTCGTGGTCGAGCAGATTCCTGAGATAAATATACTAACTATTATAAAAAGTACTGATCAGACACTTGCAAGATTAGACCATTTTCATTTCTCACTGCACGGGCGCTGCAATGTTATAAAGATGATCATTTTCCCAAAATTTTTATATTTGTTTCGGACAATACCTCTCGAATTTCCAGCTTTTTGTATTTCCAGAGCAGAAGGAGTTTGTATCAGATTTTTATGGAGTTACCATAAACCTAGAAGAGCAGCTAAATGGTTAATCCTTCCGAGATTAAGGGGGGGTTGGGGACTTCCGTCTCTAAGGCTTTATCATTGGGCAGCATTACTACAGCACATGGGGACACTGTTGGGTGTAGGTAAGATGTCAGTTCCTGAGCCAGTCAAACTTACTATATATGAGCTCTTATTAGGGGAGGAAGAGCCAAATTGTTTCACCAGAATTATTGAACCTAGTTATTACAAGAAAACAAAGTTCAAAATAATTCAATCTGCTTTTTCTACCTGGAAAATAATGAGGCGTCAGTTAGGGGTATCGAACTTAAACGCGTATACCCCCTTGTTTTCGTATGGGCTGTTACCGCCAATCTTCCAGGATCAAATAACCAGAGGCTGGGGAGCCCTTGGAATCAATGTTTCGGGTGATTTTGTTTAGTAACGGTCAAATTATCTCTTTTTCTGAATTATAAGAAGACACTTCTTTAAGTTTTTATAAATTAGAAGTTTCTTGATTAAAACTATTGCACAGGGGCGGGTCAATTACGCTAAGATACCATTGGTGGACATTATAGCATCTAAGTCCAGGCTTATAAAAATTTATCAAACTCTGCTATCCACTCTCCCTGATGATCTAGCAACTCAGAATGACAGATGGGATAGGAATCTTGTACTGGAGGGTACAGATTTGGAAGCTTCTATGGAATTGGCTAATCAGATCTTAATAACTGGCAGTCTGAGAGCACAACATTACATGTCCATCTTTGATTTATATTACACTCCGGGGAAAATTGCTAAATGGTCTGGGTCACGGGGGAATGTATATTGCAGGTATGGGCTCCTGGCTGCTGACACGATCCATATGTTTTTTAGTTGCCCCAAGTTGGCTAAATACCTACAAGACATCGAGTTTTTCTTTAAGACATCTTTCACTATAAGGACATGTGGAACAGTAAACCTTTACTTGACCTTCTTTTAAATACCATGCACCCTTCCTTATGGGCTATAATGTCTGTTTATTAATACTTAAAAGGAAGGTAAAGCCCTGTCAAAAGGGATTTATTTTGAAAGGTAAAATTGGTCATTTAAAACTGCATCCAGGCTGGAGACTAGGGCTGGGTGGATTGTTTCATTTTTCCTGCGGAATTGTCAGAATTATGGTCACTCTGCAGTTCTGGCCAATTTCCACCAATCACCCCATGGCGAAATGTTTCTCCTGCAATCCTACAGAAAATGGGAACTGGTGAGCCAGAGTTGGTGTCCCATAGCGCGATTTTCTAATGCGAGTGATCACAAGCGATTGCAATCAGAGGGCTACCATTTGAGCAGATTTGCTGTTGCTCAACAAGATTTTCTACTCAGTAGCAAAACCAACTCAAATGGCCAGACGCTCTACTCAATGCATGGTGCTTTTCACACTAATTTTAAGTGCTGCTTGTGCTACTGGCACTACATTGCAGTGCAAGCTACATATTTTCTGCCCATTGGCGGAACTCCATGGAATCCTTTTATGTAACCCAGCAGAATTCTGCAGAGTTTAATTCTGCGAGTTCCACCCACCCCTATTGGAGACATCTGTCCTGGATCACTGCAGTGAGTGGCACAATCAGTGCGGCAGCCCACTAGTGACATTTACAGACCCTGGGTACACTCTTTTCCATATACAAGCAAGTATAAATAAGTTAAATATACCAATTTGTTATATACCAATTTTACTAATTTAAAGGGAGAGCACAAGCGCTTTAAAACTGGTTAGCAGGAATACAAATTTCAGAGTTTCTTGTCCAAAACATTTATGTTTAGCAAAAAGTTTAAAGAAACAGGGTGACCCTGCCAAAAGGGTAAATATCCAACAATCTGGCAACAGCTGGAATATCAAGATAATACATTGAGCAAGAAAAGGAAATGGGAAGAGAAAGGAGATGAGATGGCAATAGTGTTTGTTAAGGAAATGCTAATCACCAAACACTGTTAATTTCAGACATATCCTGAAAGATTCTACCATTTGTACTCTCAGTATTGTAATGGATGCCACCATTTGTCAAGCACATAAAGGATGAGATTCTCAAGTGAGCACCAACATATACTGGCATAATGATGATAGACTTTAACCTATGGTTGGACATTTTCCAAAAATATAGAGGGTTGACTGACAACAATTAATCTTTACACTTCAACAGACATGTTATGAGACCTTCCCACATACCGGCACATATCCGGAACCTAATCTTCTCACATGTCCCTAAAGTTAGCAGTCACACAGTACACTCCCAAATTCAGCAAGACCACTCTGACATGTATCTCATGCCCCCACAGCAACTGGTATCCTAACTAGCCATGGGCAAAATATTTAGCTAGATCACAAAACAATGTAACTGTGCTCTTTTTTTATCTGTTTGCAAAGCAAAATTGGGTACAAACAATGAATATTTCTGCTTTTCGTGTGAACTAGGGAACAGGTGGAGTTTACGCCTTTCATGTGGTTCATTCAGTTTGTTCAGTTATCCAATCAAAACATGCCTCAGATGGAATCAGATGAACCATACAAACTACCTGCCAACTGCAATCTACCCACAGAGCAGTTGTGAGCAGCCTTCTGCCTTGCTTTTTATCAGTGGCAGGCAAAAGCAGATGACAAATATCTCAGATTTGCAAGGTGATCCGGTTCCATGACCAGGGAATGAAATTAAATGCACCCAGCCTCAGTCCCAAACAACTTCTGTTAGACAACATATAGTTTACACAATTATGGTTCCAAAGGACAGGAAACCTGTCAAGAAATATGTCAATATATTTATCATGTGCATATAAGAATTGTTGCAAGACTGTAGTTGGGGCACTCTATTGCAGTAAATGTAGCAAACAAGTGCAAAGATCAGCAATGGTATTAGTAGGGCAACACATTGTAAAACAGAAATATTAGCCAATAAGAAAACAGATCTATTCCTCCCACAATAATACCTAGCATTCATTTTTAGAAAAAGCCCACAAGCTTTTTTGTTGTGTATCAACTCATCCACTTTATTATCAGCTTTATTATCTTTTGAAGTATAGTATTTATGTTGTAACCTCTTAATGTTGTCAACAATAGATGCAGATTGGTGGTGTGAGCAACAATCAACCATGAAGATATCCGCTTCGTAGAGCTCCTCCGCCACCCATCAGAAGACTCCCATAATCTGAGCACTAATCTGTCCACTAACCCCATGGTAAGACATGGCATTCTATGCGGGACTGAGGGGAACCCACTGAGCCCTTCGAGTTGGCAAAGACATCGATGAGGCGGGCTTGCCGTGCTGCAGCCCTGATGGAGACGGAAGGCCCCAGTCATGATTTGGTCTGTCGCTTCATCGGAGTCATCGCAGAGACAACAGTTGTATTTACCATCGACTGTTGCGATTAAGGAGCTTGGTTGCAGATGTGAGGTGTGGGCAGGCTTTAGAATCGAGAGCCCACGCCTTCACTCACCTTCCCCCAGTGAGCATCTCCGCTCCTGTGCGGGTGACCGGGTGGATGCTTGTGCAGGCTGATAGAGAAGCATCATCACACCCACACACAATGACCAGGCCACAACCCCCGCAAGCTGTGGCCCCATGTGCCAGGTGGTACATTTGAAAAGTGGTGTGGCAGAGGGACACGCCACCATAGGGCCGTTCTGCAGCAGAATTAAAGATGCCTCTCATGTAAGCCCAGGTGGAGTTCGCAAAGCAGCAAAAAAACTCTGCAAAACTACGCAGAGATGCGCAAGCATGCAGAGTTGCTTGTTACGCTAGCTCGCGCATGCCCGCGAGACGTTTCTATAGTGCGGCAACACGGATTGCATGTTCGGAGGGGAATATTGCACCACAAGGTCACCAATGGGCATGGCCTTCTTGTTTTTCTACTCTTTGTATGGTTCTGGGGCCTGTTTTTCATCCCTCTCCAATCTTTTCAATCCTTTGTTTCTTAAACTATTTTTCTGATCTTTTTTATTTATTATCTGTCCCTCTTTCTCCCTAAGTGTATATTTTGCGTTTGATTTCTACTTTTACTCAGTTTTTTTGTACTGTTTTTCTATTATTTGCTTTTTGTTTTCTTTTACTTCCCTACTTCTTCTCCTTTATTTATTTTCTAGTTCTACTTTTTCTTTTCCATCCACTGCGCCCACAGAATCATGGCTAAGGCTAAGGGCAAGGCTAAGGCTAGTGCTACCAGGAGCTGCCTTCCTTGCGGAAGGTGGCAACCGGAAGGGGTGCAGGCCAGGGCCCTGTTCTCTGAGGTGGAGGTGGCCGCTCTTGTTTTTTGTGTACAGCGTCACCTCCCCTTAACCTTGGCAGCAGGAGACAGAGAGCTATGGGAGCCAGGAGCGTCACCGCCGGTGGGCGAGGGTGCGCCAGGCAGTGTTTCGCTGCTCTGAGGTTTGGCGCACCCACAACCAGCTGACTCACTGGTGGTCCGACATCCTGAACCGGGAGCAGGACCTCCTGGACCTGCTAGGTTTTGAGGTTGTGGGGCTTGGTGAGTACCTAAATATATTACTATTGTGTGTTCTGTTCTGTGTTATTGCAAATATTATTTTTTTCCCAAAAAGCAAGAATGCTGCTGCTGCTTACATGCATGTAAGTTACGTTTAAAAATCTTGTATTATGTGATTGTTATTCTTCTAGACAGGTGCTCTGCACTACTTTGTGATCTCTTGGGCTGATTATCTAAGAGAGGTTAGAGAAGTTCAGTTAGGTAATGTTAGAGATTCCTTTCCTTTGTCCTGTCACTAAGATAGCAGTAGTAGGTAGGTAGTTATTATAGTTAGTTACTTAGTGTTAGGTAGTAATTTTTTAGCGGTCTGCGTGATGCGTCCTTCATCATGTGCTGCTGACTCCAGTCCTTAGTAGAACCTTCTGTAGTTTGTTACATCAGCAGCAACCAACCAACCAACAATTTGTTGTATGCAATGTGCATGTGTCCATCTATGCATTTTTGAGGACTAAAATAAATAGAAATGTAGACTTAGTGAACCATTGGCCCATCAAAGGGGGTTGCTTCATTGGTGATATCGAATGAGATCGGAACTTAGAAGAAGCAAATATAATTTTTGGAAATTCATTCTATTGTCTTTGGAATAGGTGGGGTAGGTGGTACTTAAGTTTAGGATTCTTGAATCGGAATGGAACACTGGATTAATAAATAAAATAACTAGATGGTCCACAATCACGATACTACCAGTCGATCAGATTAGATAGGTCAATTTTATTGCAACTGTCATTTCCTGTCAACAAATGTTTTTAGAGCGTTTTTTTAAATATTTCATTTGCTTCACACCAATCAATTTTTGTCTCTTTATATATCTTACATGATCAGCATCCAAGGGAAAGAAGAAGACTGGGTCTCAGGTGGGAGCTAGAGATGCCTTTCAGGGCTAGGATCGCTCCTCAGAGGGCTCTGCTGCTGGCCCCACTAAGTCCTCCTGTTGTTAATATTAAAAATTCTATTTCCCTAACTTTTACTACACCTTTTTTTTTTTAAACTATTATTTCCATTTCCTAATTCTATGTTTTTACCAAATCTTCTTCGATCTATCTGTTTCTAAATTCATGTTATCCCTGCATTACCTACCTACTTAGTTATTATATTTCTAGTGTCTGGTTTTTTTTTACATCAATCTAACTGCCTTGGACTCTGTACTACTATTAGTCTGTCTGAAGCTTTCCCAGTTGGCCACTCTTTTTCTTTTTAAAAAGTTTGAAAACTCAGATTCATCAATAGCTCTAACCACTGAGTCCAGTCCTTTGGGTTGTCCTCTTCTTGAGAGGCTGTTCGAAAACTGCCACCAATAAAATGCTTAACCAGATATTTTACTATTTTTTATAGGATAGGACATGCCGGATATTTTACTATTTTTTATAGGATAGGACATGCTACTGTCTACTCTACTCTAGACTAGTACCCGATTTGCACTAGTGATATGTGTGGTGTATGTATGTATCGTTTTCAATCTTCCTAGTAAAAAAAAAATAGGGTACATGGCATCTAAAAAATGTATAATGTTTACCTAGGCATATCGACCACCAGTGCCGGGCCAGTGGCGGGGCAGACGACGTAATCCAGAAGGGAGCAGATGCTGCAGCTGCTCCAGGGGTAGGTGAGCCAGCAGCAGTGGTGGGCGATGGTAAGTTAAACCCTTACTTATTAACAATACACACTCGCTGCAAGGGTGTACACTGTACTGTTGAGAGAGACTAAGTTGTTGTGAACAACGGTTGAAGAAGGCACCCTTTACTTAGCATTAGCAATAGCATTAATGGTGGAAGTTGAGTAACTAATGGCCTCTTCTATCTGACTTCAACTCAGCTGAGAACGTTTTATGAAGAAGACGAAGAGTCAGACGACCTTGATGGATGGGTTGCATGAAAAGGGAAAGAAGGATGGAAGGAGGAAGGACGGGTGACGTGTAATATATGACTGGCAGAGAAGGATTCGTGGGATGCAAAGGTTGCTGATAGGAATCGGATGCATGGGTGGTAGAAGGATGGATGAAAGGTGTAAGAATTGATTCCTGCCTGGGTGGGTGAAACTGTATGAGTGATAGATAGGAATCCTCCGGAAGGGGTTTGATGGGTCAAACTCAAAGGCAAGCAAGGAAGGACACATGGGTGGCGGTTTAAAAACAAATTACAAATGTTTGTTTTTGGTGAAAGGTTTGTTGAGAGATTAAGAAGAATTATAGCCATGTATACTTTGAATGGATGGATGCCTGGATGGTATTCGATCATAGCATAGGTGAAGACTGTCACTGGATGAAGACAATGTAGAAGAAAAATCAACCGTGCCAGAGTAGCAAAGCCAAGGGTGAAGAATATAATAAGATTAGAATTAAAAAAATATAATGCTAGAAGAGCAATATAATGATAAATGGAAAATTTGCTGAGAAGAGAAACAAGGACTCTTTTTTTAAGGTTTTTGATTCAAGGTTTATGTCTTGTGGTGCAACATCATGTCTAAAAGTACTGTCTAAGCACAAGCTCCAGTCCAATCATGTATCAACAGATTATTTGCATCAATTCATCCTTTTATGCGCTGTACACACGTTGCACAATGCTTTTATGATAAAAGTTATCGAAATAATGCAATTGATGATGATGAGTTAAGGTTGTATTTCAGAATACTCCCTTGACTCACAGTAGTTTGCAAGCACAGCAAATATATTGTGTATGTATGTACCCATACCCACCCATTATCAATAACCTCCATCCGACTCAGAGGCCCACTTCCTACCTATGTCATTTTCAACCGTGTCAGCCTGCCATGGTTGGCCTATCGGATGCATGGTTGGTTACACAATCAATCAATAAATTCAATACTGCCTCACATCGTCCCATATATAATCCATGATCATTCGGATCAGCTATCATCCCACTACCTTGTTGTAGTTCTCATGGTGAAAGTGAAATTGAGCAGTAGCCATAGATGTAACAGGGTATGACTATAATAGAAAAATAAGATAATTGTGTAGTTGGAGACTACAGCTGCCCCACCTGCAGACAGTAGTAAATACAAATAATAACGTGAGTCTGTGACACAAGTATGTCCATCTAGGGCGCAAGCTGACAGAGCTGGCATGCCTACATGATTAATTTATCTAAACAGAATAAAGAGAAGAAGACTTGTTGACTATTAGTGCCTAGTAGTAATGCCTGAAACTTCCACAAATGTTAGAGGCCAAGGAAGTGGGAGGATATCGCAAATGTTATGGACTGTGCTTGCTAGTGCTATTGTGCCACTATAATTTTATGTGTATAATTAATTTTGTATAACTCTTTTGCTAAGAGTATTGGTTCCAATTGTCTTTTTTCTTTCTTGATATAGCTACTCCTTCCCAACCAAAACCACTACCAAACAGGAAGGAGTTAGCAGCCATGGCCCAGCAATGGAAGCTGGAGGCCATCCGTACTGAATAGCGGCGGCTGGTGGATCTGGCGGAGGAGGAGGCTGCAGCAGCTACATCCTCCTCCAATGCCCTGGGCCCCAACTAGGCACCCCCAGTGCCCCCAGTGGTACGGCACCATCATCTGGCCGCCGCCCGCCGCACTTCTTTTCTGAACACTGCTGCCCACCCCAGTGCATGTAACAGTAAGGCATTTAAGCACTGCATGCTCCCCCGGATGGCGCACCTAGAGGAGCAGATAAAGGCCCTGGAGAGTAACCGGCGAGCCCGCTGCTAGAACTCCGTAGCCTTGCCCCTTTTTTAATTTGTTTGGTGGGTGGGAATTGGGCATTGGGGAAAAGTTGGTGTTTATTTATGTACAATGGAATGAACATTGGTTGGGTTAGGGAGAGGGGTGGGTCAGGTGTTGTGGTTTTTTCATTAGTTTATTTGTTAGGGCAATACATTATTTATACTTTACGTATAATGTAAATGTTTTGTGGGGGGGTTACTCTTTTACTTCACATGGTTTCCTTTGCTGCTGCAGGTCCGCAGCCAGTTTTTGATTGAAATAATATGCCAACAGTGTAACACACCAACAGATAGACGAGGTACCCTCACTTGTGACTTGTCCTTCTAGTACTGTTAGTCTCTCCTCCTCATCTATGCAATCTGCAAATAATACCCCTATGAACTCAGAAGGGTGTGTGAAGTAATTAATTATTTCCATATTTAAATTATGTCTTCCCCAAACTTCTTCTCCTCCCTGTGATTAATGTTAGAGGAAGCGATGGCTGCATGGTGATGGTTTGTTTTCCCAAGATGCCATGGTGGTGGTAGTAGTAGTAGTAGACACTGACACTCAGTAGCATTTACAAAAAAAGAAAATGAGACAGTCAGTCACCTGAGGGAGACTCAGGAATGAATAGTAGAAGAAAAGTACACAAGAAGACTGCCAAACAAGAAACCATGATGATGATAGGCAATGCTAAAGTAAATTAACCAGAATGCCTGGAGGACAAGCCTAGTACAAGTTACAAACTGAAGTTGACTCTAGCTATGATGATGAAGCGGACAAGCGCCTTTGTAACCTTTAGTGCTGGAACTAGGATGATGATTGATGAGTCTGACTCAATAGTGGCAACTAATTATATTATTATGATGGATTCTTTATGTTCCTCTGGAAAAGAAATTTTAATATTGAATACTGTGCATGGGTGGGCAATCTAATATTGCCAGTGTGGGCTAGAGTGAAGTATATATATACTTAGACCAGAAGAAGATCTTTGCTCTGCCTTGAGTTAGTGTTGCTTTCACCACATCCTCCCCAGCAAGTGTGTGATCAATATTGGTGTAAATTTAATTCAGTCATTCCTCAATATAAATCACACAACCTGGGGTAAGAGGGTTTGGGTTGGGTGAATGGTTGGGAAGGGGGGTTTGGGGAAAGGTTTGACAAAGACAAACACTACACATGGACAACACACAATCTTGGCAGCTGACCATCCTAAATCTGTTAAGGGAGAAAAAGGAAATGCATGCATGATGATGACTTGAAGAATAGTATTAGACTAGTAGTACAGGCTAGCAGTACAAAATTAATTATTATTATTATGCAATTGCCTTGCCTGTCTGCCCCCAGAGAGACCCAATTAACATAAATGTAATGTTCTGTTATACCGGGTTTCCTTTTAAAGCTAGCAAAGATAATTTAAAAAAACTGTAGAAGTCAAATATAAGCAAACATACTAAACAATAAGCCTGGGCAAAGCACTACGCTATGCTCGCGTAGTTTGCGCTACTTCGCACTACGTGAATTGCACGTAGCACAGTGCAAACATGCGTAGCATAGCGTTGCGTAGTGCAGCAGTCATTTCTTGCTTGCTCGCAGTCCTCAACATCAAGTTGGCGACCGCGAGCAAGCAAAATGACATCCCGGCGAGACTTTTTCCTTGTTTGCGATCAGCAACATCAAGTTGCCGATCACGAGCATGGAAAATAAACGTCCCGGCGAGATTCTCAACGCGGGAAGGTCAGGTTTCTCATTGCGAGTGTTCGCGTATGCTCGCGACCGCTCGCGACGAGAAACTACCAGTCCGCGTTGAGAAAGCTGCCCCTCGAGTAAAAATCTACTCGAGCGGCAGAAAACTACAGCTCGCACTGTGCAAGATGCCGTTTTCAATGATTGCACAGTGCCGGATGCTTGTCCGCACTGTGCAATCATTGAAAACGGCATCTTGCACAGTGCGAACGGGGTACTACGCAGTTCGCGAAGAGCTACGCGTAGCTCGCGAAGTGCGAAGTGCACTTTGCATAGCTTCACGTAGTGCTACTTCGCGAACTACGCCCAGGGTTACTAAACAACACACACAGTCGTAATGATTGAAGAGAAAAAATTAATCAAATGAAATGACGATAATATAACTATGGTCATATTGGGAGATGCATCTCGACTTCCTCCTGGTCCTTCCATGGTCGCTCCGTCCGTCCGCCAATCTAGGCTGCCTGCCTGGCGGATGCGGTTTGGTAAGGTAAGTGTGAGTTTTTTTTTCCAGTATTGCACAGGGTAAAGGCCGGCCTGGAAGTGTAGATGGAAAAACAAAAAGGATATTGAAAAATCAAGGAGAAAAGTAAATTTAAACTGTATAAATTAAGGAAGAGTGCAACAAGAAAACTTTCAGAGGCGGTAGGGCTAAATCATGTCTATTCTATTTCCATCATTAACCTACAACAACAACAGAAGTGAGCCCGCCCCCCAACCACCACTTACCTTAGATTTTGAGTCAGAAGGCACTGAGCACACATAAACAGCAACATAGCATTTTACAAATTAAGTAACTAAATCAATGCACCGCTGCCAGTAATACCACTACACTCTCCTCCACCACTACACAGACATGTAGGTCTGGTGTTGTTGTTGTTGTTTACCTTTTAGGCCACTTCATGAAACGCCCCGATTGTTATTCCATCAGTCCTCTCCGATCCTACTGACTGACTGCGAGTATGGTATGGTCATGATGGTGTCCAACTCCGTAGTGTAACAAGTAAGTCCAGAATCAAAAATGCAATGGATCGGCCTGCAGTTGTTCAATTTTGGTATTGAATAACAAGAAGGGAAACATTGACTTGAGTCACTTTTTTGGGTGTAGATTGAATACTAGGAGACATCATGCATAACAACACAAACACCAATTACTCAGAGTCAGCGTGCAATGCATGCCATTATTTACCTGTTCTTATGGGGGAGTCCCTCTAGACTCGAAAAGAAGGACAGATATAGTCATGTTATTTGGAGGGACTCGACGAGGAAGGCACACATTTCAAATTTGTTGTACTATTTTCCTTCCAATGACTGACTTAAGGTTAATGGATTTAGGGCGAGTCAGGAGCAGGATTCGGAGGAGTGGACTTACTTCTTCACTGACTGCACACAGTTGGAACACCAATCTGGCAATAAAAAAGATGGTGGTGATAGATTTGTTGTGATTCGAACAAGAAAGACAGTGACACACACAAATAACAAAATTAAACAATATTCCTTAGCTGTATCTTTTTGGGGGGGCTTTTTGGGAGGGCGTCAAAGCAAGAAATAAAGTAACTCGAAAGCCTAGTTGTCAGGAAAGAAGAGCTCGTCCTCAAACTCTGGTGGTTCGCCCAGAAGTAGGTCATCTAACACACTACTTTCACAACCTGAGTCACCACCATCATCTTCCTGCTGTGCTACTTCAAGTATGGTGTAATCTGGTGGTATAAAGTGCTGATTCATTTTGATCATGGTTAACCTCTCCACGATTTGGGGCGTGAGACTGGTCCTTCTTACTGTCAGAATGGCACCAGCAGCACTGAAAATCCGCTCAGAAGAGACACTTGCAACTGGGCAAGCCATATAGTTTATCACCAGCTTGCTGAGCGCTGGCCATTGGCGCCTTTTCTCATACCAATACAGCAATGGGTTTTGATCAATGTAGACCTCTGTTGGGTCATCCAGATAGGCCTGGATCATCCACACAATGCTCATTGGTATTCCGCTTTGCTCAGTCTCTTTTGCCTTTGCCTCAGCACTGGACTTAACAAGTCCTTGCAGTATAAACCATTCCTGTGCTGATTTTGGGGTTGATGTTCCTGTTCTTGTTGTTGATGTTGTTCTTGGTGGTTTTGGCTCCTGTGAGCCAACCGCACTGCCCTCAGGCTCTGAAGTTGAACTTGAAGCCAGCTGCCCTGCAGTAATTGTTGTGCCCTGGAGTAGCAGGCCTCTAATTTCTGACTGTTTTTTTTCTAAGTGACCGGCTTCCACAGCTATCCCAGTGTAGTTGGCAACATCCCTGTCTGAAGAAGGAATGAAAGTGTGCAGTAATGGTTTGTACGGTGGATCCAGAATTGTGGCAGAAATGTCATGGTTGGATGACACAATGCCTCTTTGCACCCTTGTATTTTCAGATAAGCAAAGGGTTAAGCTCTCCACCAACTCATATACTTCTTGTTTTTTCCTCCACACCTGCGTACATTGCAGACACCCCCTTCAGCTATTCCTGTAGCATATGCAACAATTGGATAGCTTGGCCCATAGTACAGTCCTCCTTGCTGACTTCACATGTGTAGACCTAGAAAGGAAGTAGCATCTCTGTCAGGCATTTAACTGGGCCCCATTGGTCCATCTCAATGATCATGCCTTTCACAGTAGCATCCCCTCTTTGCATGACATATTCATTGATTGGTCTGTACTGCTCAAATATACGTTCAAATATGTCATAAGTTGAGTTCCAACGTGATGGCACCACCTAGATGAGTGCTTTAACTGGCATTCTGTTATCACGTTGAATGATCCTTAACTGCTTCCAGGCTTTTTTTTGTTTTATTTCTTTTTATTGAGATTTTAGCATGTAATCAAATAGTACAGCTCTGCACATTTTCTTGGTACAATAATGCAATTGTTTAAAGTGGTATTACATATGCATAATCAATAAACTCTATTTAGCATTAATACAGCAAAAAAAACTTCTGCCTTCCCCCTGTAACATTCTTATACACACATATTCAATTTGTAACTACACAGGTTATCCTAGTGGTAACGTTGCAACGTCTGCATAAATATTATCCACAATTTTATGTATCTCAGCATTGTTGTTTGTTTTGCCACCCGCATTCCATGACTATCTTTATCCCTGAGTACACACTTGTAACTTTTTAGTCCTGGTGTCTGGTCATTTATTAATTACCCTGAGCTTCCACTCTCCCTGCTCCCAACCAGGTCATAAAGGGTTCCCAGATATCCTTTGGTCAGCACCTGCTGGGCATTAGCTCCCAATAGTGTGACAGTTGATCTTTGCAATAAGTAGCGTCATTCACCCACGCTGCTACGGTCGGGGTGCTTGTTTTTTCCAATGTATCACCACCTGACGTTTTGCCAGGAGCAACAAAATTGCTATGAGTTTCTTCTTTACCTTGGGTGTATCTAGGACGTAACCCAGAAGTGCTTCCAACGGAGAGAACACCAGAGGATGGCTCATCATTTGTTCAATATGGTCAAATATTGCTAGCTTAAAACTGCGCTATCGGTCGGCACTCCCAGGCCAGGTGGACAAAGGTGGCCCTCTGGGAGCCATATCTCCAACACCATGTGTCTGGGTGAAGCCACATGCAATGTAACTGCATAGGTGTACGACATAATCGATGCAAATAATTAAAAGGAATCAGCCGAAGACGGTAGTTTGGTGATAGATGTTCTAGTGGAGTACAACAAAATACCCATTGCTTATCTTTTATAGTAATGCCTGCGTCCGCCACCTGTTCTGTTTTGGAGTGGGCTACGGTGATAGGGGACTCCCGCTGTGTAATGCTATAGAGGCGTGTGATTAGTTTGCGGCCGGATGGTACAGAGATAAAGTTTTCCAGAGCTGGCAGTGTGGAAGGTATTTGCGGAAACTCGTCAGATCGAGCCCTGCAAGCTGCTCTGCTCTGATAATATAGGAGTATGTCCAGTGTTGTAGGCGATGTCGAAGTGCACATTTGTTGGAATGTAATAAATGTACCGTCTGGGAATAAATCACCAACCTTTCAATAGCTCGTGGGGCGCCGCCCTCTGTTTGGCAGCCCTGTCTAGTAATGGTGTAATGAGTGGGTTTCCACCTATCGGAATAGATGGCGCAAAAAGAACCTTTTGGTGTGCCCTTTTTGCCAGCCCTTGCCATGCCCATATGAGTGTTTCAACAGTGTCTATTTCTAGGTGAGGTCGTTTATATTTTTGATAGAGTGCCGTATGTAGTGGGAGGGGAGCTCCCTGGTCCAGTTCAATTGCCACGTGGGGTTGGTATGGTGTGGGATGCTGCCAGTAGTGTGGGAATTGAGCTTGTTCACATATAATTCCAAATCGGGTGCGCCTAGGCCTCCTTGTGTAAATGGAAGTGTTAGGATATCCCAATAGACACGGGGTTGTTTACCAGCCCATATCAATTCCAGTATGTTAGAGCGTAGTCTCTTAAAAAAGTGTGTGTTGAAGGCCATTGGTATGTTTACAAAGAGGTATAACAGCTTTGGGAGTACAAACATCTTTGTTATTGCTATTCGACCTGCCAGGGAAAGCGGCAGGCGTTTCCACCTTTGTACTTTCCCCTCCAGCCAGTCTATCACCCTGCCATAATTAGCCGACCATAACTCCTGCATATTTCTACTGATCCATATCCCCAAATACCTGAACAGACCATTTGCCCATTGTGTTGGAAATTCTGTGTCAAAGGAAGTGGTGTCATGTGTCAGTGGTAGTATCGTTGATCTGGCCCAGTTTATCTGAATCCCCGTTAAACCTCCGTAGCACACCAGTGTTCTCATCACTGGCGTGAAGTTTGTTGCTGGGTTGACTAAATATATCGTCATATCATCTGCATAGATTGATATGGGCAATCCCCTAGAGGTGAACCCAATACAGCGCTGTGTATGATGTTGACAAAGTCAGGCTGCTAGGGGCTCTGTAGCAATCGCAAAGAGGAGCGGCAACAGCGGGCAGCCTTGCCTCGTTCCTCTGGTTATAATGATTGGCTCTGAGATTTAGTGGCGTCTAATAGGGCTGCAATGGCTTGAACATGTGGGGTTAGATAATGCAGAAGAGCGAAGAGGGTGCGGAGGTTGTGTGCTGTCTAGCAGCCGGGTATGAATCCCGATTGGTCAGGGAGTGCTATTAGTGGGAAAATTGGCTGCAGCCTGTTCGCCAGTAGCTTTGCATAAATCTTGGCATCCAAGTTTATTAAGGAAAGTGAGAGGTACGAGTCTGGCTGTGTAGGGTCTTTGTCTGCTTTCAGCAGGGTTATTATTGTAGCTTCACGCATAGTCTGTGGCAACAGTCCAGTCTCTTGTGCTTCCTGGTACACCTGTAAAAGTCGTGGTGCTAGGATATCTGCATATTCCTTATAAAATGCCGCAGTTAGTACATCGGTGCCTGAGACCTTATCTGCCGGCATACTGTTTATTACTTGTCTAATGTCATCTGCTGTGAATGGTCCATCTATATATTCGCAGTGCCATCGGTTAAACCATACTAGTGCTAGTGTGTCCAGGTATTCTATAATGTCAGTCATCGGCGGGTCCGTCTGAGCGGTGTATAGAGTCTGGTACAATTGTCTCATAGTTCGTAATATTTCTGGTGGTGTGCGTGAAGGTGGTGCATCATGATTGTGGAATTCAGTTATGTATGCCGAGACTCTTGGCATGCACAGGAGGCCAGCCAGTGTTTTCCCTGGTCTATCCACTTACACATATCTGTGCGCTTCTTTGTATTTATGCATATACTTAGTTTCCCTTTCAGCCTCTTCCTGAAAGGCTGTCAGTTTGCTTCTAATTTGTGCTAGTGTGGTAGGAGAGGGGGTGATGTAATATTTGCGCTCTAGGTCTCTGATCTCTCTCTCCAATCGTGCAATGGTGTTTCGTATATCCCTAAGCACTCCCGCCTTCAAAGCTATACAATCTCCTCGGGTTACCACTTTAAAGGCCTCCCAGAGGGTTACCGGAGAGTCCACCATGCCTTCATGTATTGTGAAATAGTCTGTTATTTTGTTACGTAGTTCCTCTCTAAATACCTGGTCCAGTAAAGCATCTGATGGGTATCGCCAGCTGAAGGGCTGAATGTACGGTTTGGGTATGTGCAGTTTGAGTTGTAGGGGTGCGTAATCCGAGAATGTGTGCGGATGATGCGTTGCTTCGGCAACCCAGGCGTGGAGGTCTTTAGTGGTGAGCCAGTAGTCCAGCCTAGACCAGGCGTTTTGATGGTGTGTTATGCAGGTCCCTTCCCTGTCATTCGGGTGCAGTGCCCTCCAGGAGTCTATAAGCTGGTGTTCTTTGATTATATCTTTCAGCACTGATACTGCCTGTAGGTGGTGTGTCCGGGACGCCCCTATTCTGTCTGCTACTGTGGATAGGACCACGTTAAAATCTCCTCCCATAGTATTGCTGCATCCCCAATGTCTGGATCTCACGCCAAATTTGATGAAAAAAGTCAGGGCTATCTGAGTTAGGGCCGTATCTGTTAACAATTACTATCGGGCTGTTATACAGTTCACCTTTTATCAGGATGTATCTCTCTCCCTTATCTATTATTGTTTTGTGGGTTTTCCACTGTAGGCCCCTTCGTATTAAGACCGCTACCCCACGAGAATAATTTGAGTAGCCTGAGTCAAAAATGTCTCCCCATCTTTTGTTTTTCAATGTAGCAGCCAATGTGCTTGTCAAGTGTGTCTCTTGTAATAAACAGATATCCACTGCATGTCTGGTTAGGTAGGAGTGTATCAATCTGTTTTTTCTATGATCATTCAACCCCGTATATTCCAGGTAAGGCAAGTAAGCGTATTCATGGCATTGCTATATAGTGTGTAGAAGACTTTGAGAGTGCATCAGCCATAAGTCAGGTCTGTTTCTTTTCATGTCTGCGTTTTTATAGTATAACCTGGATATCTTGCAATCTAGTGCTGTCCGCCTTTGTGTGCATGTATGTTCGTGCAATTTCCTCCATCATTTGCATATTTCAAGTACAGGTTGCGGCGGTAAAATACAACAATTAACTCCCTTCCCCTCCCCCACCAACCCCCCAATCAGGTTTAGTTCTTCCCTTTGCCACCCAACTAACATCAACAAAACTCCTAAACCTGTGGAGTTGTCAGGAATCATCCCTCGGGGAGGCATGGGGTCACGGCAAAAACCCCTGCCAGTTTCCGCAGGGTGGCCGAGCACTCAATGTACGACCTAGGGTTTATAATCACATGTGTCTCCCCGTTGCATCTTTTAAGTGACTTCTCGGCTTTCTCCCCCAAAGTCCCCGGAATCTAACCCGGTAAGTTGGCTACATATTGTCTTTTCCAATGTCTTTATCTACTTTTAGGTGTCAAACATATAACAACCCACTTATCTGCATGTTCATGAGTCCGTGCCGTTGCTCCTTTAGATCAGTCAATATCGCTGAGGTTGTTTTCTGTGTGTTCGTCTTTTGCCGGTTTTCGCAGTTTTCGATCTTTAGCCATCTGCTTAGCATAGTTCAAAGCCGCATTTGCGTCTGTAAAAAAAAGTGGGTCTCCCATGGCCATGGATTTTGAGCTTAGTGGGATAGATCAAAGCATATTTGGTACCAAGCTGTTAGAGTATCTTTTTGGCCGGGATGAATTCTCTGCGTGCAGCCTGAACTTGTAATGTAAAGTCCAGGTATAGTGATATCCCATTGCCCTGGTATTTAAAGGAACCCTGTTTTCTGGCCAACCTTAAGATCGTGTCCCGATTGAGATAATTCAGAACCCGTGCCAAGATTGGTTGTGATGGTGCTCCTGGCGGTGGCTTGGGGCCCAAAGTACGATGTGCGCATTCTATTAAAACATTTTGGATAGGTCGGACCCAAACAGCTCATTTAGCATGTTTTCTACTTACTTCTCCATATTTAGTATATCTGTTGATTCAGGAATTCCTGTAATGCGTATATTGTTCCTGTGCGATCTGGCCTCTAAATCTTCGTTCTTGTTTTTTATAATGTTTAACACTGCATCCATTTGTAGCATTTTGTTGCGGTCTACTTTTGTCTGTCTTCTGCCTCTGAGACTCTCGTCTCCAGGGCGTCCAGACGATTTTCATGTTTTTCTACTCTCTGTGTTATTCTATCCATGCGCTCAGCTAGAGTGTCCATTTTAGAATCTAGCCCTTGTAGGCTAGTTTTGAGGTCTTTAAACATGGCACGGATATCTTCATCTGGTACAGGGCCAGCAGCTGCATCCTCTGCATTTTCTGGCACAATGTTGTCTCCTTCAGTTTGGTTGCTCATTTTCTTGTCAAAGGTGAGCCGAGGTTGTCGAGTGTCAGTTTGCCCCATTTTCGCTCCAGTTATGAGTTGACCTTCTTGGAGAGCCTCTACTAGTCTCCCTGCGCAGCGTCTGAGCCTGTTGCCGGGTTTTTACATGGTGTTTGCTGGTGGTGGCACGACACGTTCTTGCCTTTTCCATGTGCTGGCCAGCCCAGTGGGACTACTCTTTCAGCCTCCTTCGGTGGTGGGCTGTGGTAGCGCTCCCCACAAGTGGCGCCGGGTGATTGCCTGTATTCACTTGTTTTTTGGTTTGGGCGCTATCCCACCACCTGTGTGATCACATTCTCCCCCCACCTTGGGGGCTCTTGCGTTGCACTCCTGTCCTGTTTGTCTTCGTCAACTCGCCCAGTCTTAGTTTGCCTGGGGATGTATTCTGCTTTGCTATGTAGCTGTTGCCGCCGTATTTCAGCAGGTTTTGTTTATGTTCTCACTCAGTTGCCAGTCCTTCTGCATGTCCCAGTGTGGTGTCTGTTCGTAAAAATTGTGGCCGCTCAAGTGGTTGTTCTGTTTGTATGCTCTGTATGTGTTTTGCGTATTTAGTTCCACAGTTATGGGCCTGGTTCTTTCCCGCCACTGAGGGCCTCCTGCTGCTTTATGCTTCTTTGCTCCCTTTCTACAAAATGGCGGCTTGTCTGTCACTGAACAGCCCCGATTGGTGTTTTGCTCCTTGTTTACCGTGCGCAGCTTATATAACGCTTGTTCCGGGCTTAGTTAGCACTGTGTGTCCTCACGACTTTGTGGAATGCCATCTCTGGCGAGGTCATTGTGTTTCTGTCCAGTCTCTCGGAACGTGTGACTCCAGCGGTTCTGCCCAGCTCCTCGTTATGTTTCTGTTTTCGGCGCCGCTGCTGGCTTCAGTGTTGCTTTGAATCGGTGAGTGTGGTATTTATGTTATATTTATTATTCGGCCTCTAAGATGCGGGGTAGCCCCCCCGGACCCACTGTGCCTTGCTGTTTTTCTGTCCGGTAGGTTTACCGTGGCCACCCCGCGCCATAAAATTAAATCACTCACCACCTATTACTGGTAATACATCTGGCGGCTGCCGATATGTTGCTTTGGGCTGCAGCGTCAGAACTGCAGTTTTCTGTGCCGATGTGGTGATCACCGCTTCTGTCTCCTGGCACCTCCCACCTCTGTCACAGGTCCGGCATCCAATTGAGTCCCTGGCTTCTGCCTCACGGCCGCGTGACTAAGCCTCTTCTAGTCGCGGGGTGTTCTGCAGCTCTTATTGTGGCAGTGAAATTGCGCGGCGCTCATCCACCTCAGCAATTTTTATCCTACTTGGTTCGGAGCTTGGTTCCGAGTGATTGTGTGGTTTCGAGTGGTTGTGGCGATTTCCCACGTCTTATGTTTGGACAACTTGCAGATATTGGGCTTGGCCTGCGGATCCGCCTTAGAGTGCACCCATCTTGCTGCAGAGCGTAGCCACGCCCCACTGCTTCCGGGCTTAATAAGACTGGCTGAAATGTGAGCAGATTTTTCTGCAGGTGGTCAGTAAGTTTATGACTATGGCTTCTTTTTTCAGAAAGTCTTGAACAATGATGTTAATGCAGTGCACCAAACACAGGACCCTGAAATAGCCACCATCGGCCATGGCCTTAACTATATTACTGCCATTGTCCTTGGCAATAAAACCAATGTGAATCCCTCTTGGTCGCAGCCATTCAAATACCTTGCTGTCAAAATCTTCCAAAATGTCTGCAGCAGCATGAGATTTCTCAATGGCGAACATGGCTACAGTTGCATGTTTCCGAGTGGCAATACAAATCGAAGCAGAGTCAACAACACCTGCTATAAATATCTTTTCTCTAACCCCCACAAAAGAGATCCAGTATGCAGTAATGCACATGTAATCCGTGGCTTGGCAACTGGTCCACATGTCTGTTGTCAGGTGGATAGTGTGAACAGCACTCTACTGCAAAGCTTATCCAAGCAATTCCAGCCCATCTTGATGTAGGGCTGGAACAGCCACTCTGGCGAAATAGGACCGACTGAAACCTTCCATTTCAGGAAGATGGCTGTCACAAATTCAAGAAAACCCACCCCTTGCACAAAAGAAAAAGGAGGAGGTCCAGCCCTATCATTTTAACCAGCTTTGCGTTGCACAAACGTGCCATTGGGTGGTTGCTTTCGTACTGCCTCTTTGACCAAAACATGTTGAGAATGGTAGCCTTGATTTTTTTTTTCTGGTGCCACTGATGCTGGTGACATCATGTTGCCAGATGTTAGGCTGAACGCACGTTTTTTCGTCGTGGTACTCTCTTCCCTGGGACCCCTTGGTGTCTCAGCCTGACTCTTGTGCCGTTGCGATGTGGGTGGGTACCACTATACTGCTAGGGACAGGGCTGCTTTGTGCAAGAGAGAAAAGGTCTCCCTCTTGTTCACCTTCCACCATGATCAGATCTTCTACTTCTTCATACCCTCCAACAACAATGGGTGCAGTTTTTTGTCTGCCAAGGTGTGCCTCCCACTGGATCAAGTTGTGTTTTCTCAGATAGGTTGTTTGGCCTCCGGTACCATAGTTTGTACCAAGCTTACGCCGACTAGCACCTTGTCCACAAATGGAGCATATAGCAATGTTCACCTCCTTCTTGCTAACCGATAAAAAGTCCCAAACTGGGGAGGTCAATTTTCTGATGCTACTAATGCCACTTGGAATGTCAGATTGACTGGCCATAGATGGGCGTGATGTTAGACTTCCTGCAGTACCTACTTCTCCAGAGGTGATTGTGGTGGATGTAAGTCGCTGCCGGCAAAATATGGAAGGTGGAGGTGGTGTTGGTGATATCATCTGTGTTGATGGTATTCGTGCCGCATACCTCACAGCAATTTGGATGGGGTAATGTTGCGGTCTCCAATGGGGCAGGACTAATGTCCATGATGACTGGCTCATCATCATCCTCTTCTTCTACATATACCTCCATAACTCTAAGGCTTTCTGGAACCTTCCTTTTCCCTAGCATTGTCTCGTGGGCATGGCATGTCTCCAACTCAGATGGAGGCTGGATCCAAGTGGTGTCTAGATCAGCAGAAGGTGGGCTTGGAGAAGAAGTTGATGGACTAACCGTCATTTTCCATGCTGGGGATATGGAAGACAATTGATCTTCTGAAAGAGTGGCTTGCTCTTCTTCTTCCTCTGCAGGAAACTCGATCCCCTGAACTGCCCCTACTTCGGGAGAAACAACTACTATTGGGACGGTGGTTGCGGCTGTTGTTGCCCAATTATCTGTGTTTCCTGCATTGATTAGGTACTACCTTTGCGATAAGTCAATTTCAACATCACTGCTCGTCGGCGATGGACTCGTGATTAGACTGGCTGCCTCTGTGACAAACATGGACTTGGGCATAGGTTGGTGGGGTAGATACATTGATGCGGGGGTGCTTCCCGGACGTGGATCCTGGTTTCCTATAAAAGGTCTTTGGTGACATACCGGTCTTGGTAAGTGGCAGTACGTTCTTCTAACTGGCACCTTACTTGGTACTGGACCTGGTACCTTTCTTTGGCACCATCTTCATGATGTCAGCAGCATGCAGTGGCACAAGTTGAAGGGATGTATGTGGTCACACATCATGTGACATCATGCGCAGCAGGACTTCTGTCTGGCAGTATAATGGGTGATGTTGTCTCCTCCTATTTTGTGCACCTAAAAGCAAAGAAGCAAGAAGAACATCAGTAAAACGTGGCATTCAGTGTTGTAGTTAAATTACTACTAGTACTAACAAACAAATATAATATATAACTTAGTGTGTGGTCACACTTGTTTGTGTTATTAATATTATTACATTTATTACCTCAGTTATTAAAAAAACATAACAATATAGTGTAGACATTTGTGAGACTTTGACAAAAACAAGGGGTTTCATGGTTGGTGTACTAGTGTACAGGCCACAAAAACAAAAAAGGGAAGACAGACAATGCCGGTCTATGGCAAAAGCATACTGGCTGCCTTCACAAAATGGTTGCCAGCCACATGACCAGGCTACCACAACAAGAAGCAATAAGCCAAGAGGAACAACGGAAAGAAGACATGTAGGTTTATGAAAAAAAAACACACTAACTACAACCAACCACAAAATGGCCACCAGCCACATAGTCACTCACAACAACAACCACAAGCAGGAGGAGTGGAAAACAATGAACTCAAGCAGGCCTATATGGACACAGTCTTTACAAAATGGCCCCAGGCCACACAGGGAGGCTCAGCCAAGGCAAATGCTTACCCACTATCACAAACACACTCATACACTGGCCAGACAAAGAAAGCATGCTAAACAACACAGCTTTAATGCAACAATTAAAAAAACATCCACAGGTCTAAAAAAGGTTTGCAAGTTATACAACAACCACACACATCCAACAAAGGTATTTATTTAAAACACATGATAAAAACAAATGAAATACCAAAAAAAGCAGCAACACATTTTGCATTTCAATCCAATGCCATCCATGCCCTAAATGATGCTTAAATTCAACACACACCACAGAAACAGTTGTTTCATGGACCCATGAGTATCTCTGGGCCTACTGGCTGAAAGGCCTATTGGCAGACTACTGTCCGGCTAGTGAATTAAATAAATATTGCAAATTGGCTTCAAAAGTTGCAGAAAATGCAGTGAACTGTGCAAATTGCTTGCTTTATAAAAGAAGAAAAATTACAAACAACTAGGCCCCTAGTAAAACTACAGGCCACCCACTACAATAAATGTAAAAAAAAATATGAAAAGTACAAAAAATGTAGGTGCAATGCCCCAATCAAACAAACAAAACCAATTTTCAAACGTACTTGTGAAATCTCAAATTCAAATGTCCTCAAATCCAATGATATATGATGCAGCGGACACAAAGAGGGATCTTTCCAGCTCAAAATCCAAATGAAAAGTGAACAGGAGATGGACAAAGCACTGGGAGGAGCCTGCTGGACAGGAACAGGAAGTTGGAGACTCTGGGCCACTTCCTTCCTCTTAAAAAAATATAAAAAAAGAAATAGGACTCCTTGCACCAAAAAGTACAGCCAAATGTCAATCTGAGGAGTTTTTTTTAATCCAAGGCATCATTTCAAGAAGTTTTAGTTGCTGCTCGAGAGAGAACCTTCTTCAGGTTGCAAATTCTGCATGTTCAGGATCGGGATCTTCACAAAACTTCTGCTAGAATTCCGATGGCGCGCCCGAATGATGTTTTCGCGATCGCAAACTCTTGCGGGACCATGTGTCCACCTAGCAAATCTCGTGGCACTCGCAAACGGATGGGGAATCTCGTCGCGATCGCAGGCACCCAGTAAGTTGCTCCAGCGCACACAAAAACGCATTTTGGGTGCTCAAACACAAAAAACCCTCAGCTTCGGTGTGGAGTGCCTAGTTTTCCGGCAACTCCGCGTTCTACACAGAAAGTGGTGTTGCCAAAAATCCGCAAACTCCGCGAGCGGAGCAGAGTTTTACGCCCAGGGTTACTCTCACAGTGGGCCTACATGAATAATCAGATGAGCGGTGGAAACGTGGGCAGCACTTCGCAGAACAATGAAACCACAATACTAGCCATAACCATAGGGCCCGTGGAGCCGTACAGCACTCCCTGACAGAGGCTCCTTTGATCGGCTATATACCTCAGTACAATTGGACTTACACCAGTGTTATTGTTGACCCCCGCCCCACCGGCTTGACACTGATTCCTGGGGGCTCCACCTCACAACCTATGCTAAAATATTGTTGATGGTAGTCTGGCCAGAATCTATGACTATTGACAAGAAGTGTGTCTGTGAATGTATGGGGGCGGTGATGGCGTGGTCAGAAAGCCAACAGGCTGTGTGGTGTGCATTTTTTACCCATATACAGGTGACAGTGAGTACCCTGTGGCCTCAGTCTCTCCCCCGTCCTCTTGGCACCCAGAGGTGCTGACATGGCATGTGGTAAAGGCCAGTGGGGTGCCCACCAAACAAAGCTGGACCACTTTGTTCTTTCAAGAGGAATCAGGGTCCACAGGAAAGACCCATGAACAGGTGCAGCCCAATGTGTCATCACCCAGTGGTGGGGAATCCCTGACACTACAAGATATTATGGCAACGAAGCAGGGGGTACTATCCGGATACGATCCTTGATGGAGGCACGCATAGACTCTGCCACAAATTAAGTATCCTTGTTAAGGGCAGATCTCAGTGCAATAAGTTTGCAAGTCAAAGAAGTGGAGGACACTGCAACCATGCTCCAACAAGATGCCAACACCTTCAAGACACAAATTTGTGACCTACAGGCGGCAAATACAATCATATAATATGAAGGTAGGGCTTGGGGCAACAATGTGTGCATATTGGGCATCCCGAAGCATGCAGAAGGGCCTGCCATAGACCTTTTTGTCAAAGACCTTGTACTTAAAGAACTGTAGGCGCAATCCTTTCAAAATACTTTTCAGTAGAAGGGGCCACAAAATCCTGGGAGGATGCCCTAGACCAGGGGCCACTCCATGACCTATAATACACTGGATCTTCAATTTCAGAAACCATGATGTCATACTGCAAATGGCTCATAGTGCTTCTCCAGTGACATATGAAAATGCACAAATAACCACCTTCCCTGATTTCACACTCACATTTCAGAGACATCAGAGCTTTCTCAAAGTTAAAAAAGCATTGAGAGACAAAGCAGTAAAAAATTCTATGCATTTTCAGGCGCGGCTGGGAATGGAGTCAGAGGGAAATACTCGGTCCTTCTCAACCCCTGAGAAGACCAACTGGATAGATATGCAGCCCTCACAGGGACAGGGGAAGGTATGACAATAAATACCCTGTTGATCAATATTCAACCAGCTCTACATAACTTCACTTTTCCAGAATTGGGTAAACTTCTACTTGAACTCCCAGAGGGAGAACTATTAATGGGGAGAGGTTTTAATATGACAACAGGCCATACCACAGATGGCTTGCCCCCACATGATACAGTCCCCTCCTGAACCCCTTTGACAGACTTTCTTTCGGCACTGGGGATGGTGGATGTCTGAGAGGCACATGACCCCATTTCCAAAGCTTCACGTTTCATTCGGGAGCTCTTGCTAGTCTTTTCTGAATTGATTTCATCCAAACACCAGCCTACTGTATTTCATTATTTCAAGATGTGTGATGTCTGGGTAGGGGATATCTGACTATTCCCCCGTGTGGGCAATCTATGATCAGGATAAGCAACAGACATAAAAAGTCATCTTGATAAACTCATATTCGAGAGGGCCTGATAAAAGCCATGGAACAGTCTTTCAAGAAGAACGAGACATCAGTAGAGTCCTCTAATGCTCTCTGGGAGGTGAATGTTCATCAAGGGATTTTCTCTTTCCCTGATCGTTGGACACAAAAAGGAGAGGAGGGCCTCGGTGGAGAGAATTGAGAATGACATTCTTGTTCTCGAAACAAAGTTGAGCACAGATAATACTAGTGACTTAGACCATATACAATAAGAATATAGAGACCTAATGACAGATGTCGCTAAAACTAGCAACAGAGTAACACAACATCACATATATGAACTTGCTGACAGGACAGGGAAGCTCCTTTTGTGTTTGGATAAAAGAGAGAGAGCGAGTCATTGGGTTACCGGTACTTGCTTGGAGTGGGGAGAACCCCTCACTGATCGCCAAGATATCACAAATGCCTTGCATACTATTATGCACTCCCCCACTCCCCTGGCTGCATGGCTACTGTGAATGAATTGCATGAGATTCTCAGTGATTTGCAACTTCAGACTCTCAAAAAATGCATTTATGGAGTGTGACCCAACTAAGGACGATATAGTCCAGTCGATTCATAATTTAAAAACAGGCTCCCAATAGAACTTTACAAACTCACAGCACCCATAATAAAACCATACTTGCACAAGATGTATATGGAGAGTTGGGGGAAAGGGTGCTCTCCAGGGATCAATGAATCGCTTCCATACTGGTGATCCATAAGGAGGGAAGGCAGGCAGAAAAGTGTTCCTCGTACAGACAGATCTCCCTTCTCAATGTTGAGGTCAAAATCCACGCTAAACTATTAGCTTTCTGATTGATACAAATAATCACCAAATGATACACCCGACCAATCCATCTTCATGCCAGGCAGAAATATGGCCCTAAACCCATGGCAAATCCATGGAGTGCTGGGACAGGTAGGTATGACACTAGAAGATGCAGTAATCCTATTGCTTGATGCCTGAATGGCCTTCAACATCGTTGAGTAGACATACTTGTTTATGGTAGTGGAATGGATGGGCTTCAGCCCCAAGTTCATATCATAGGTACGGTTTCTGTATACTGATCCCCTAGCCCACGTGGTGGTGAACTGTATAACCTCCAGGGAGGGATCCCAATACAGCAAGGGATCAGACAAGGCGGACCTCTCTTGCCGCTACTATTCACCAGATCTATTAGCACCATGGGTCCGTGTGGACCCTCTAACACATGGCTTGCGCTGGGCAGAGGAATAGGAAGACAGAGTGTCTTTCTATACAAATTATATTTTGATATATGTCGCAACCCCACAACCCTCCATCTATAAAATATTGCATATATTTACTGCCTTTGGCAAAAATTCAGGCTATATCATCAACCGGTCTAAATCAACAATGTATGTTCTCTACCGTGGGGCCCCAGCTCTGCTACCGGGCTGTGCAGCAGGTGTAGAATTTGACTACTTTCGACACCTGGGCATCTATGTCACTACCAACCATGATCTATTTAACAACAACAATCTGCAAAACCCACTAGAGCAACTTAAAGGAGACGTCCATCATTCCACTTTCCCTGATTGGACAAATGGCCTTCATGATGATGGTGTTGCCGCGTTTTCACTATTTGTTGAAAAATCCACCTTTCTCAATCCATGCCACTTACTTTAAAACCATAGAGAGGTAGGTGAGAGCCTTGCTATGGAATGGGGGATCCCCTTGCATAGCACTGCACAAACTAACATAAGACTGGTGTGATGGTGGCATATCTTTTATCCAACAGTATTATTGGGCGGCACAACTGTTGACAATTAATCAATGGGTGCCTCAACCCACTGCCATTACAGTGTATTGCATGGGCCGCTATATTTTTCAGCCCAGGGGCCACTTGTGAGCATTAACAACCTCACCAAAACACTTATCCCTTACAGGACCCACAGCACATACGGTCCAACTTTGGCACACTACCCTAAAGAGACTGGATTGGGGAGACAGGATTACTCCACAGTGGAACTCTGAAAATGTGGGCACGTCCACATTGAGACCTGGCTTTGATAAATGGGACTTGATAGGTATTTGAAGATCCCACAGTGCGGTCTTGCTGATCTCCAAACTGTAGGGGCAATAAGATCTTGCCGTCATGGAATCCTTTTTCTATCTGCAAGCCCGACATATTCTACAGGCAGTGATACCCAGGGGAGAGGGTCACTGGAAGATAGGCTATTAGACGCCCATATGATCCATAAAGCAATCTCCCTGATGTACAGAAAATTGATTAATATGTCCCCAGACACGCTCTTACATCTAAGAAATCATTGGAAGGCAGATCTAGGAGACCTCACAGAAGAAGATTGGTTAGAGGCCTCACCAAAAGAGGTGGCAATCAGAAGAAGGTTCCGATTAGTTCTCCTCAATATACTGCACAGAGCCTATTTGTCTTGTAACACAATGGTCACAATGGGTTGGAGACCCGACTCGGCCTGTCTCCAAAAGTGTGGATTAGAAGGTATCTTTTTCCACATCATTTTGGTGGCCAGTGATTCAAGTCTTTTGGTAATCTTTAATGGCATGTATAAATGACATCTGTGGTGGTGACTTGATCCATCAGGTTAATGGTGTCTCCCAAATGTGTGGGAGGTGATGGATCTGGGCCGCATGGTGCAGACTTGGATCATCCATGGCATGATGATTGCAAAATGAAATATAACCCTTTCATGGGGGCAGCCCCGCACCTTTGCTTAGGGATTGTAAATGAGATATGGGCTGGTGTATGATGAGGAGAGGGTAATATATGAAGACCAGGGTTGCCCCCGCAAATGGTAGAAGATTTGGAGCCAGTAGAATGTTTACAGAGTTAGTCCATGCCCTGCTCCCACAGTAATATCTTCAGAAGACATTATCAACAGAAATATTACAATTAATGTATGTCAGGATAAATAGATACAGTGATGCTGAGATTGTTCTGTCTGGAGCTGGATCATAATACATATATTGGACATAATTACTGATATTAAACTGTAGCTGCTGTGATATATCCATTGGTCTATGTACTAAAAACAAACTTATAAAAATACAATAGATGCAGAATGTTTGTCTGCATTTTTCTTTTCGAAGGAAACATAACTAATTATAAAGCCTCTGGAGGCTGATTTAATTACATCCCAGCCAAAGTGCAAAGGAGTGCCCCCTGTATTATTATAATAAAAATATTCTTTGACAAAGTTTTTGTAGGTGATAATGAAAGTCTTATCTAAAATCAGGCAATTATTTAATTTTCTTTGAGAGTTCCTATTATTACTCTGCAGAATATCTAGGTCTGTCCAAATTAAGGCATGATCAGAAAGCCAATCAGATTGAGCCAACTTCTGAATGAACCAAATCATGAACCATGCTTTTACTTCAAAATAAATAGTCAATTCTAATTTAAGAATTATTAGTGGTCGAGTAGGAAGAAAACTCTTAAAAATCTGGGTTAAACAATCTCTAGGAGTCAGATCGGGAGCTCTGTGCAATGGTATGTTTAAAGGCCTCATGCGCACTGTTAAAAACAAATCTAGCTGATGAATGCCTATCAAGAAAGGGGTCCATTAATTGATTATAATCTCCACCTAGTAGGAAATTATTGTCACCATAAGGTTCAAATATTTTCCCAGAAATAAATTTCCCAAAAAATTGATCCGAATGAGTAGGGCCATATACATTCATTATTGAAAGGATATTATCCTCTATTTTCAGTTTAACCAAAATCCACCATGCCTCAGAGTCATCTTCTTGTGAAATAATCAAAATGGGCAAATTATTCTGACAAGGTATAGCAACACAATGCTTATTATAGATAGAGGAAAAGAAAAGTACTTTATTGACCCATTGCTTTTTAAGTTTAAGAACCTCAATATTGTAAGTTTGTGACCACTCATCTGAATGCCAGGTCGTCTGCAGGGGCGATGCATAGTTCCTAAACCTCCTAGACCACCTCTCAGTGCTACTGGAGGTAACAGGAGCCCTTGACAGGTATTCCAAGAGGGAAGGGGAAGTGGACGAGAAAGAAAAAAGAAAAGACACAACTGCAATGTGCTACCTGGACCAGCCAGGCTTCCTATTCCAGACTGCAAAACTGCTGTTGTCTGCTAAATGGGAAAATATTATTTGTTGAGTGTGCGCCACGTGCTACTATCATGTGAAATATGAAGATTCTTGACCGCTCCATGAAAGCCTGAATGTCAGGGATATAACTTCTCTCACCTCAATATGTTTGCATACACAAACAACTGCTGCCAAGATTTCCTATATGATAGACACAAGTAATAAGAGAAAATATACACGGATGACTTAGTTGTCAATAACCCCAGATAATGTGCTCAATAACATTCGTCGTATGTCCCCCTACCTCATGCACAATTACGTACAATGCAAATCTGGATCTTTTTACAGTTTTACTCAAATCCAAATCTGAAGATTTATTACAGTTTTACTCAAAAACTCAACATGCACTTGAGAGTCACAAACTCACAAAGTGCGTTTCTTAACCACTAAAGTGTGACCAAGTCACTATAAGTTTTTACTAACTACAAGTACAGCCTTCCGTTGCACTTATTTGATTGAAATCCTTGCAGATCCGGAGGTACGTCGTGAAAAACTGAAGCACGTTGGAGCTGGCTGAGGAAACCAGCTTTTGCAGGCACAGTCCGCATGGGAAAACAAAGCCAACCACAGAACGTCGGAGAACCGGTCTTTTATAGTGCACTGAGCTGCGGGTCAAGACTTGAGCAGAAAAGTGACAACGGCACGTGTCTTTTTAGATTCACCGAGTGGCACCATCACCATGACAACACATAAACAGAAGCAGTGTGCTCAATACGCTTGAACATAACCAAGCATTGCTTACATATTGAGCACAAAGAACCAAACATAGTATGCTGAAAGAAGGCAACAGAAGATATATTTTGTGTTTAGACAAGGAAAAGAACATTTTAAATACCACATAAAAAACAAGCACTCAACGGAAAATAAGTGGAAGCTTATTACAGTCAGTACTATCAGACACAAGATACCAATGCCCCTGTGCCAATTGTAATGTGATTTATGTGGGAACCCTGTGGGTGTTAATAGATCACACATGCGAGAGAGTGGGAGGGTGAAGATGTGTGTCACCCCCCAACAACTATCAGAAAGATGTGTTTTTTGTAACAGAACTAGTTGAGCCTTAAGCCAGCCAAATGTGATGAGACTCCTTGCCTCTTAATAGGGTTTTTAAACCCTTTACATATTACTTAGCAATTATAAGATGCATTGAAATAATGTGACTGAAAAACACTTGATTTAAGAAATGCATATTATGAAATCCTGTTAGAAAAAATGGGAAAAAAAGAAAAACAGGAAGAAATAGTGGGAAAGAGAAACAAGAAGTAGGGACCTATCACCAACAGAATACCAAGGACATGAATGACAACAAAGAGAAATGGAAAATTCCCTAGTAAATACAGATATGAATTGAAATCCCCAAAGGACGTGAGAGAGGTGGAGTATCTAAATACAGACTATGACTCTGATGGTCAGAAAAGTAAAGAATCTAATATTTATACCAGTGACGAAATAAAGAGAAAAACAAACATGAGGAAATGAAAACAGACAACAGATAGCTAAATATTGAACAGTAAAAACATCTAAAAACAACATAATGGCAATTTTACAAAAGTCAATGAGACATGGATTGTGAATACCCATGCTATCACCTAAAAATCAGGAAAGAAGAAACATGTTTAATGCACTTAGACATTTCTTAAGCAGATAAAAGAACAACACAATCATGAAACAACAGAACTCCATTCCATATATTCTGATCTGTGTTGTCTGATAAAATCTCTGAGGTTACCAGGGTCATCAAATGTAAAAGTGTTATCTTCAGAGAGGACCTTGCCAAAGCAGGGATGCACTATACCATATCAAGCATTCATGGATATAAGCTGCATGTGATATGCAAGATGCTGTTTCCTTCTAAGTGCTGTAGCGTTGAAGACATCTTTAGGAATAAGATTTTGCTCCCTGACCAGTACAATTCTCAGATTTATTTAGCTGCTGTAAGAAGATCCAACAATTCTGTGAAGTGCAGGATGAGAATGATGATGCCTCTAGACCTTGTGATAGATGGAGAAGAGATCACAGGGCTCAAGTGATGAGCACTTTGGATGCTGTATTGACCACGTTCTCCCAGGTGAACAATTGAGGAAATGGCCTTTTATAAGAATGAGATCATGTTGGAACCTTCAGATCCCTCTGGTATACTATACAGGTAAAGATTATTTCTCCTGCTTCTGTTGTCAAAGTCCTCTGTGGTTTTTTAAGTTGTTCAATTTCCTTGACCATATGGAAAACCTCTGGTATGGATTCCTCAACTTAACTCTGCCTCTGTCCAAAAAAGGATATGTTCTTATTGTGCAAATACAATTTTCTGTCAATTCCTAAAAGAGCTGCATTGGTTTCAACAACAAAGATTTTCAGAGCTTTAATATCTTCCAGGATATTGTCCAAGGTCAAGGGAGAAGGTGAATTGGAGGTAGAGTCCACATCATTCTTGGGTCTTTTAACAGAGGTAGAGGTGTTAGGCTTTTTTAAAGCTGCCCCGAAAACTTAGGAAGATGCAGAGAACCTTTGTGAAAAATCACCTCTGTATACCATGCTGGCCCCAAGAGATATGTTATTTAGATTCTTCTGAAGCGTTTTTGTCTTGATAAGGGACAGAGACTTGAAGGAAAAAGAGGTATTTTTAGTGCCAGCCATCTGCCTTTGCAATATTCCTATACCACTGCAGCAAGGAAGGCAGAAGCATTTCTCAAACTTTGGCCAGGTAGATTTAGGAACACCACACCCTAGCAAAACAATTAAAATAGAGCCTTAAGGAGAGTGTAAGTCAAGTCAGGCACTGAGGTAAAGCCACACCATCCCAGGAGCTTCATTGACAAGTTAAGACTATTAAAAAAGCACAACAAACAAAAGAGGAGAATATTCTTGCAAGACCAAAGAAAGTATAAAACCTACTGGCATATCTCTGTTCAACCACGTACACAAAGATATTTTTGCAAAGATAACTTGTAGTCCTTGTAAGTTTAGGATATTTAATGAAGAAACAAATGACTGCAGGTGTTGCTCCCTTTCCAGACAGCAATCAACTGTATGTCAAAGGAACACCCCCTGCAGGAACTACAATGAATGTTCTAATGCAGAACCAAATTAAAGGTGCACAACAGATTATAACACATCCTCTTACCTGATACATATAAAAACACATAGTGATATGATGAACTGAAAATAAAACAGAAAAAAGCATTGAAATGACATCACTTGCAAATATAATCGTTCACGTACCTGGGTCGATATCTATTCCTGAAATGTCCTTCACCTCTATCCATTCTGCTACCCTGTACCCTTGCACTCAAAACCTCACAATCATCCATCAACATATAACCACTACAACCATCCTCCTCACTCACATCTTTATCAAAAGAACCAGAATCATTTCCTCTCATCCTCTCATACAAAGCCACCCTGCGCTTATTCCACCTCTCACCATTCTCCAAAACAACATGCATCTCAAGCACATCCTTCACCCGGAAGGGTCCACAAAACTTTATACAAGCCCCTTCAAACCTACCATTTTTAACTTTGACAACATAGTCAGGTTTCAAACTTCCCATTTTTTGTGAGACAACAACCAAATCAACACTTCCTTCCAATTCTTTTTTCATCCAAGCAGGAGATATTTTTGCATTAGCATTTTGTTCCCTTATCACTCTAAATGGAATTCCCTTAGTGACACCATTATCTGTGGTGTGATAGGCCCACATAGCTCCTCTACCATTTTTCTCACATTTGTCCTACCTGAGGCCATTTGCACCACACCCTTAATTTAAGCAATTTGCCCTCTCAGCAACACCTTTTCCTTGGTGATTAGATAACGATGTGCAAGAGTGACATATACAGCAAGTCTCCAGGGAACAACTTCATTTCTCTAGACGTCAACTGCGCACCATTGTCAGTTATAGGTTTGACAGGATACCCTTCTTCTCTGAACACCTCCTCCAACAATTGTATAGTTTTCTTGGTTGTGATTTAATGTAAAAACCTAACCACTAACCATTTCTAGTACACATCAACCATAACTAAGGCAAACCTACATTCAGAAGTTTTAACACTCATTGGCCAGATAAAGCCGATGCAAACAGTATGCCATAGTTTCCCAGGATTAGAGATTTCCCCCTTGAGTGACTAATTACCTATCCTCAACCTTTTCTCTCCTTTCTTAAAATCTACACACTCAGTAACCCAGTCACTGGTATCTTGATCCATTCCTGTCCAGCAATAATTTTCACATAGTCTTCTCTTGGTGAGGGTTTGACCTAGATGGCCTTCATGCGCTAACTTAATCAACTCAAGTCACAAACCTTGAGGACGGCCAAACTGCTGACAGTTCATCAATTATTTTTACATAAGGACGAACTGCTACAGGAACAGTACTCTACCTTTTAACTCCTTTATTTATCATCTCAAATAATTGAATTAACACTACATCTTCTTTCATGTTTTGAACCCAACATTCCTTTCCAATTGCACTTTGAGTTGTGCTAACCACATCATCCACGTAAGCTAAAGTCCCCTCATCACCATATGCCTCCACACCCTCTTTGTCAACCTCTTGCCATGGTAAGGGTAATCTAGACAAACCATCAGCCTCAGTGTTCTTCCAACCGGGTAAATATTCTACTTTATATTGATACACTTGTAGCCCCACAGCTAAACAAGCTAATCTTGGCATTAAAGTTTTCAGCAATGGTTTATGATCAGTTCATAAAATAATAGGAAATCCCCAAACATATGTCCTAAAGTACTCAGCTGCCCAGGCCGCTGCCAAACCTCCCTCTCAACCACTAAATAGTTTCTCTCTGTAGAAGTGCGGGAACGAGAAGCAAAAGCAATGGTACGCTCACCATCTTTGTGCATTTGTGAAAATACAGCCCCTAATCCCACAGCACTAGCATCTACTGTAGGAATTGATAACAACCTAGTGTCAAAAGGGGTTAAAACTTTCGCATCACAAATTTCCTGTTTGATATTTTGAAAATACTTTTCCTGGTCTTCTGCCCATTCAAGTACACACCCTTTCCTTAGAAGTTTCTTTAAATGCTCGGTTTTCTTTGCAAAATTCTTAACAAACTTCACATAATATTACACTAGGCCAAGAAAAAATCTAAGTTGGTCTTTATCCTGCGGAGACTTGACTTTTTTTATTGCTTCTAACAAGTCTCGCTTTGGTTTCACCCCAGATGAAGACAATGTATACCCCAAGTATTCCACTTCTTCAACACATAATTTACATTTCTCTTTCTTGAGAGTCAACCCAGCATCAACAATCTTATCTAAGACTCTTTTCAAAATCATGTTGTGACCAGTGATCGACTCCCCAAATATTAAAACATCATCTTGGAAGTATACAACAATGTCCTTTAAAACTTGGCACATCATTCGCTGGAATACGCTGGCCGCTGAAGAAAGTCCAAATGGCATCCTGGTGAATTGATAAGCTCCTTCAGTAGTAATGAAAGCTGTGAGACTTTTCGAGTCAGGATGGAGTTTTATCTGAAGATATGCAATTTTAAGATCTAATTTAGAGAAGTATTTTGCACCTTTTAAAGACAAAACCAACTCCCCTATATTTGGAAGTGGAAAATTATCAGTGATGATGTTTTGATTTACAGTGCATAAGTCAACACATAAATGAAAACTTCCATCAGGTTTGCCTGTAACTACTGCTGGAGAAATCCAATTTGATGTTTCACAGGTTTGATTATGCCCTGAGAGACCATTTCCTTAAGCATATGTTTACCCTCTTGTCAAGTCACAATGGGAACTTTTCTAACCCTGTGTTGAATAGGTATGGCACCAGGCTTTACCAATATTTTATGCACAAAGTTTTTCTATAGACCTATTTCATCTGAACATAATTTGCCTGCTCCATCAACTATGTCCTCTGTGCATATCTCTCCTACAACTAACACCTTATTAGGTGCACGTGGATTTATGATGATACCTAAATCATATTGGTGTTTCTATCCATAAATAGGAGAACCCAATTTTCGCCATATAAACGTTACCATTAACTGCTCTTCCCTGAAATTGTATCTCAGTGATCATGTAACCTGCAATATCCATTTGCTCTCCTTGATAACCGCCTGGATTTCTATCTTTTGATAGCAAATTCATGTTTGGCTACAACTTCTCAAAGATATCTTTAGGTATAATCGTATATAAGGATCCAGAATCCACCATAAGTTCAACAGAAACATTCTCAATGATGAATATGGCCTTGGGTCTAGAACTCCTGGGTGCATTTCCTCCACCATCAACACACAATATCCTATTTGTTACTAACTCTTTATTTATAACAGAAATATCATCCTGTATTACTGCAATACTTGTGCCGTTGTTGAATGTGCTGTTGTTGGATCTATACATGCGTGCAAAATGTCCTTTCCTACCACAACACCTACACTCCTTTCCTATGGCATAACAATTCTTAAAGTACACATTGTGAAAGCTGCTCCCACATCTGAAAAATACCCTGCTTTGTTGGTTGGTATTATCCATGGTTTATGAAAGACACTTCACCATCTACCTTCCTTTTTTCCATTTCTTTCATACAATGCTCTGATTGCTCAACTATCTTGGCAATCTCTATGGCATCATGCAATGATGGATTCTTAGCTGTCCAAAGCCTCTTTTGCATTTTCTTATCATTACACTGTACAATAGGGTGATCACGGATCATTTTTTCCCTCATAACCCAAAACTGACATTTAACTGATAATTCCCTTAATCTGGAAACACATTGATCTCCTTGGGGTTGGATATAAAATGTATATCTTGACATTTTTATATTTGTTTCTTTTGCAAACCTTCTCTGCAGCCTAACCTTGGCCTCTAGGTACACATTAGCAATCTGTTGTTCATTTCCACCATAGAAACTGGTAAATATTTAAAAATATGTTGTCCTTCCTTTCCTAAAGTACTTAATAATAAGGCCTTCTTCCATGATTTTGAAGCACCATCAAGTGCACCATCAAGTGCTTCAATATAGTTCTCAAAAACTTCAATCCAATCTTCCCACTCAATAGATGGGGTACCAGCTTGTGCCGAAAATACAGGTAGTGGAATTATTGCAACTTCCATGACTAATATAACTTTAAACAATTTATAAACACCCACTATGAATTTTGTAGGTAATTAGCTACTGTAAATTTATCGACTTTGGTCATTTATAGTGTGTATTAAAAACACAAAGTATTTGGTGTGCCTATCACCGATGAATGTGAAAGCAAAACAAGATAGTGTGCCTGTCTTTGATGAATACTTATTTGAAATAAAATTAACAATGTTGACGTATGCATGACTAAAGTTCATGAAACCATAAATCAGAGTTGTGGTGTGCTTATCACTGTAATGTGTGAAAGCACAAAAAATAATGTTATTAGTGCTGGCATGCTTGTCACTGAGTAAAGGAATGTAAGCAGTGCCTGAGACTGATATCCACTGGTGTGCTTATCACCGATGTAATGGTGTGCTTATCACCAATGTGTGTGAAAGCACAAAGACATCCTCAAAAATGTGTGTGCTTATCACGGAAATAAAATAGAATAAATAGTACCTGAGGCCGAAAACACAATTTGCCGAAACGCTGTGTTGTTTGCCGGTTGGACTCGTCAGGCAACTTACAGCGAACCTACACACCCAAAATGGCCATATGTTAGGTGCGTTTTGAACCTACACACGTGATGACGTCAAACGTGCACTGGCTGCAGTAGGAGAAGGAAACTGGAATATGGAGCTGCCGATGAGTTCCAGGCTTTCGATGGGGTTCCAGACACCAGCTGTAGCTCGTTGCGTCGTGTGCACATGTATGTGTACTTTCAAATATACACATGCTCCTCTCCAACTGTTGTCAACAGGAAAGTAGTGAATCCAAAGTAATTGAACTAAAATACATTACCTAAATCGGCAAGAGTACGCAAAGTCGTTTCGATGTCAATCTTCCTTCAGAGAATTTCCATTGAATTTCTCTTCATTTCCTCAAAAAATGCAAAAAGTCATTCAATCATGGTAAAAGTTGTGTGAATTCTTGTATCACCAGACAACAGTCATTTGTAGCTGGAATAGTCGCCAATTTTGTAAAGATAACTAATAGTCCCTGTCAGTTTAGGATATTTAATGAAGAAGCAAATGACTGCAGGTGATGCTCCCTTTCCAGCCAGCAATCAACTGTCTGTCAAAGGAACACACACTGCACGAACTACAAAGAATGTTCTAATGCAGAACCAAAGTACATCACTCCAATTAAAGGTGTACAACAGTTTATAACAGATTTCTTGCAAACACTACTCCCTGAAATCACAGACTTTTTTTAATGTTCCACTGGAAAATTTGATTAGTACCTGAGTGACTGAAGAAACTGAAGAAGACTAAAATTACTCCACTTATACATAAACCAGCAGTTGATAAAGAAGTCATAGCCAATGATATTCAGATAGTTTATCTATCAATTCTGCCTAAAATGCTTGAAATAGTAATGACAATACAGCTAGTAAACAGTGGAACAAAAAAGTCTACTTTGCAGTTGCTGATCAGGATGTAAATATATGTGAGGAATGGTAATTGCAGTAGCCATATCAACATGGATTGCTCGAAACCCCGAAAATAGGTCATCAAGCAGCCAAAATTAAAATGTGCTTACCTGCAGTATAACATGGCAGACTATATCATCATACTTTAAAGGCTAACAGAGTGTACTAGAATTACAGGATCAGCCTTATATTTGCTCCAACTTTTTCTTGTTGATTGGAGTCAACTTTTGAAGATATTATTAAATTCACTTGTAGGGATATCTGGTGCCATGTAGCCCATACTTCTATATACTATTCTGGATATTCTTGGGTTATACTCAATTATATCTCTGCTTGAAAGCCTAAAATCACAATAATGTCATCCACTCCTTTCGGTGACATGTATCACTGGAAGTGACAATGTTTTCTGTGCCTCTCTGATTAAAAAATAAATACTATTCTATTAGAGGAGTACCAAAAGGTTCCTAGTCCCTCGAGAGAAAAGTACAGCATGAAAAATAAATGTACCTTCTGGCTATTACTTAACAATTTATCTTATATCAACAACACACTAATGTATGTATACACTTCCACACCACACTCTCCTCTAAGTCTGTATGAAGCACCCTTCGTAACCCAAAAATAATATCAAATATATAAAAACAAGTTTTTTTTATTATTATTAGTCACTACTAATTTATGAAACGTATTTCATGTAGTGAGCATCAATGCATGCACAGATTAAAATTGATAAAATTTCACAACATTAAATTAATAAGAAATTACACATATTTATAAAATAAGGAGAACACAAATAGACAAACAATGTGTCATACAAATGTCAATTTGGTTTTGAGGAAGACAGTGTTAGGCATAAATCACTAATCCCTGACTTTCCCTAATCCTACCCAATTTGACACACACAAAACACAAGCGTCGACGCGTTTCGATGGCATTCACTTATTGTAAAACCACCTTCTTCAGGACCCATATATTCTTTCTCCTTATCTATGCCTATGAAAAAGCAAGATTGTCAAACGTAAGGTCACAACAACATAGGATAAAATAATCCACATTTTACACATTGAGGATAAATCCCATAAGAATACCCTAATTCACATACTAACATTGAAAAATATGCCAAACAGCAATATCAATACTCGCAGTAATCTACGATAAGGATGCATCCAATAAAAAAAGAAAGAAAACAAATTACATTGCGCCTGCTGCATCGCCAAATGGCGAAGCAGCGTGCACAATGTAATTTGTTTTATTTATTTTTTTATTTACTCAACTCTGTTCGGCCATATGCCAGAGTTTTCTACCCCCCACCCCCGCCAAGCCCCACCTCCCCACAGAACTCCCTCGAGGAGCCGCCACTGACTAAAACACTATCACACACTAATGGTCATCTGTCCAGAACATCGTCGAAGTTAATTTTGAAGTGTTTACTGGGGACAAAGATAGCTGGTTTTAAAATCAGGTTATTGGTTGAGATGGGTGGAGGCCCCATACAGGCAATAACCACAATCCTATCAGGATGAACCATAAAAGTTACAAAATTAACCTGTGCTTAACCCTCTGGTAGCTTGGCACAAAGGAGTCAGGCTTAACTTAAAGGCACTGTGTAAAATATTTTTCCAGCATACAAACAGTAATAAAGTGAAAATACAACACCAGATAAATCCCAAATCAATTTAGAAACATAGAGCCGAGTAAGACCTCCGACCCTCGGTCTAGGTCCACTCTCTCCCCGCAGCTCCGCTGTGCCGTCTCTTGCCTCCAGACCCCGACCTCCTCCTTGGGAGGTTCAAGGCTGCTGCCCGCTCCTGCGCCTGCTGCCTGCTCCAACTGGGACCAGACTGTCTGCAACCACAATACCATTTCTCAGCCGTTTTTTTCTGAAGTTTTCCCTGTTGTGCCACTATTATTGTGCCCATCTGTGTATTGCTCTAATTCCACCACTGTTTTTATTTTCTCATGCCTGCCTGTTCCTTTGGCCTTTCACCGCTGCTGCCCCTGCGGCCCCTCCCCCCTGGAATTCCCCCCCAGAATTACCTGCTCCCGCCTCCCTGCCTCTCCTCCCTCCCACCTCCCCAACTTAATGGCAGCTGCTGAGCGGGCGCGCGGCAGATGCACGCAGTGGGCACGCCAAAGGTGCGTTAAAGACAAGCCTGTCTGCGCCTGTCCGCGACCTGACCGCGGCCAGCGCCAGGAACCCTGGACCTCCCACTACCCTCCCCGCACTAAACCCTGAAAGACTTAGAGAATGCCAACAGGCCTCGCCAACCAAGACCCACGGCCAGTTCTCCTGCCTCCATTGCCGTCAGACCCTCACCGCCACCCTGGCCTCCAACACCACAGACATCAGCACTGGCGACACCCTAAAGTGCATCCCCCTCAACGTACGCTCTGTACACAAACACGCCATGGAAACCTGGAAACTACTCGACTTTCTCTCGCCCGACATCGCCTTCGTTACAGAGACCTGGACCAACACATCCTCTTCCCCCGACATCAGCACCGCCACCCCAGATGCATACAAGATCCAGAGGAAAGACTGCCCTACCCACTGAGGAGGGGGCCTCACCATCGCCCACAAGAGCACCCTCTGCCTCACCACCTCCAGCGAAATCTTCCCCTCCGCCGAACACCTGCACTTCCAGATCCAGACCACCCCCAAAGCCACACTCTGAGGAACCCTCGTCCACAGACCCCTGGCCCCCGAACACCCTTCGCCACCACCATCACTGACTTCATGGCACCCCTCCCCATCACCTCAACAAACTACATACTCATTGGAGACCTGAACTTCCACCTCGACAATCCCAGCAACCCCAACTCCACTATCCTTCGTGACAACCTCGCCAGTATAGGATTTAAACAACTCGTCAACACACCGACTCACAGAGCAGGACACACCCTCAACCCCATCTCCGCGGAAGGAAACAAAGTCCAATTCAGCCACACAACGCAGTTGCCATGGACCGACCACCACTTCGGACACTTCACCATCAACAAACCCAATGCACTCAAACCAGCCCCACGCCCACCACGAAGGAACTGGAGCAAGGTTACCGATGAGCGACTTAACTCTACCCTCACCCAAGACAACCACACCTGGGCACCGGACGCAAGAGGCACAAATGAGGCAGCCAGAGAACTCCACACCTGGATCTCCAACTGCGCAGACAAGCTAGCCCCACTACGCAACCCCGACAGATAACGCCACAGGAAAGCTGCCTGGTTCACCACTGCTCTCCAAGAAGCCAGACGCACCTGCAGATGACTGGAGAAGAACTGGGGAAACACCAAGACAACCAAAAACCACACCACCAACAAGGACGTCATGACAGACTACCACAACCAGATCAGAGCCACCAAGAGGAACTTCATCGAAAACAAAATCCTGGCCAACTCCACCAACTCCAAGGAACTTTTCAGTGTCATTCAAGAATTCACCAACTCACGCAGCGAAGACACATATATAACCTCATCCCAAGACCTCTGCGACAAGATGTGAACCTATTTCCACCTCAAGATCAAAAACCTCCACAACAACTTCATCGACAATCCACCAGGCACCACAGATGGCCCCTCGCCCCCCAGAAACACCAGCCAGCCCACCATCTCCAACTGAACACTGATTACGGCCGAAGACACTGCCTTAACCATGAAAAGCATCCACTTGGGGGGCCCCCACTGACCCCTGCCCCCCTCACATCTACCACAGAGCCGCGTCTTTCAAAACAGGCACCTTCCTAGATGACTGGAAGCACGCAGAAGTCAGACCCCTGCTCAAGAAGCCCACAGCTGACCCCACCAACCTCAAGAACTATCCGCCCATCTTGCTCCTCCCCTTGGCAGCCGAAGTTGCAGAGAAAACAGTCAACAGGAAACTGACATGATTAATTTAAGAGAACGCCGTCCTCGACACTTCCCAATCCGGATCCCGAAGCAACGACAGCACAGAGACTGCCCTACTCACCGCCACAGACGACATCCGCAGCCTCCTGGACTAAGGCCACTCCGCAGCCCTCATCCTACTCGACCCATCAGCGGCCTTCGACACCGTCTCTCGCCGCACACTAGTTGCCAGACTATACGACGCAGGCATACAAGGAACAGCCCTGGGCTGGATTCGATCATTCCTCACCGGAAGAAAGCCAAAGGATCAGGCTCCCACCCTTCCTATCTGACCCCACGAAAATCACCTGCGGAGACCCACAGGGTTCATCACTGAGCCCCACCCTCTTTAACATCTACATGGCCCCCCTCACAGCCATTGTTCGACAACATGGCCTCAACATCGTATTCGATACCAACGACACCCAGCTTATCCTCTCCCTCACCACAGACCCCACCACTGCCAAACTCAACTTCCAGAAAGGAATGCAAGACGTCGCAGTCTGGATGACCAACAGCTGCCTGAAGCTCAACGCCGAGAAAACAGAAGTCCTCATCCTCGGTACCACCCCTTCTGCATGGAACAGCACCTGGTGGCTGACTGCCGTCAAAAGCCCACCTACCCACTCAGACCACGCCAAGAACCTCGGCATCGTACTCGACTCATCACTCACCATGAACCGAAAAGTCAACGCCGTCACCACCAGCTGCTTCAACACCCTCCACATCCTCCGCAAGACCTTCAAGTGGATCCCCCCTGAGTCAAGGAAGACAGTCACCCACGCACTCATCACCAGCAGACTGGACTATGGAAACACACTAAACGCCGGCATCAACAAGTCCCTACTCCACATACTCCAGACAATACAGAACACCGCCGCCAGACACGTCCTCGGCATCCCCGAACACAAACGCATCAGCCAACATCTACGAAGTCTCCACTGGATCCCCATGGAGAAAGGAGTCCCGTTCAAAATCCTCACTCACGCCTACAAATGCCTACACAACTACGGACCCAAATACCTCAACGACAGAATCAACTTTCACGTATCCAAAAGAAACCTCTGATCTTCCAACCTTGCACTGGCCGAAACCCCACACATCCACAGTTACAATTCCCTGATTGATTGATTGATTGATTGATTGATTGATTGATTGATTGAAAGTAAGTTTTAATAAATAAAATTATACTAGAACAAATATCCAATCAGTATAACTTGAGATATGCAATTTTTAAGTTTATTGTAAGTATAGTGCCTACAAAAAAAATCATCACTCATGGTCCTCTGGTCATTCTATATCACAAATTCAGGCCCGACTGTGGTGGAGCCCCAGTCAGATGTAGGTACCATGTTACCCTCGCTGAAAAGGTTACATTCTCAAAGTTCGGCGTAAAGAGTCCAGTTTGCAGTGGTGGAGGGTATGAGGAGCACGGAAAGGGTCATGGCTAGTCATTGCTGTATTGCAAAGAGCAGGCCTGCATTGTTGCTGGAGGTCACTGTAGCTCAAAGAGTCTTGTTCACAGGTACTTGCTAGTGGTGGTCGGTTCAGGCAGCAGGATCTTGCAGTGAATAGGCCCATCTGCGAAGAACCCAAGACTTTAGGATTTCTCTATTCTCCACATATGAGTGCACTCTGATCTTCTAGAGGCCAGCAGGGCTCAGGTAGGTCCAGTTGCAGGCTCAATTGCAGCAGGTCAGCTGGGCAGGTGCAAGGAGACCTCTGGAGCTTGTTATGTCCTTGTAGTTCAGAACCAGAGGTCAGACAACTGACCCTTGAAGTCCCTCAGGTTAGCCTGGGATGAAGGTATCAGGTCCAGTCTTCCCTCACAAGGAGAAGGGCAGGTCTCAAGAAGCATGGCAGTTCTCTGGAGAACAAGGGAGGCATTAAGCATCAGGGTAGACCTCTGGTAGCAGCAGGGCATTTGGCTAAGAGCAAGGCAGGCGTCAAACAGCAGGCAGTCCTCTGGGAAATAATGCAGTAATTCGTCTGTACTTCATATGTCCAGGAGTGTATTGAAGAGATAGTTCAGGAGGCCCAATATTTATATCTGCTGACTTTGAAGTGGGGGTGACATCCTGGCTATCCCCTGATCTGGTTCTGGAAGGTTCTTCCCTTGCGCTGCCAAGACTACAAGTAGTTTGGGGTGACAAAAAACTGGTGTCAGGTCTCTTTGTTTCTCTGCTTTTCAAATGTAAATGGGGCAGAGAACAGCTCTGCCCCACTCATCCTGGTAAGATGGCCTATCCTGCCAACTTCTGTCCCCCTATATTTCACTGTTTGAGAGGCATACACAAAGAACAACTTCCAACCTATCCTGGCTCCAAATGATTGGGGCACGAAAATGCCAACTTTCTAAAAGGGAAAGAAAAATGGATTTAGTTGTGTTATTTCAATAATTGGTAACTTTGAAAACTGAGTCCAGTAACCTAATTGCATCAGCCCATGTTTTTATTCACAATGTTTTTCAAAGATCATTTTTTCATGAGATACAACATACAACATGCCATGAATGAGCATGTCGGGAATCTAAGTCTGCTCTGATCATTGCGATCAGACAGAGGGATCGACTACTGATCCAGGCCTCGAGGCAGAGCTATAACCTTGTGTTATCGAGGGCCAAAAGGAACGGGAGCAGGGGATTTGGGAGGCTCCCAAAAGGAAAGACCAACATTTCTTCTGGAATTTGGTATCAACAGGAAGCAGAGATGGATACAGCATCATACATTAGATTATTAGATTGTCACATAGATTGTCGGCCTGGTCATTCCGAGTGACCCGTGGGCCGCCATTTTGTGTTTAGTCTTGAGGTCCCTTTGCGATCCCTGGTCCGTTCACTGGTGGGTCCCTGAGGGGGTAACTTTGTATTTCCTTGGGCTTCTCTGGTTGCTCCAGACGTGCCCGGACTCCCAACCAAGTGGTGAGTCCCACAGACCTTGCTGGTCTGCACCGAAGCATCTTTCTTGTTTCTGCCTGGGTTGCTGTTGCCAAACCAAAAGACACCTATGCACCCGGCTTCCCTGGGTGAGGTAACACGAGTACTCTGGTGCTCCCGTGGGTGCTAGCCCTAGAAATTCCTAAGTTCAAAAGGGTTTGGTCCTGACTCATTTCTAAGTGTCCCTAATTTTTAAAAATCTAACCGCGACTTTCCCCATAGAAGCTAACGGGAGCTCGCGGCTGTGTTCACACACTGCACACGGCTCCCGTTGGTTCCCTGTGTCACTACCTTGGGTGGTTCCTTGTGGTCCCAGTGATTCTACAGGCTCTAGGCCTTGTGTCTAGTTAAGTCGTGGTTCTTATACCACTATTTTACTATATGGTTTGGCTCGCCCCTAGGGCCTGACGTGTATTTGTGCTATTTTACTGTGATTATTGAAGTGTAACTTATGTGTTTTGACCTCTAGTCTCATAAAGAGACAAGAAGGGTGTGTTTAGTAATAAATATATATATTTTATATATATACCTGGTGTGGATATCTTTCATTTAGAGACTCAAGAGATTATAGACTGGTAAAACAAGCTGCTTTACATTCCTTCAAGACTTAGCCTGAAGGCTGCTCTCCATAGCTACCACTAGGATAGCTTTCAATAAAGCTTGTCTTTAACCCATAACCAATAAGGGATTTTTGGACTGATACAAGGTGCCCACTATAACTAGTGGACAGCATATATCAGGCCAACTTCTCACATTGGTGTGCAGCGTGTGGGATTCCAGCTTGCTATTGTTTTACCAGATAATCTCAATTGAGTAACTAACTGAAAACCACTAAAGGTACCCTAGGTACATATAACACAAGCAATAGAATACAGTAAGTTCTACTGAACTTAGAGTTGTGTGTTAAGGGCTCAACTCAAGAGAGTTTAGTAGGCCACACTAGAGTAGGTAGTGCAATAGACCACACCACACTAGTAATGTCTTCAAGGCCAGGAACCAGTAGGTCCTTGCCAGAAGCCAATGGACTTCAAGATTCCCAGTATGATAAACTCCCATTCATGGAATTGAGAGCATTGTGTACAACTAGGAAACTGAAGACAGGCAAAAGCCCAACCACCCAGCATCTCATAGAGGTACTCAGGCTGGATGACCTTAGCAGATTTTTAGGATCTGAAGGGTTAGGCAGAGTGGGTGGGAGAGCACCTAAGGAAAGGTCTAGGGGCGTAACTCCCCATGACCTGACCTCTGAGGCTGGCCAGGCAGATAACAATGATCTGGACTGGAAAATCCAATTCCCCTAGACCAGAGGTCTTCAAACTTTTGTAGGTTGAGCCCCCCCGGCTCACTTTTTTCAGATGTTGGGCCCCCCCCACCACCTGACAGAAATTTCTGGAATCTAGTACACTACATAAGCGACTGCCACACGCATATCCCGGGCCTCATCCAGCAAATAATGTTCAACGCAATAAGAGTGTTTAGTAAAGTGCAGGTTTGTGAGTGAGTGTGGTGAAATGACAGAGTCTTATTACACAGCTGAAACACAATTTTCCAAGATAAAATGTGCGCAAATTGTTTTTACTAGGATGCTTTCTTTTACATATGACATAGATTGATAATAACACCACCAACATTAATGTGTCGGGTGTGCCTGTTTTTCACCACAGTGATGATCAATCTGTGGATGGATTTTTGCTACTGCCATCCTCAGGTTGTGCTCCACATCCAGTCTTGAACGGTACTTAGTCTTTAATACTGCAAGTGCTGACATAAATAGGCCGAGCTGAAAGGCAAGAGAGTTTTGATAGCAGTTTCTCTCAAAGCTGAATATTCTGCAGACATTTTCAGCCAAAACAGGGACTATAAGGGAGAAATGTGTTGTCAGATTTTTCGAGCACTCCCTAGCTCAGAGCTGGTACACGAGAAAGAAATCTTCTCTAGAAATCATTAACAAACGTTTTAGGCAGCATTATAATGGGATAATTGCCCACCAACCTGTTATGGACCCGAAGACAAAGTTGAAAGTCCACAGAGAGGCCGTTGAACGAACACCTAATTGAGAATTCCTTAGTGGTACGATAAGTTGCTTGCCCGAAGCAGTGGGGGTTAAGGACACGCCGGATTTATGTTTTAAAAAAAATAGAACTAACAATGAATGAATGATGTTGTCTATTTTACTTCAGAGCAATGTTTGACAGACTTTGTGGTGGCAGGGACATGTTAAGGATTTGGGTGCCCTGGGCAAAAACTAATTTGGGGACCCCTGTTCAGTACAGGTTTGAGCTTAAATGATTTACTTTCAGCTCTGTCATACCCTCTTTAGCCAGGCTACAAATGGTGCACAGGCGCTATGGTCGAAATTCTAAAAGCGTTTACATCTAATATTCAGAGATAGTGATGTGTTTTCACTGCTGTAACAAAGCAGCATCCCACTAATTTTACAGAGAATAATATCTGTGATATCCTCCAATTTCTCATATATGAGGACCCGCTTGGATCTAAAATAAACTTTGTTATGGTTGTTGCATGAAACAAACACATTTCTCTGCAAATAGTAATAGACTCCTTACATCAATCATATTAAAAAGAAATGAAACAAAACGGTATATACAAGAATCTGTTTAGGAATTATTCCAGGCCATCAGGGCAAAAACAGAGCTGTCTCTATCAAGGGGCCCCCTGGAAGGCTGGATTGAAGTGCATGTAAATGTGTCCTTTTGTAATTTAGGTCGAAAACCTTGATGGGGCATGACATGCCCATACTCGTGTACGGGGGCGCAACTAGACCTGAGCTTCGGGTGGAGGCTAACACTCCCAGACAGGGCTGGCTCTAGCACTTGTTGCACACAGTGCAACAGTCTCTTTTGGTGCCCCCTTCCACATTTCCTCCTTCATGAATTTCCTCACTACTACTCACCAACTAGCCACCTCATCTCTCTATAGCACCTTTCTGGCAAACATTTCATTTTTTTATAGGTCTACTCATGGTTTAATAACACTCAGTTCAGTGATCTGCATGGTACACGTTCTTTGTAGCAGGCACATTAAACCCCTGCACTGTGTGGGTGGCAGGAGTGCTCATATGAGTGCACGGTGAGCCAAGCGACTGTGAGAGTAGGGTAAGAGGAGTGACTGCAGGGTGAGTGAAGTGACCATATGAATATGAGTGTGGATGTAAGTGCAGAGTGGGACAAATGAATGTATGGTTAGTGGTGGGCTTATTTGAGTGAGATTGCAGATTGAGCAGTGAGGGGGACAAGTGAGTGAAGGAGTAGTGTGCTCGTGTGACTGCAGGGTGAGGTACAGGGTGAACAGCGCAAGTGCATTGTGAGTGCAAAGTGATCACTCTGAGTGCAGGGTGAGCGGGTGAATGGTGTGAGTGCATCAGGATCAGTGTGACTGCATTGTGATCGTTGTGAGTGCAGGGTGAGCTGAAAGTGAAGGGCGAGAATGAGGAGCGAGTTGTCTGAATGTAGGGTGCGTTCCCAGACACTTTAAGTGACTCAGAATGTTATTGACGGCAGCGTAGGGTTTCAAATGTGTTAAACTATTGCTATTATGCCAGTAACCAGGGATCAGGCTGGAGGAAATAAATAATGTGCTGATCTTGCGACAAACTCCCAGTCTTGTGATTAGGGTTGCCAGCTCATTATTTTGATGTCCCAGGCGGTACAAAAATAAAACGTCACCAAAAGCTGTATTGTCAGTACTTGTCTGTGCATACTTTGAACAGCAAATAAAAATAGAAATAACTTTTACTTGTGTTCTAGGGTTTGCCTGAATAATCCATGACTGTAATAAAAGGGAACAAAGACAGAAAAGTCACATTACAAATTAATACATGCTTCTTTATTTATATAACCATATTTTAGTGTCAAGACAAGCAATTCGGAGGCTGTTTAAACTACACATGGCTGGCTGGCATTTTTGCGCGCCAAGTTTAAAATAAACTTGTCTCCTTTCTGGTAAGAGCTAACCCTCCCAGGAGGGAGTTAATTCATGGAGCTGAAGTACTTCAGCTGCAGTGGGAGGCAAGGAGTCTCCTCTGCTACGAACCCGAAGGAACAGGACTGTGTGTTCCTTTGCTTTCGGTTTTAGCAGAGGAGACTTCCTGCCTCTCAATGCAGCTGAAGCATTTCAGCTCTGTGAATTAACCCCCCCCCCCCTGTGCCAGTTAGCATAACAAAAGCGTGGGCAGGTCGTGCCCCATCGATGTCGCCTCCCTCCCCCTCCAGCCATACCGGAGTTCTCCAAGAAGACTTGCGACCACGCAGGGAACAAAGGTAAGATTATAGTGGAGTGCGTGCCCCCCCTAGGATGGTTTTGCGCCCCCCCAGGGGGGCCCACCCCACAGTTTGAAGAACTCTGACCTAGACAGTGATGGAGAGGACCATAATGGACCCCTCTTTGTCCCTCCTGGGAAGGTTGGTGGTGGGCCAAGAAGGTCAAGATCTCCCTCAGTGGAGTCTAACCATTCTAACTCATCTATAGGGACCTCAATCTCCTCTCATAGGAGGGAAACCTCTCAGGAGAGAAGGGTGGGACTGCTTAAGTATGAGGAAGCTCAGCTTCAAATCAGAAGAAAGCAGGTACCCCTTGATAGGGAGGCTCTAGAGCTCCACAGAGCTAGAAAAAAGATGGGACTAGAGTCCCATAGTGGCAGCAACATCCCTAGAGATAGGGAAAGGTCTCATGACCATAGAAACGTGAATAAGATTGTCCCTCCCTACCAGAGTGGGGATGACATCCATAAATGGATAACTGCACTGGAAAGGGCCTGTAAAGTAGAAAGGGTCCCCCAGGAGCAGTGGGCAGCAATCTTATCGCACTCCTTTGCAGACAAAGGTAGAGATAAACTCCTCACTGTTAGAGATTACAACAGTCTGAAGAGTGCCTTAATTGATGGATTTGGCATTACCACTGAGCAATACAGGTTGAAGTTCAGGGATACCCAAATGGCACAGACTCAGGGCTGGGTAGACTTTGTAGATTGTGCTACTAAGGCTCTCGAAGGTTGGTTACTTGGCAGTAAAGTGCATGACTATCAAGGATTGTACTATTTGATTATGTGGGAGCAGATCCTTAATAATTGTCAGAATCAGCTGTTGCACCAGTACCTGGTAGACTCAAATCTGACCTCTCCCCAAGAATTGGGAACGAAGGCAGACAAGTGGGTCAGAACCAGGGTGAGGCAGCAGGTAAAGAACCAAGGTGGTGAACTCAAGAAGTAAGATCCTAAAAACTCTGATAAGGGTGGGGAGAAGGGTAAAGACCAGAAGACTTCACAAGGCCCCCAAAAATCTTCTTTAGGTGGTGATTCACAGTCTAACAAAGGAAAAGGCCAAAAGAAACCATGGTGAAAAATTTGTAAACAGAAAACTCACTGGACCAGTGATTGCACCAAGTCCAAAGAATCTACTCCAGCCACCATTGCCCCTAAGGCAACTGTTCCTCCTAGTACAGCTACAATTGGTGGTGGTAATGTCCGGAATAAAGGTGTAGTAGGGTTGACCCTGGGTTCTGAGATGGACTCTGGCCTAGTCAGAGTTCCAACTCAGGCTGTTCTAGTCTGTGATGGGGGCATGGACATGTCCCCCTTTGTGAGCCTCAGTAATAGGGGCAAATACAGACAACAGCCTTTAATAAATGGAATAGAGGCTTTTGCATTCAGGGACACAGGAGCAAGTGTCACAATAGTGACAAAATATGTTGTGGATCCTGGGCAGATTATACTTGGTGAAATGTACCAAGTGACCAATGCTAGGGCTGAAATGGAGCTCAGGACACATGCAGAAATGTTAGGGATCCCTGCTCATGTCCTTGCTGTGACTAGGTCAAAGGCCAAAATGTCTAAAACTGGACAGACCCTGGATTCTGGAATAATGGGCCAGGTGCCTCCCAAGAGGAGGAGCAGTAGTGTTAAGGCAGTGCCTTCCCACCTGACTCAGAATGCAGATCAGTCTCCTCAGGGAGATGATCTTGAGCCTGAAGAAGGAACCGTCCCAGAGGAGCTTGAACCTGACCAGGTTGAGTTCTTGGGGACAGGGGCCCTTCCAGGTCTGATCTGAGCCAGGGGCAGAAAACCTGCCCCTCTCTTGAACCCCTCAGAAAGCAAGCTGCTGATGAGGCTGCTGGGAATGCTAGTGGCACCCATAAAGTTTATTGGGATGATGGACTCCTTTACTCAGAGAGTAGAGACCCCAAGCCTGGTGCATCCAGGTTGGTTATACCTCTGAAGTTTAGGGGCTTCCTATTGACACTAGCCCATGATATTCCCCTCGCAGGACACCTGGGCCAGAACAAGACTTGGGACAGAATTGTCCTTCACTTTCACTGGCCCCACATGTCTGAAGTCACTAAGAAGTTTTATCGCTCCTGTGTGACCTGCCAAGCCAGTGGCAAGGCAAGTGGAACCACAAAGGCCCCCCTGATACCACTACCTGTGGTGGGGGTTCCCTTTGAGAGGGTGGGGATTGACATTGTTGGTCCCATGGATCCTCAGACAGCATCTGGGGACAGGTTTATACTTGTGGTGGTGGACCATGCCACCAGGTACCCAGAAGCAATTCCCCTACGGACCACTACAGCACCTGAGTGGCAAGAGCTCTCTTGGGTGTTATCTCAAGAGTAGGCTTTCCTAATGAGGTAGTATCTGACAGGGGTACAAACTTCATGTCTAGTTACTTGACTGCTATGTGGAAGGAGTGTGGAGTGAACTACAAGTTCACCACATCTTATCACCCACAATGCAATGGTTTCGTTGAAAGGATCAACAAAACCTTAAAGGGCATGATTAAAGGACTCCCAGAAAAGCTTAGGCGAAGATGGGACATACTCTTGCCCTGCCTTTTATTTGCATACAGAGAGGAGCCTCAAAAGGGGGCTGGCTACAGCCCTTTTGAACTTTTGTTTGGTCACCCTGTCAGAGGTCCATTGTGTCTGGTTAAGGAAGGATGGAAGAAACCTTTCAAGCCCCCCAAACTGGACATAGTGGACTATGTACTTGGTCTCCGCTCCAGTATGGCTGAGTATATGAAAAAGGCAACCAAAAACCTTGAGTCTAGCCAGGAATTACAAAAAGCCTGGCATGACCAAAAGGCTGTACTGCCTGTCTACCAGCCAGGACAGAAAGTGTGGGTGTTGGAGCCTGTGGCCCCAGCAGCCCTGCAGGACGAATGGAGTGGCCCCCATACAATTGTTGAACAGAAAGGGGAGGTCACCTACTTGGTAGTCCTTGGAACCCCTAGGAGTCCCACAGGGTACTTCATGTCAACAGACTAAAACCATATGTTGACAGGGCAGACATGGGCTTGCTCATGGCTACTGATGAAGGGCAGGAGGAAGCAAGTGATCCACTCCCTGACCTGCTTTCTCAGAACCCTGATGATGGGTCAGTTGATGGTGTAGCCTTGGCAGGCAACCTCACTGCCCAGCAGCAAATTGACTGCAGAAAACTTCTCAGCCAGTTCAGACATATGTTTTGTCTGACTCCAAGTCAGACCACCTGGTCCACTCATGAAGTGGACACAGGGGACAGTCTGCCGGTGAAGAATAAGATCTACAGGCAACCTGACCATGTCAGGGACTGTATAAGGACAGAAATCCAAAATATGTTGGATTTGGGAGTTATTGAACCCTCAGTTAGCCCTTGGGCTAGTCCAGTAGTCCTGGTACCTAAACCTCACACCACAGATGGCAAGAGAGAGATGAGGTTTTGTGTGGACTCCAGGGGTCTCAATGCAGTCACTAGGACTGATGACCATCCCATCCACAGGGCAGATGAGCTGATAGATACTTTGGCCTCAGTCAAGTTTCTAAGCACATTTGACCTGGCAGCTGGCTACTGGCAGATCAGACTAGCTGATGATGCAAAGCCAAAGACAGCATTTTCTACCCCTAGTGGGCACTATCAATTTGTGGTAATGCCCTTTGGTTTGAAGAATGCACCTGCCACTTTCCAAAGGTTGGTGAATCAAGTCCTTACAGGCCTGGAAGACTATAGTGCAGCATATCTAGATGATATTGCTGTCTTTAGCTCTACCTGGGAGGATCACCTGGTCCACCTGAGGAATGTTTTGGAGGCCCTGAAAAAAGCAGGCCTAACGATCAAGGCTACTAAGTGCCATATAGGGCAGAGTCAGGTTGTGTACCTGGGCCACGTTGTAGGTGGAGGCCAGGTTCAACCATTGCAGAGCAAAATCCAGACCATAATGGACTGGGTTGCTCCAACTACCCAGACTCAGGTGAGAGCCTTCTTAGGCCTGACTGGGTACTATAGAAGATTTGTCAAGGGGTGTGGATCAATACTGACACCCCTGAATGACTTAACCTCTAAGAAAATTCCCAAAAAGTTTCAGTGGACAGCTAGCTATCAAAAGGCATTTGATGACCTGAAGCAGGCCATATGCACTGCTCCCATTCTGCAAAGTCCTGACCACTACAAAAGGTTCATTGTCCAAACAGATGCATCTGAGTTGGGGGTAGGGGCTGTACTGTCACAGTTGAATGATGAAGGTCAGGATCAACCAGTAGCTTTCATAAGCAGAAGGTTGACCCCCAGAGAGAAACGTTGGTCAGTCATTGAGAGGGAGGCCTTTGCTGTGGTCTGGGCTCTGAAGAAGTTGAGGCCATACTTATTTGGTACTCACTTCATTGTTCAGACAGACCATAAGCCCCTCTTATGGCTAAAACAGATGAAGGTTGAAAATCCCAAATTGCTCAGGTGGTCCATTTCCCTACAGGGGATGGACTATACAGTGGAACATAGACCTGGGAGTAACCATGCCAATGCAGATGGACTCTCCAGATATTTCCACTTAGAACATGAAGACTCAACTGGTCAAGGTTAGTTTAATGTCCATGCGTTTTGGGGGGGTTGTGTAAGAGAATAGGATCTGCTTCGCATGTTTACCCCCACTTTTTGCTGGTGTTTCACTGTTTCTCGACTTTAGTCTGGCTGGGACCCTGCTATTCAGGGCCCCAGCCTAGCTGCTTCCTCTCTAAAATGATTCCATTTACTTTAGGTACATTGCAGATTGGATCTGAGGTGCCCTTATAAGTCCCTAGTATCCTAGTATATGGTACTATGTACCCAGGGCATAGGTACCCCAGAGGCCTACCAGGGGCTGAAGCATGTATTATGCCACCCATGGAAAGCCACCCAAAATGACACCACAGGTCTGCTACTGAAGCCTGAGTAAGGTGGTGCATGCACCCCTTACTGAGATATAGGTTCACTATATCTCACCATATACTGCACATACAAACCTATCAGTCACCCCTATGGCAGGCCTTATAAATCCTGAAGGCAGGGTGCTTGGTTATATGTGAGGGGGTGCCCAGGCATGAGCTGAGCCCCTCTGCAGCCTTTGGAATCTCTTCTCCAGGATTGTCAGTAGTGCAGCCTGACCATATACTCTTAAGTGCATTATAACCAAACGGTAAATGCTAACTTTGGACTGGCTACACGGAAACATGTTGTGTTTGGTGTCAAACACCTTGGAATCATACCCCCACACCAGTAACTGATCCCACCCTTCTAGAGGGAGAGACATGACAGCACTGGTATACCCGGTAGAAACTTAATAGAGCCATGGCATCACAAAATGGATGCTGCAGCCACAGACAAGGGTCTGGCCTCCTGTTGCAGACCGAAACTCCAGCAGGGGAGGCCTGGATGATAGGTTTCCTGTCACAGGGAGGTCAGACATGCTTATGTGTATTGGGGCTGGGTGGGAGCACTCTCTGAGTGCTTTGAAGTCCTGCACAGGGGGCACATTTGGTGTCCCTGTGCATACTCCAGCTCAAACCGGCTCAGGGGCTTCCAGCCCCTGCTCTGGCATGAAACTGGAAAAGGAAATGGATGCAACCACCTCTCTTTCCAAACCCTCCCATAGGTGGGTCCCCAGAGCTAGTCCATCCCCTTCCTTAGGTATAAGTAAGGAACCTCTGTAACCAGAACTTTAGATTACCCTGGATGAAACTCTGAAGCCGAATCCTGGTGCTTCGACGCTCTGCTCAAGACCAGAGGACTGAAGAAATCTCCATTGGGGTCAAGGAGTGACTCCCCTGCTTGGCAGGCACCAACAAACTAATTTGCCGGTCTGCATCATTGAAGTTCCCTTCGGACTCCGAAGTATTTGCAGCCCAGGAAGAGGATTTCCAGACATCTCAGAGGCCGACCCGAGACCCCTGCAAAGCTGAGACCCACAGCCCTCGTGATTTGCATGGAACCAGAACTCCTGGTCACCGTGCACTTTTGCAAGTGCATTGACTTCTCGACACCTCTTGAAGTTGTGCTTGGGCTAACTTGTAGCCCCTACCTCGAGTACTGAGTGCACCGTAGATTGTTGGCCTGGTCATTCCGAGTGACCCATGGGCCACCATTTTGTGTTTCGTCTTCAGGTCCTTCGCGATCCCTGGTCCATTGCCTGGTGTGTCCCTGAGGGGGTAGCTTTGTATTTCCTTGGGCTTCCCTTGTTGCTCCAGATGTGCCCGGACTCCCAACCAAGTGGTGAGTCCCACAGACCTTGCTGGTCTGCACCGAAGCATCTTTCTTGTTTCTACGTGGGTTGCTGTTGCCAAGGCTTGTTGTGTCCAATCTGGGCACCAACACTGCAGCACTCAACATCCTTTGTGGGACAGCTCGAATCCAGCTCCTGGTTGTCCTCAACACCTCCTGGTCCTCGTGGCTGAAGAGTCAAGCTTCACCTCTTTCACCTGAAATCTCCCGACATCGGTGGGCATCTGCTCGTCGCCTTCCTGGTCACTGGCTCTGTCCCCTCTGCTTTCAGGTTCTTCTCATCTTCGATCCAGGCTTGGATCTCTTCGGACACTTCGCATCTTCACGGCCGCAGCACTTCTTCGCCAGCTCCTATTGAAATCGACGACGCAACCCGACACCAAAAGACACCTATGCACCCGACTTCCCTGGGTGAGGTAACACAAGTGCTCCGGTGCTCCTGTGGGTGCTAGCCCTAGAACTTCCTAAGTTCAAAAGGGTTTGGTCCTGACTCATTTCTAAGTGTCCCTAATCTTTCAAAATCTAACCGCGACTTTCCCCATAGAAGCTAACGGGAGCTTGCGGCTGTGTTCACACATTGCACACAGCCCCCGTGGGTCCCCTGTGTCACTACCTTGGGTGGTTCCTTGGAGTCCCAGTGATTCTACAGGCTCTAGTCCTTGTGTCTAGTTAAGTCGTGGTTCTTCTACCACTATTTTAGTATATGGTTTGGCTCGCCCCTAGGGCCTGACGTATATTTGTGCTATTTTACTGTGATTATTGAAGTGTAACTTATGTGTTGTGACCTCTAGTCCCATAAAGAGACTAGGAGGGTGTGTTTAGTAATAAATACATATATTTTATATATATACCTGATGTGGATATCTTTCATTTAGTGACTCAAGAGATTATAGACTGGTAAAACAAGCTGCTTTGCATTCCTTCAAGACTTAGCCTGAAGGCTGCTCTCCATAGCTACCACTAGGATAGCTTTCAATAAAGGTTGTCTTTAACCTATAACCAATGAGGGGTTGTTTGGACTGATACAAGGTGCCCACTATAACTAGTGGACAGCATATATCAGGCCAACTTCTCACAAACGTGTGCAAACATTTGTGTGTTGAGGCCTCTCTCTTGAGGAACACCTAGAGTGGCAAACTCACAGTATACAGCCATGAATAAAAAACAAGCAAGTAGTGGGAGGTATTTTAAAGATGTCTCGCAGTTTACAGTATTGCCCTATCCTACCATGTTCCAAAATGTATAACCTTAAAGCCTTGGGACAGCTCCCTATGGTGCTGAGTTGTGGGGACATCAGGGTACGACCTAATTGGAATTGGTGTAGAATCTCTTTATGGGACAGTTGGTTACCCATAAGTACTCACTTGCTCTCCCTCATGCTGGACTTTGGGGCCAGAAATATCTCAAAGAGATTGGTCATTGTGCCCTATACTTTATTAGATGAGTATTTGGGCCACCCAGAGCTATGTGGTTATCGACAGGGGTTAGAGGAAATATTGTCACAAGTACGCTCTATCAAAATTCCACGGCTAAAGCATGTAAAGGATACACTAATAGCCATTTGCCTTGATGGTCTATGTAATGCCCTGGTCCAGGCTGGGCCCATTACCAAATCACTTCTGAAAACTGCATACTGGTAACACAGATATAATTGCATACATACCCAGTCGAGCCATGGATCTCTAACTAATGATTTTCTAACATTTAAGGACTCCTTTAAACTGGAGGACTTCCTGGATTAAATAAAACTCCCTCTAGCCAGATGTCTGTACATGCAGTTCCGGTATGGAACTTTACCTCTCCTGGCCTTTACTGCAAAGTGGGAGCATGCACCGCGGGCCAAGGAGCTGCAATGCATTGCATGTGGGGAACAATAAAGAAACTATTGAGCACATTACTTTCTTTTGCGCAACCTATGTATCACAAAGCAGGTGTCGGATAATCCCACTTTGTCAGAATTTGGGAGTTAGGGAACACAAGGATGCACCCAGGATTCTGAGATATGATATATGTAGGATGTCAATCTTTGCCCTCTCATTTTCTGATGAGTGTGTGGAGAATAAGCCGGTCGGAACTGAAACCGGATGGTCATTCTGGCTGGTTGCGATGAGCTCAAGGAGCCAATCGGCCAGTAGAAAGCCAGCCGATACTCGGTCTCCGGCAGGCTTTCCGTGCTGGGTTTCCGAAATGGCAAGCCGGTTGGAGAGCGAGTATGGGGCCCTAGCAGGGCCCCTTTTCTTTGGCGACCTCTGGTTGGTGGACTAGGGGGCACCTATAGTGCCCTCTCTGTTAATCACTGCACCCTGTGGCAGGCACCTTAAGGTGTCTGCCACAGGGTTCAGGGATTAACACCACCTCCTATTTCCGTATATGAGCATGTACTAGTGTTGATTTACAGGATTAACACATGCTTCCATAGGGAAATGTCAGAATGTGACCGAACAATGTTCGGCCGCATCCTAATCAGGTGATCGGGCCCACCAACCAGAGGTCATTTTGTCCCGTTTCCGAGCGCCCGACATCGTAATAGGCTCATAAATGTATAGGCCCTGCGTACATGTAGTACCACATACTAGAGTCTTATAAGTAAATTAAATATGCCTATCAAGTGTAGGCCAGTTGTACCATGTTTTAGGGAGGTGCACAAGTCCTTTAACAGTAGTCAATGCCGGAGTGGCCTTACCAGGCACCGGGCGTTTCCCCAGCAGAGTGGGGTCCAGTTCTCAGCCCTTGGGGGCCGTTTTTTGTTATCGTGGGCTGGCAATATAGGCACCTTTAATAAAATCAGCTGAAACAGGCCCATAGTCTCATTTTAAATTGTCAATTAAAATCTTAAGTGAATTTGTGTGTTTTATAAAAGATTCTCCTATTGACACAGACCTCAGGAGCAAACTCTAAAATAATTTAATAGATCAAGACTATGGAATGAATGGTTAAGTCACACTAGTGATTTGAAGGTTTTATTTACCAGTCTTCACTTTTTGGCTCACATCAGAAAGACTATAGCACATCCAAATTCAGATCCTTGCACATATCCATCAGTACATATCCATTTAAGCTGTACTGAAGATAAAGGATTCTTTTATGAACTGAGGTGCATGTGTATCTGGCTAAATCTCCTCAGGGACAACCCCTTAGCTGGGATCATTATGCTTTGCAGGCAGTATACCACCAAAGTTAGATAGTTCTTTTTTATTAGATCACGAAGTGGAATAAAGTCTTATAGGCAGATGCAACTAGAAGAATACTGGTGACTGTGTAATGTACAACATTCACAAGTAAACGGGAAGAACAATGCATAGTATGCACATTAATAGAGTGAAGGAGGCAGGCATTTTTCATATAAAAAGAGGGATATACAAGTGAAAGTAACGAGTAAGGTTTACCACGACGTTTCTACAAAATACATTACTCAATCACCGTACATTTTTCATGTCACAGTTGAGTTTCAATGGCAAAGCCCGAACTGAAACTTGCCATAGTGTAATAAATAGCATAGCAGTGCTTCACAGCGTTAAGAGAAAAAGGACTAAAAGTAGAGCGAAGTAACAATATGGTCCAACCCAGCTTGGATCGCCCTTGTTCCCCACCACCCTCCATCAATCCCTAGAGAGGATACAGAAGTATGACAATAGTACTGTGCACAATTCCCATTAATGCTCAATGCAACGTGTGTTCAGCCGAAGAGGGCTCGTCTTAACATTACTGTCTCAGATACACAGCGCATCTCCGTACCTACACATATCACGTTCGCCCCTGTCACCACCGCTATCATATCCTCACGTCCCGAGTCAGACACATTTTCCTGCTGAAAATCATGTAATATGGTGTCCCAATAGGTGACAATAGGTTGTTTTCGGAGTACCATGGCGTCCTCCATATGTAATGCAATGCTTCCGGCTTGGGCCCACACAAGCAGTGACTGTCGCCATGCCAGGCATGGGGGCGATTCAGGAGACTTCCATCACTTGGTGATTTGTCATTTGGCTACTATCAGTCCTAGGTCTAGGAATGAAGACGTGAATTTAGATCGCTTGCCACGCTGAATGAGTTCTGAGAGGCAGGCCTCCCGTTTGTGTAGGTTTATGCATCACTACACGCAGCTAATGTAGTAGTGATGTGTCGCCAGTAAGCATGTAGGTAAGGGTATGTGTAGAAGATATGCATCCAATAAATGACATCTTGGGCAAGATACATCTGTTTCCCGGTAGTATTTGCTGATTTTTGATGGTGTAATATGGGCTTGGTGAGTGATGTAGTACTGGATAAGGCGAGAGTGGGCGTTCTGGGGAACAGTAGTCCGGCCATCCAATATTTAGGCACTCTGCTTATCCGTGCAGGGCCAGGAGAGCTCCCTCTCCCAGTGCCTTCTCGGGGGCACAGGTGTGACTGTGGTGTGTTGGGAGAGGGAGTCCGCAAACCACTGTGTGAGATGCCGACCTGCTCCCATGACATGTGGTACTGTATTGTTAGGTATGTGGCGGGCTCCCTCGGTACGTCTCCCCACTTGTTGCCAAGAACTGCAAACAGTTGGTATGGAGCAGGAACAAGCCTGGGGGCAGGCCCTCCTCTTCCACTAGTGTATCATAGGGCATCAATTCGCCATCATGATAGAATTCACCTATAGTGTGTAATCCAGCAGGAAGCCAGGCAGTGACCTCCACTGACAAGGTGTGTACATCGCATCTGGCAGTGCATAATATGGGCAGCCGAGGTGCATACTGTGTTCTGGACCTTGTAAGGTATAAACTACTAGAGCAGGAGCGTGCTCCAGAACAACATTTGGGATCGGAGGGCAGTGAGATTGCCGGCCAATAAGTCAACAGGTTGATGATATATCTGAACTTCTAGGTAGCAAATCATGGTGGATTGCACTATAGTTGGGACCCCATCAAGAACGAGTGCAGGATGAGAAGACGAAGGGGCAAAAGGATACAGGCATGATTTGGCCCTATTGGCCCATAGTCCAGAAAGAGTGGCAAATTCTCTGAGTATCCCCGCTAGGGTATCAGGCTCCAGTTTCAAATCCTGGAGATAAATGAGGAGGTCATCATCATATAATGAAATTGCATGGATTTCATCTCCCTGTGGGATTACCCAATGATGTCCTTGATCTCGGGTTGCCAGAGGGAGCAGTTCTATGGCCAAGGAAAAAAGTTGCGAGGAGAGAGTACATCCTTGGTGGATGACTCTCTCTATTGAAACAGGGTTGGCTGTGTAAGACGCTGTCTTGAATCGAGCTACAGGTGTAGTGTAAGGCAAGTTAATCAACCACAGGAAGCAGCCTCCTATACTGTAGTGAGGCAACACATCAAATAGATAACCCCACTTCAGCGAGTCAAAAGCGTTCTCAAAGTCTAGGACCAGACACCCTGAGTGTGGCCATTGATGTATTGAGTACTTGGAGACCATGAAAAATCGCCGTAACTTCAACAATGTGCTTCTGGCCAGAACAAATCCATTCTGGTCTTTATGGGCCAGTCGGAGTACTAGGGAGGCAGGCGGTCAGCAAGGATTTTGGCTAATATCTTGTCATCCGTGTCAAGACGTGCCAAAGGCCAGAACGTGCCCAGTGCCATGTGATCCTGGTCTGGTTTAGGTAGGGAAATAAGTAAGACCTTGCATAATGACTGAGGCAAGTAGTGGGCTATGAGGGACTCCTCATACAAAGTTAGTAGGTGAGTAGCCAACACTGGGGGCATATGCCTTGTAGTATTCAGCTAGTTGGCCGTCTAGGTCCAGGAACTTGCCAGTGGCCAGGGTTCTAATGGCCCAGCTCATTTCTGATAGAGTGATTGGCTCACTCAGTTCATCACACTGTTCAGAAGTAATGCGAGGAAGGCGGAGTGCAGTGTGAAAGGCCTCCAGTTGAGTCGAGCCAGTCCCTGTTACTGAATTGAAAAGTGTGGTGTAGTGGCTAGTTAATTCCGCATGTATTTCATGTTGAGTGTGCAGGGGCTGCCCTGTGAATGAGTTGAGTGTTAGGCTAGGTTGCCGTGATTGGTCCTGCCGTATCATCATTCAAGTAATCTTCCCTTGCAGCTGGATGTAGCATGTGTGCGCAAGCAGTGTTCAGCATAGTTCAAGCACTGGATGCGCTCCAGTAAGGAGGTGTGTTCACATCGCACGTCAGCAAGTCACTCAGCACATTTTGGGTCCATTAGGGCTCATGATTTCATATGCATGAGTGTACATTCAATATGCATGATGTCACCATCCAATTGTTTGTGTATATTTCACACTAGCCCCAGGCAGTATCCCCTGATGGTTACTGTAAATGCGTCCCATTCTATCCATTAGCCAGAGGCTGTGTTAACATTAAGCTCAAAATATTCTGCTGTGGCTGTACCCAGGGATGTGTGAAAGAGTGGGTCTTCAAGAGCAGTGGGCTGGAGTCACCATGTGTGTAATGCTGGTAGGACATCTTCCCATGTGTGCTGTAGGTATTGCAATTATAGTCCAAATGGGTGCGTCCTAGATAGTCTGTGTCTCGGATAGCAGGAAGTAAATGCAGGGACCCAAAAAAACTGTCTAGCCTAACATGTAGTTTGTGCGAGGAGGAATAAAAGGAATACACGTGTGTGAATGGGATGTGTACCCACCATATGTCTGCAAGTTGCCAAGGTGAAAGCCAGTCAGTAGGAGCTCGTGCATTTGAGGTGGCAGGTGTATGTGACAAGGGAAGAAAGGAAAACTCTAGAGTTATGTCAAACATAGAGTTAAAGTCACCTCCCAAGAGCCATGGGATCTCACTCCAGTCAGACAATTTGTTTGACAATGCATGCAAACACGAGGACTGATCAGTGTTTGGGGCAGATATAATTCCTAACAGGAAGCGCCGCTCATCTAAGCATCCGTGCAATAGCATAAACCTACCACTCAGGTCAATTATGATGTCATCTGCCGCACCCCTTGCATGATAGAGAAGTAGTCCTTGGCAACACATGCCCCCTACAATTCTGCTGGAGCTTACAAACCTCTGCCAGCATCAGGTGAGTTTCTTGCAAGAGTACTATGTGCGTGGCTCGGGATTTTAGATAGGATTACACTGCATAACAGCAAGAGGGTGTATGCAAACCTCTTATTTTCCATGTGATGAAATTAGTGTGAGCCATGAGGGAAGTGAAATATGTCTCATGTATCAACAACGTGCATTGTGTATATGAGTGCCCTTGGGTGCAGGTGGCCAGGAGCCCGGGAGCCCAGGGTAACCAGTCGCAACAGAGAAAGGGGGACAAACCAGAAAAGAGAACATCACAAGAGTGATGAAGGATTTCATGGATGGGCCCTCAGGGTCTGGCCTCTAGTCTCTGTTCTGCATCATAAGTGCCATTTGAAAGGCCCGCTGTTGTTCCAGGATGACTTGTTCCAGATTTGGTGGAGTCATTCTGAGCTGGGGATGCTCCTTCTCCCCTGGTGGTGATGCCACCTCCCAGCCGTTCCCCAGGGCTTCTATCCCGTGAGAAGGGGGCAGTGTCACCTCGTGGTTAGTGGACTCCAGCAAGTCCCAGGCCTCGTCTGCTGAGTGAAAGAAATGTGTGTTACTCTCTGCTGACACGCAGAGATGTGCGGGCAACAAGAGTGAGTAGGTCATGTTCAGATCCTGAAGGCACTGTATAGCCACAAGAAAATAACTCCTTTGGTGCTGCACCACTGCTGTGTTGTCAGAAAAAATCAGATTGAGGCATTATCCAGCTGTATGTCCTGCAGTTTGAGTGCTGCACGCAAGATAGAGTCACAGTCTTTATAGTTCAGCAGATGGAACAGGAATGGCCTAGGGTTACCTCCTGGTGGTGGGCGATGGCCCGGTTCCTGGTGAGCACTTCAATGGCAAAGAAGGGGGACAACTCCACATCAGGGAGTATTGTGCGGATACAGTTTTCCATGTAGGCCATTGCATCAGCACCTATTACGCCCTCTGGGAGTCCCACAACACATATATTGTTCCATCTGGACCTGCCCTCTGTACCCTCAACCCTGCCTTCTAGTGGATGGACTCGATCCACAAACCCTGTAGCTTTGACAGAGCTCAGAGGTAAAACATTTCCCGCAGTCATGGGAGCAGTGGAGGTGTAGATCAAGTAGTGGTCTTGAAGGGGGTCTGCCAGCCAAGGTGCCAGCAGTACAGAGGTCTACTAGGGCTGATCCCCACCAGGGAAAAGAGAGTCCCCGCGTAGGTGCCCAATGATGTCACCCCAAGAGAGCACACAGCAGAGGATCCAGATGGCCCATCCAGCAGCAGGGTGGAGAAATGTTGCGGTGAGGTCCCGCTTGCATACTCCTGGTATGTTTATGGTGCTGCAGCAGGAGCCGCCCTGGACCCCTGGTAGGTAATGTTTCTGGGGAAGGAAGGCACCTCTGGGGTCTGGTTACTGGTACGGCCCTCTTCTCTTGGACCCTGTAGTGCTGTCTGTTTCTGTGTCACAGGACCACTGCAAGCATCGGCGGTCAGCAGAGCGAAACACTGTAACGGAGTCCGCGGCACATGGAGGCTTGTATGTCTGTGAGGGGCCAGTCTAGCAGCAGTTCTCTCTAGTACAGGGATATAGCAGCAGATGTGTCATCAATGGTAGCAGGGGCTACCACTTGTGCAGACAGGGGGCGCAGGGCTGTTCACAGCCCCAAGGTCCACTTGCAGTTTCCAGCAGATTACAGTACAGAGATGCACCCCTTAGGTGGCCTCCTATCTTGGGCCCTGGTCCCAGCATGGTGCAATAGATTGGCCCAATTCTGAGCATTCTCCTTAGGCTGGTCTCCAGGGATGGGTGTGTCTTCAACCCTATCAGCAGTCTTGGGGTATCAGCAATTCTGGCCCGTGGTCTCCCCTGCAGAGTCTAACAACTAACAACTGTGCTTGTTATAGTGAAGAGAAAGGGTCTGGGCCAGTGGCAGGAAGTCACTGGGTGTTCAGTTGTGTGGTGCTGGGGAATGCCATCTCAGTTACCTTCAGACCCTGCCAGGCCTCGCACTGCCCAGTGCGGTGTCTGCTGGTCCGAAGAGCAAGCAGCAGCGTTCCCCGTGTAAATAGTTATGGCTGATCACAGCACACAGGGAGAGGAAGAAGGTGAGGGTCGAGCACTGCCCGAGTTGGATAACTGCATGGCCTGTGTCGCGGCAGGCCAGTCTGCCTGTTGGGGTCACCTGGTTTGGTTCCCCAGTGCTTCTGCCTCACCACTTTCCAGGGTTTGGTGGTGGGTCTCCCACCAGGGGATTGATTTCCACCTTGGCACTTCCTCACTCGAGCCCGCGGGTCATCCAGCAGCAGGATTGGTTGCAACATCACATCAGCAAAGGCACCCCTCCAGGCCATGGCCACGCCCAGCCCACCCACTGCAGTAATGGCAGACAAGCCAGTTATTGGCCACTCAACAGTGACACCAGCAGATACAAGGCAGACTCGAGATCACGTCAACACACCCGTTGGTTCTTGATGGGTCGTGGAGCCCAGGATATTTACTGTAGTATGGGGCCATAACGTGGAGAGTTCTCAAGATGCATCCACCACATTAGTCCCGTTGCCCCCCCCCACCCCATTGGTGACTGCTTTAGCATGGAAATTAGCATGGAATTGATCAATTTAGTTGATAAAGTTTGATGTTTGATTGTTTGATAGTTTCTGATATGGTTAGCAAGAACTTTATGATGAAATGAAAAATGGTCAGAATCCAACTGTTTCTGCACTACTTTTGCTGAGTGCCAATAAAATGGGTACAGGACAACAAATTAGATCAAACCCTGACTGTTTACCTGTACTGGTGTTGCAGACCAGGAAGTCCACAAGACATTTGCCTGACACGGTGAGACGCTACTATCTGTTGCATGTGCTTTGTCCTCTATTTTACCACCTCCTATCTGTGAATTCCCAAATGTGGCCCATCATAAATCCAGTGCTTTGTAAAGAGAAAAATGTCTGACTCATACAAACTGGTTTCCTTTATAAGTGCATTTATTTATGTCTTGAAGGGCCACATCGTTATGGGTAAACCACAACAGGCAAGTATACTAAAAATATTTTGAGGTTGAGTACACAATTCCTGAAAGATTTTATGTACTTGAGTTCAACTACGGTAAGCAAAAATGTCAATTGTCAACAAACCATTCAATTCCCAAAACACAAAATGAGATATAGTGGGATTGTGCCCATTCAAATGTGTTTTTCTAAAACAGAAGTTCTGCCAGTATGGTGGAATTTCATTGTGGCAAATCTTGTATTGGAGCGAGTTTTAGTTTATTCAGCGGAATGTCCGCCATTGTTGACTTACTTCATTAAGGGGCACAAGACCTGGCTCCTCGACCAATACTTGCAGCACAGCACCTGGATACTGTTTTGGGTGATAAGCTGCAATATATAAGTACCTCTTGATTGACTGATTGATTGAACATCCTCCAGTAAAAGTTAGTGTTATGCCCTCGTTAGTTTGTACCTCAATTCCGGCTTCATTTAAAGACCCACCTGGCCTTCCTCTCTGCTTGCCAGCGAGACTTCCTCTAACTCCAGCTACTGGATATTGCACCACCTCTTTTGTGTGACTCAGAATAAAAGCCTGACTCAGTCTTACTTTTGAGGCTTCTAAAGAGGAGCCAGCAGCATCTCTTCAGACTCCAGCTCTCCAGGCTCCAGACCAGCTGATCCCTTCACTTCTCTAAGTTTTCTGCTGGAGCTTCATTATTCTCTACAATTCCGAGGTGTTAGGACTCATCAGCTCATAAGTTTCAGTTCCCACGTTTTTTTCACAGCTTTTTCTTTGGTACCTTCTGGAAGATCAATATCCAAGTACAATAAATAGTCTTTTAGGGATTCAGGGTACGTTCTGGGTGTGAATTTTGCCAATTCGCACCAGAAGATTGCATAAGGTATTAGTGCGCTAGCTGCAGACTTTTACTTATTATGACTTCTATTAACATGGCCTTGTTGCACATCTTTCAAGACTTACTTGGTTCGATGCAGGTTACCCAGTTGTCTAAGCATCATAGATTCCTTATTAAAGTTTTTGTTTAGACTTCAGTGCTCTGATTTCCTATCAATACAAGATGTAATGCATAAAGACAAAGGGTATTCCTGAACGTTCCACCATAAGTATTTACTATAATATTGATGGCCATTGTGTCCATCTTCCCTTCTAATGCCACTCGGGAGCACTGGATCGCAGCCAGCAGCTCCGCAGTATTGTGCCCCTTGGCCAGCTTGTGAGTATGCTGTTAATGGTCATGGTCCACTTGACCACCTCTAGCAGGACCCCCAGTGCACATGGAGGCCATCATATCTCAGTAGGAAGATTGGGGATGCAAGGAGGTCCTTGCTGAGGCCGTCCGTCTCTCAGGGCCTTCCACCTCCCACTCACTGGCTTACATGGACTCGCTGGCCCACCCCAGAGCGCACATCACGCAGGGACCACTAGCAGCACCTACATAGGCTTCTCTTAGTCGAATGGGTGGGGGACAAGAGCCTCACAGCAGCTCGTCCTCATGGCGCAAGTTGCAATCCATGGCTTTCCTCAACCTCCGCGTCAGCTCTTTTCTATGGGGTGAGCGACAGACACTGATCTCTCTGCTACCATCTTATCAACAGCCCAGCTTCTCTTTCTGGCTCTTGGGTAGGCCCAGCCACTATGTCAAGCAGGCCTCGTGACATCTCAGGAGGGATGAGAGCACCCCCACAGAAATGCCATTTCTCGAATTTCAGCTCCGGAGGCTGTAAGGGTGAAGGTTCCTGGTCTTGAGCTCAGAATCACTCACTCGATGCGGCCGTACTGCAGCACGGTCTCCTGGGGCAGTTCACGTGGGTCTACCCACACGGCCAGCTCTCTTCTCATCGGGGTGCTCCAGCAGCCATACAGTGGGGGCCTCTGTCACTGTCTATTGACTACTGGGATACAGGGCTTTACTATGTGAAGGATTTGCAGCTCCACAGCAGGAGCTATCAGGAGCTGCGACTAGGAGCCATTGTGCTAGGCCACGCCCCCCACACAGAAAGTTGGCATTGCTTTGTCCTAACCATTTGTGCCTTCTGCCAGTGTCATGGGTCGCATGCTGTTGTGATTTGTGTATTGTTTTGAGACAATCACTTAAAAGGGGATTAGGTGTAGCGAGAATGGGCCATCCTGACAGAATAGTTTGGAGCAGACCTGTACCCTGTTCTACTTACATTTCAAATGGGCTTTGCCTCCTGGGCATCAAATGAGCTTGACACTAGTCTTTTATTACCCCAGACGTCTTGGAGCCTTGACAAGGGAAGAGAAGAACTTTCGAGAACCATTATGTGGGGGTAGTATGGGATATCCGCCCACTTCAAAGTCTATCACAGAGTATACATTTTGGACTGCCTGAGCCACTCATCAGATCACTTCTGATCCTGCAGAAGACTCAGAAGAAGGATAGCTCTGTTGACCTACTGCTGATGGAAGGACTGCCATCCTGCCCTGCTGTGCAAGATAGAAGACTGGGCCTGATCCTTGAACCCAGGACCGCCAGAGTGATGCCAAGAGCTAGCTGACAGGCCTCCTGTGGAAGCTACAGGGACATTACAAGCTCCAGAGACTGGTCCGACATCTGCCTAGCTGACAAGACCCAAATGTACATGCCTGTGCCCTGCTTCTGGCCTCTGCTGGAGTGAGTCCTGATCTCCGAGAGGTGAACCCTCAGATCATGGACCCTTAGAAGGCATCGGAGTTTACTACTCCTCATACAACTGAGGGTTCCCTCAAAACAAACATAATGAGATTCAGTCCGATGCAGTACCTTGCATCACAGCACCTTGTGTCTCCTGATCGGCGGGTGGATCGGAACCAACGCATCGCAATGCAGCTTAATGCAGAAACTCACATCTCGGCCCCAAGTACAACCAGGTCAAACTCATTCCTGTAGCCGGTCTGTGCTCCATCGCGGTCGGCCTGAACTGGTGACCAGATAACCACTGTTAGCGCTTTGTGAAATTTGTGCTACTTTTACTCAAAACTTTGAAATTGCATATCTCTGGTTCTACTGATTTGATTTTGTTTGTTTTGGTGTCATTTTATTTAATGATATTTACTCTATTTCTCTAAATAAATAGTGGTTAATATAGTGACTCACCGGGGTTCACCCTGACAATTGATTATGGTTAGTATTGAGTCATGCTTCACCCCTCCCAACCAATAACTCCATTTCTTACAGATAAAAGATGGAATGGCCTCAAGAGGGAGTGATCATGTTTGATCCTTCATGCACATTTGTTTTCATGGTGGACTAGTTGGCTGTGGCACTCGCAGCAAATATTTTCACACACAGTATATGTGCCCATTCATGAAATAAAGCTCTTGCTCAATAACGTCCAAGTACAACCAGAAGGACACTGTGAGCATGTGCGCCTTGAATGAAGGTGTAGACGCCAAGAGGCTCATAAGGCAGCAAATTTAGACCACAACATTGGTCCTTCATGTACATTTGGCTCCATACTGGGCTACCTGGCTGTAGCAATAGCAGCAAATGTCTCACATGATCTGTTTGTGCCCATTCATGGAACAAAACTCTTTAATAGCGCTTGCCACAGAGGTCGTATACCTGGCTCATACATCCAGATACTACCTGAGGGAATGTTTGAGGAGAAAACATTTTAGCTTGTGAGATACCAGGTGGCTTGACCAGTCCAAAGGTTCACTGTATCACATATTCTGATGAATTAAAGTAGGAATTGCTGACAGGTGGAAGTAAGAATTGGATGATGAAAGCCCCCAAGGTAAACCATGATGGGGTTGAGTTGAATGTCCCATGAGGCTTTACAAAACTGATGGACAAGTAGGTCTTGGGGCTAGGGTTGTGCATGGCTGTGTTTGCTGCTGCTGGAGGTTAAACTGCACATGAGGGGCAAGAAGGCAGGACTGTACCCTCTCCCGTTGAGAAACATGGATGATGCTTCATCTATTGCTGCCCTCAGAGACATCTATGATATCCTGAAGGATGAGGTCAAACTGGCAGAGCTTGAGGCCATGGCAATACTGTGCTATATGGAAGAGCAGAGGCGCAGGGACGAGCAATCTTATAGTAATCAAATATTGGTGGCAATGATACTCACCATCAACTGGCAAAATGATTAAGGGCAGACTTTACCAGAGTCAGCCTTCAGCTACCTTGTCAAGCTCTTTGAACATCAAGAGAAGACCCTGGCCCTTATTTCCCATTGCACTGCTGAACACAGGCTCTCCTTATTCACAGTCCTATCAGTCTTTTCCCCTCTCCATCCTCTCAGGTGCCCCCATCGAGGCCAACAAGGAGATTAGCCCGTGCATCCCAATTTTGGGAACAGCTAGCAAATCACTTCTAAAAACAAGGGCTGGTTTGTAAAGGGGTTTTAGGATGTTGTTATGGGATTAGGAAGTTTGTTTGGGTGAACCTGTCAAGGGTTAGAGGTGTTAGCACAGGGTGGGTGGCATAAAGTGCAGCCAGTGAATGGAGCTGTTGGGGATAGGATAGGTTGTAGAATGGAGCTGCCAGAGTATCGGGCCTCTTCAAAGTAAAAAAAATCACGCTTAACAATTTTGTGTAATTTGTTAAATTTGCAAATAACATTTAACGTTGTTATTTCGATAAGTTCTGACGTAAACAGAAATGGAGTAGCAAAAACACTACCTTCATGCTGATGTCAGATATGTCACAATTCTGCATCTTTCACTTCAGTATTTGCAGTTACTACTCGTCCTACTCTAGTAATTGCACAATTTATTCAACTCACTGCATCGTTGAGTAGCATGCAGCAAGTTAGTGCTGCCTGACACATGTTAGCGTGTTTGTTCATCAAGGGTCCACTTTCTCAGTGTAGACACTAGAAATGTATCAAATGTGCTCTCGGTTGTGTTGTGTGTCCTGATGTGTGCACTATTGTGTGTTGCAGAGGGCTCATGAGCCATGGCATCAGAGAAGATCCAGTCACCTAGATAGGTTGCCCAGATGGATAGATATAAGCAGCAGTCCTGATAACGAACAATCAACGGGGCATATTTATAATAACTGACGCATCCCTGCATATCAGCAGGGATGCGCCAGTTATTTTGCGCCCCAGCTCCGCCATCATGGATGCGCCGCATTTATAATGCGGCGCACCATGGGGCAAAAACAGCACAGATGCGTCACGCATCTGTGCCGTAAAAGTGGCGCATGGCTGGAGTTGCGTCGCAAGCGCGACGCAGCTCCAGCAGTGCTCTGGGGGGCCATATCTGCACAATGCTACATCAATCCTTACGCCTGCTTCAAGCAGGCGCAGGGTTTTGACGCAGCATGGGCTCAAAAGTGACTGAGTGAAATCTTGTAGATTTCACTCAGCCACTTTTAGGAAGCGTTCCTGCGCCGGAACGCCCCCACCTGCCCTGGAACGCCTACATGTGGCGCAGGGCTTTACAACGTGACGCAACTCCCAGATGCGTCACGTTGTAAATACCCTGCACCATGGCGCAGGATTTGCGCCGCTGCTGCGTCACAAAAGTGACGCAACGGCGGCGTAAATGAGGCGCAAGTCAAACATAAATCTGCCCCAAAGACTCCTGTGCATATGATTACACAATTGAGTACACATTTCTTGACACAATATGTGGGCATAGCCATTTCATAGTTGAGATGGCACATTGGTTCTCATGCACTCCTGATGCATGATAAATGATTTTTCCTATATTAACACATGATATTCCCTTATTCCTCACATTGCGGAATGGACATTCTGGGAAGTGGGTGCAATGATGTACTTATTCCATACCCTTAGGTTCTGAGGCGTCCCCATGGTGTGGGGTGTACAGCTGTTCCTCATGGTCATGAAGTGATGGGCAGTTTCTAAATATTTGCCTCATCAATATGCAAAACTCAAATCTGAGTCACATACCATCTGCACCTTGATGATGTGTTACATCTTGAGATTGTGGTAGGCTTGCTCCCCGGCCCTTGTGGGAACCAGTGCTGTGTTGGAGCTTGAATGGGACTAGCACATTAGAGGACCCTTTACTCTCTAAAATTGACCTAATTAATCCAATCGTGTGTACTAGGTATTTGTTTCAATCCATGTGCTAAAAGTTTTACTGCATGCATTGGACTGAGGGCATTATTGGAACGACAGATCCTTAAAACAGCCGCAAGAGTCTTTGGCAGCCACAAAGTGTAGTATAGAGATATTTAACTCCTTCACTATTAGGTGATCCAATTCACAAAAACATTGATGTTAAAAATGTGTTAATTGCAACAAAAGAAATCTAATTTCTATCGACTACCCTTCATAAATTAGTCGCTCTTTTTTAACCTTTAGCAGGAAAACATCACATTGTCAGATGGCACAGAGAAAAGGACACTACCAGCAAATCCAAAATAGAAATGTGTCCATAATAATTTCCATTCCGTGACGGGCGGAACGTTCTGTGAATTCATTTAAGAAATATAAACGAGTTACCTCTAAATTGAAGGTACATTTTCATTCACACAGCCTGCGCTTAGTTTTCCCAGGTAATCTTGCTTTGCATAATGTATTCCAAGACATGTTTTTCCTTACAAACCTTAACCTGCTCCGTAAAAATTTATTGTTTCCTGCTCCGACTTGATTACGTCGCTATTGCTCCTCGTCTTCACATTGAGTAGGACAGAGTAGAGTTTCAATGCCGCCGGCGTAATTGGAGTAATTTTGGTTATTCCACGCTACTTTTTACCCGACATTACTGATAATTACGCGATTAGTCCTGCTCGAGTAATTTGGGGGCAAAAAGTCCTACCCCAAGAGCACATTAAGTAAGTACACAAGTGGCTGCTTGTGCTCACTAACCGTGTTCTGCTGCATTTAAAGCTATTTTGTAGAACAAAAATTCATCTTTGTGTGCTTTTTTGTTCTAAGAATAGCACTAGATGAATAATTACTCTAGACCTGTAATTCTGCGTACATTTGCTAAAATTCTTAGGTATTTCTTTCTGTGAGATTACACTACAAGAAATTACGCAAATTACGCCCAGCCCTAACATTGAAAATATTAGCACTGAAGCGGTTTGAGGAAACTTTCCCTTTCTGGCTTTTGGAAGAAATTTAACATAGTGAAGTTCCACTTGTAACCTTGTTATGGATAGGCCATTCTATTTTAAAATATATATAAAGTTTTCCCATTTTTTCGTGGCTCGGGGGCACGGGTGCAGAGTACGACATTATGATAACGTCGCAGTACCTGCAATAATGACAAGGAAGCGCCACGGAGTGTGTACTTTTACATCAGTTACTGTAATATTGAACACATTGCACGGAAATCGACAGCACAGTTTGGAGTCTATGTCGGATATTCACATTGTGCTCCTCGGTGCATTCTGGGCATAGAAGGACCAGAAGACCTAAAGACTACAGAGTTCGATGTGAAACATCTGTGGTAATTTTGAACTATTGCCGGTTCATGATTAAGAGTCACTGAGAGTCGGAATCCGTCAGAGAACCTGCAACCCCCTTCTGAATGCCTATTAAAAGCACCTGTGCTTCCCGAGCTGTGTTTCAGATTTTCTTCTTTGAATTCAAATGCAACAGGACTTCCCGTACCTGCTGCTGAAACTGCCCTGCAGTGTCTGGGACCCCCATAATTCGGAGGATTATGGATTTATTGCACTGCAGATTGTGGGTTTGACCGGTTGACCCGCTTGCCCCCACATCGAAGGAAGAAAGAGGATTTTCCTGAGTTAAATGGCGAAATGTGGCAGCAAGAAAGGGAAAGGAAAACACTTTTCCATTGGGATGCCCTGAAAGTCAGTCAACACTGTCTCCTGTCACAGGGGTAGGGCATCCAGACAACAACAATATGCACTGACTCACAATCCTAGATCAGGGGTAAAGCTAACTCTGCAGATGACTGGCGCACTTGCCCATCCCATGCAAACAACATATCCAGGAGCCAGAAGACCCCACATCATGCAAATCATACATATGAGTCTCTGCAAACACAAATCCCTGTACATTAACACGTCACAGTCTGCCATGCATGTAACCCAGCTGCCTTAAGGACACAGTTGCATACACCATTGTGCGCTGTCAGATGATCACACACCTATATGTCACACAGGTCTTATCTCTCACAGTCACATCTCAGATGCCATACTGTTGTAAATTGAAACCACGATGTGGTTAAGCATTTACTAAAGACATGAATTCCCCTTCCTTAGAACATGTCTCTTTCGTTATGTTGACTAAAGTCTGGACTCCATTTTGTATTGTCATGTCTCCACGTGCTCAACACGAGAAGAGTCCTATCTTCGTGTTAGTTGCTCTTGTAATCTGCCTAGTAACAGTCTATAAATAGTTCCTTTGTCCGCCTGGCGCATGCCCAGGCTTGACCACATCTGTTATCAGTTAGTCCTTGCTTGACCATGTTTTCGCGGGCTCAAGGAGTATGTCAGCTCCGCCCACATATTGATCTTGTATCGAAAATGTCCATAAAAGGTAACATTCCTTGCCTCATGTTGTATCCACCCACTTATGAGCCCCTCTGTTGTGTATAAAAGGGGACCGTGTACGCAAGTTCTTTGCGCTACTCTATGCAATACTGAAGGGTGTTGTATGGATTGTAGGACCACCCTTAAGGGTTAATAAACTTTGTCTTTGTACTTTGCAGTTTCCGTGCCAACTTCCTTATAGATTCCATTGCAGGAGAGCGAACCCTTGTGTCCTGCGGGCCTAGCTGGGGCCTGTATTCATCAATTGGCGCCCGTCACGTGGGGCTCATCGGCGACTCGGATGCTCGAAGGATTGGTCGCGACGAAGGTGAGGAATTTGGCCGGGGATGTGATCACTGCCAGAGGCACTTTAGTCCTGGCATCCCGAGGTTTTTCTTCCTTCCCTTCCGAGCTGACCATCTGGGTGGCGCCGGTCCTCGACTGAGACCTCTTCTGTCGGTCCTGCCGTGACAGCCGTTTAGGCGAATTTTGGAGCTTGGCAGTTGGAATCTGGACTCTTGATTGGTAAGAACCGTTGTACGGTACTTGCTCCGAGTTTTTTGAAGCCTGGTTTGGCTCTTTGAGTTTGATTTGTGATGACCGGTCATATCTTGTATTGGCTATTGTGAGAATATATGCGTTGCAACACATATAGGCAGGTAATGTGGAGATATTTCTCCGGAACTGTGTAACTTTGAACGGCACAACGTTTAAGTGCCATTTTTGATAATACTGCATATTCTGCATTATTTTTGAGCATGCCTGCTTTTAGCGCACTCCGTAAGTGGTGCTGCTGCTTTGGAAACCGGTTAAACCTCGAGGAATCTGCTCCAGCCCCCCCTGAGGGGACTCCTAATAGGGATATGTATGTGAAGCATGGTCTTTCCTCCATAATGTACAGCACAGTATGGAGGAAATATACCAGAAAGGATCCTGAGTTACGGTGGCCGTTGTATGGGTCGTTTGATATGCGTAAGATTGAGTATGTGGAACAGTGTATGTGTAAGCGGCGTGCTCGTCAAGACATGTTTGAATGTGTGCGATTATGGGTGAAGGAAGTGCGTGAGCGAGAGAAACGTGAGAAAGCGCTATTTGATAAAGAGCAACGGAAGAATGATCATGTGAGAGCACAGGAAGCAAAGCGTCGGGAGGAAAGAGAACAGACGGAGAGGCAAGAGAAAGAGCGTAGGTTGCAAGTCTCGGGTCAATATGCTGTTCGTCAGTCACTTTATCCTGTCCTTAATAATCATGACGATGATTTTTATTTATTAGATCGTTCTCCGCCTCCTTATGTCGGCGCGTCTGCCCCGAGGCCACAAGATTCTGGATCGGGTTCGGGTAAGGTAGACACGCGGTCCATGTTATCGACTGAGCGAATGGGTGAGCTTCGGCAAGTTTCCTATCGTGCAGTTAAGGGCAAGTTATCCCTTGCTGAGTTGTTGGATTCCTGGGAGTTGTGGCAGGATAGAGAAAAGTTGTATTTTCTGGGCCACTTTTCTGAGGAAGTGATTGCTGCTTTCCGGAAATATTCCAGTGTCTTTGAGCCTGACGATGTGGAATTAGATGCTAAAGCATTGCGTAATGGTGTTTTCTCTCCCTCTAAGGCGCCTGATGCGGTTCGGCGGCTGTTTGCATTGCGGGACGCGGTGAGGGACCTTAAAGAGAAAGCACGCCAACAAGCTGAGGAGGAGAAGCAGTCGGATTCGCATACCGGAGATGGCCATTCATCCACCTCTCAGTCAGATAAGAGCGACCTAGTGCATGCTAAACCAATGCGAGAGGCGGCGCATTTGTATGTTCCTCCTAAAGGAGCGGGGACTAGCTCGGATATTACCTCCGCCGATGCTAAGGGATATTTTGTGTATAATTGGGTTTATACTCCCTGGCACAGGGCTGACGTCATGGCATTAAAGAATGCGTTGCCTGATCCCCGCAAGAATCCAGCGGCCTTTTACGAAGAAGTCGAGGGGGCCTTGAATTCTTGTACTATGACCTTAGCAGATATAGATTTGTTCTTTGGGCTTATTTTACCACCAGATATGTGGCGATCTGTGCGAAAGGTGGACGATGTTGCCGCTTTTAAGGCTCGGTGGTCTGAGCTTGAGGATGAGGATAGGGAGAGGAAGCCCGCGCAGAAACCACCTCAGCTTATCTTAGATCTCCCTGCTGCTATTCTGACTAAGTTGAAGACAATCATTCCCCCTAAAAAGATTGACTGGAATATGCTAGCCTCGTGTAAGCAGAAAGTTGATGAATCAGTTGCAGATTTCTTTACGCGCTTTGAGGAGACGTTTAATGATTTTAGTGGTCAGTCACTTACGGATGATACGGGTCGACACCTCTTTGCTGATAAATATGTGGCGAATTTACTACCGGCGATCGCAGCCCGCCTAAAAGCGAGTGAAAGTTCTTGGTCCACTGCGACCCCGACAGCCCTCCTGACTATAGCTCAGTACTATGAGCGCCAGGAGCAAGAAGCGAAGGGGCAGGAGGAGAAGAAATCGAAGGATTTAAAAACGAAGGTGATGTTAGCGCAAGTATATGGTCCGCCCCGCCGGGGTGTCAATAGAGGTAGGGGAGGATTTTATGGTCCTCCCTCGGGCCGATCTGATTTGAACAGGAATCAATGTGCGTATTGTAAGCAATCGGGACACTGGGCCAGAGATTGCCCGGCGTTGTATGCTTCGCGTCAGGGACACAATCAGGGTGGCCCGAGAGGTAGAGGGGGTTTCTCGAATCTTAGAGGGAATTCTAACGATCACGCTCGTTTTGACCCTGCCGGGCAGCAACGAGATAGGCCTAATGTTTTCGATCGACAAAACCAGTATCAAGTGTCGGGGATTGACCGTTCTGGGTACCATGATTCTCAGCATGCATAGGAATGCATTGGATGGGGGTTAGAATCAGTTGAGGTGCCGGTTGATCAGAAGGGTCCTTACGTATCAGCTGCGGTTTTGGGTTCTACTGATCAGTTCCTAGTGGATACAGGGGCGACTCGTAGTGCGCTGTCTAAATAATTGGTTCCGAGGGCTCCCCCATCTGGCTTAATGGTTGCATCGGTAGGGTTTGATGGTACACTCTCCCGAAGCCCTCTTTCGTGGCCCCTCACATTTCAGGTTGATTCTTTTTCTGCACCCTGTCCGTTTCTGCTTGCCCCGAACACGCCGGACAACATTATGGGCCTTGATATGTTAAAGTACTTCAGAGCTTCGATCCGCTGTTCCCCTGCTGGAGTGCGGGTGATATTAAATGACAATTACCCCCGGTCTGAACGGATGTGTGTGGTTGCAGAAGATGCTGTGTTAGCTACCCTCCCTTGTGCTTTGTGGGCCACTTCGGATACTGATGTGGGACAGATGGTGATTCCGCCTGTTCACATTAGTGTCCAGGAGGGGGCGGTGTTACCACGCCTTCCACAGTATCGTATTTCGCAGGAGGGGGAAGAGGCTCTTATACAGATTGTGCAGGATTTGATTAAGGTGGGAGTAGTGGAGGAAGTTCCCTACAACATCTGTAATAGCCCGATTCTACCCATTTTGAAAAAGGATACGGATGCTAAAGTCTATCGGTTTATAATTGACTTGAGAGAAGTGAACAAGATCGTGATACCTCAGTACCCAGTGGTTTCTGATATCACGACGTTGCTTACTTTGGTCCCGCCTACGGCGACCACGTTTTCAGTTATTGATTTGAAAAATGCCTTCTTTTCAATTCCTATTCATCCTGATAGTCGATTCCTTTTTGGTTTTACTCTAAATAATAGGTCTTACCGATTTTGTAGAATCCCTCAGGGCTACACGGAAAGCCCTAGCATTTACAGTCAAGCTTTGAAAAGACAATTGGACTCCTTTGTTCTGCCCGAGGGTGTCGCCCTCATTCAATATGTCGATGACATCTTGCTGGCGGCCGACACTCCGGAGTTGTGTGAAACGAGTACGTTGTCTTTGCTTTCCTTTTTGGCATCCCACAATCACAAAGTATCTCGGAAAAAGTTACAGTTCTGTAGACCAAAGGTGACTTATCTGGGTCACCTTTTGTCTAAGGAGGGGCGTGCACTCACACCAGATCGTGTCCAAGTAATTCTGGACACGCCGACGCCGTCCACGCAGAAGGACGTGCGTGCATTTTTGGGTCTTGTTTCGTTTTGTAGGCAATGGATACTAGGGTTTTCACACATAGCTAAGCCATTGTTAGCCCTTTTGACAAAAGACACACCTATTCCGCTTCCTTGGACGAATGAGTGTGACACTGCCTTCCAGAAATTGCGACAGGCCCTCTGTTCAGCACCAGTGTTAGGGACTCCTGATTATACCAAACCTTTTTCGCTGTATGTGCATGAGAAAGATGGATGTGCATTATCAGTTTTAGTGCAGATGCACGGCGACAAGCAGCGCCCTTGTGCATATTTTTCGGCTGTACTTGATCCTGTTGCCCGAGCATTGCCTGGTTGTTTTCGCTCGGTTGCGGCGACAGCTGTGTCAATACGCCAAAGCGAGGGAATTGTGTTATCTCATAAGCTGTTGGTATTAGTCCCCCATGCTGTTGATGCCCTGCTTAATCAGACAAAGACGCAGCATTTGACCAGTGCCCGTTTAACGGGATATGAGCTGACGCTTTTGGCTCCTCATATTACGTTAAAGAGGTGCGTGACGTTAAATCCGGCCACATTGTTGCCATACCCCGAGACTCAGTCTGAAGCACGGAAAGCACATGATTGTATTCTTGTGACTGAGGAACAAACAAAGGGTTGTATTTATCTCCAGGATACGCCCTTTTCAGATGTAGATGGAGAACTGTGGGTGGACGGGTCATGCCTGAAGCTACCAGATGGTACGACTTCAGCAGCGTATGCAATTACTACATTGCAAACAATAGTGGAGACAGCACGCATACCACAGAAATCAGCTCAAGCAGCGGAACTGATAGCATTAACACGAGCATGTGAGCTCAGTACAGGATTGTGTGTGAATGTTTATACAGATAGCCGGTATGCCTTCGGAGTAGCGCACGATTTCGGCCTGCTCTGGAAGGAGAGAGGGTTTTTAACGTCACATGGAGTACAAATAATGCATGGGGAGTTAGTTCATAATCTTTTAACTGCATTGACATATCCGAAGAAAATTGCCATCGTTAAATGTAGCGCCCATAGGAGAGTAGTCGATAAAGTTGGAGAAGGGAATGCGTTAGCAGACCGGGTGGCACGGGAGACTGCGATGCAGCCCGGTGCTACTGCAATGTATGTAGTGAAGTCGCAAGTAGAAAGATGGCACGATGCGAAGGAAGAAGTGCGAGAAATACAGAGGACCGCTTCTGATAAAGAACGGGAGCAATGGTCCAGTGAGGGAGAATTGGATGATGAGGGTTGCTGGAGAAATAAGCAGATGGATAGATGGAAATTACCCACGGCTTTTGTACAACCTATGGTTCAGATGGCACATGGGCTAGCACATGTTGGAGCTTCCGCAATTGTAAAATTGCTTACCCAAGTCTGGGAGCATCCAGAGATTGCTAGCACGGCAAAGAGAGTGGTGCAGACCTGTATGATCTGCCTGAGGTACAACCCAGGAAAGGGTACTCGAACTCCAGCAGGAGGATTTGTAACACCTACTGCACCCTTTGAGGTTTTGCAGATGGATTACATCCAGCTTGAGCGTTGTAACAATTTGAAGTATGTTCTAGTAGTGGTTTGCGCCTTCAGTAAATGGGTTGAGGCATACCCTACGAAAGACAATACTGCAATGACTACCGCCAAGATGCTGTTGAAGGAGTTCTTCCCTCGATATGGCGTTTGTAGACTTCTGTGGAGTGATAACGGACCCCACTTCATAGCGGATGTTATAAAGTATGTTTTGAAGGGTCTGGGCATCACCCAGAAGTTCCACGCAGTGTTTCACCCTCAATCTGCAGGACTAGTCGAGAAGTATAATGGTACACTGAAGCTCAAGATCGCTAAAATCCAAGCTTCGACATCTTTGACTTGGCCAGATGCTTTACCGCTGGCGTTATTGTCAATCAGATCGGTACCGCACTCTCGAACCGGTCTTACACCGTACGAGATTGTTTTTGGACGCCCAATGAATATTTGGGGTCCACCAAAACCTAAGACTGTGTATGATGTACCTTGCGTAATGATGAATGATTATCTGGCACAGTTAACGGATAACTTGGTTTCTATTCATCAACAGGTCCGGGAGGCGCTCCCTGATCGGTCCACCGGTGAAGGACATAGTCTCCGGCCTGGCGACCATGTCATGGTAAAGATCTTTGACAGGACGAACAGCTTGGAGCCGAGATGGGTGGGTCCTGAGCAGGTCCTACTTGCAACGAGGATGGCTGTGCGAGTTTCCAACAGAAAGAATTGGATCCATTCCCTGCACTGCCGCAAAGTACCGCCCGGATTGGTGGAGCCTGCTGTATTGACCGATCAACGAGAGATTCTGACCACAGAGAAAGGCCGTGCTGTGGAACCGAACGACGCTGAGGAGCTCTTTCCGGATCACGAGACTCCTGGAGGAAAGCGATATCATCTCAGGCCAAGGAAGTGAATTCTTCAGTATCGGGACATGTTGTCAGAACGGCCCTTGGGTTAGTGAAACGGAGAGCCAATGAGGCAAGGGGGGGGGATCAGCCCTGCATTAGTGTAGCGACACCCGTCTTGGCCCGTTGGTGAAGAAATCGACCGCTGCCCAAGGGGAAGAGTTCTGACAAGCCTTTTAGTTTCAGGAAGATATTGATTCTTTATTCTGACATGGAGAAAAAGAAAATTCTTTGTGCAACAGGTTTTATGCTCACAGTAGCTATTGTTGGGATAACCACATGGTTTGTGGAGGATGTGACTCCTGCTCGAGAGTTACTTGTGTTGACCACTCCAGTGCCTGAGGAGCACTACTTCTATACCCTTCCGTATCAAGAATTGAAGCATCGTCAGTCTTATTTGAATAACACTTTCATCCAGATGTTGCATCATACCCACGTTGCCACGAATGCTACGAACTGTTGGATATGTGGTATTATGCCAGCTCATCAGAAGAAAGGAGGAACGCCATTCATACCTCTTCCTTTCTCTCATAATGGCTCTTGTAGAGCATGGTACACTTTGCTTTTTGCCACCCGGAAACCCACAGTGGGACGATTACTCTTCAGACTCAATAAAGAATGTCATCAGGATAAAGATGGATATCCGCAAGCGAATGGGACAATTTGGGAATGGGAAGAGTATCGACCAGACAATGAATCGATTCCTTATATTTTCACGAACACCAGAGACACTGTGGGAAAAGACAGATTTGTGATTCAAGTGGCTCAAGCTCAAGCGGACCTGTGTGTCCAGAGTGTGGGTTATATTCCTGTTGGTGTTAGTGATTGCATTACCATATTAAACATCGACGGGTTGAATAACAGTACCTTCTTAGCATCCCATAATACATACTTCGTATGTGGAAATAAAGGTTATTACCGTTTGCCAGCCGGTTGGTCCGGAGTATGTTATGTAGCATTTCTATTGCCTCCTGTATTTTTGGCACCTGCATCCTATCATAAGGATTTGAAGTTGTTAAATAATGTGACTGTAAATAGGTATAAACGTACTCTATCAATTGATGATGTGGATCAGACTGACACCAGTCTGCAGCAGTACATTGATTTTAATTTAGGATTGTTTTTCTTCGTTGGAGCTGCCCTAAATAGTAGGAAAGTTCGAAGGTTAACAAGAGTGGTAGAGGCTGTGACAAACCAAACCGCTGCTGCTCTTGGGAATCATACGGAAGAATTGCAGATTACTAGAATTGTTGCATTGCAGAATCGTATGGTGTTAGATGTTATGTTAGCTGACCGAGGTGGAGCTTGTAAAATTATCGGGAGTAGTTGCTGTGTGTTTATCCCTGACCACACGCCGTCAGTCTATAATGCTATCAACAGGTTGCATAAAATTGCAGCTGAAATCCATACAGAAAATGGCACTTGGTCCTTTTCTGGATGGTTTTGGGCATTGATCACTGCTTGGGGTTGGAAGGTTTTAACTGGTCTCTGTATAATTGTAGCAGTTCTGTTTTCTTGTTGCATCTGTGTCCAATGTGGTCCCTTGCTCTGTTCCTTATGTGTATCATTCTGTATTCCCGATAAGAAAGCTATTGCCAATGTCACTTATCAGAAACGTTTAGCTAAAGAAGTAGAAGAAATGATGACAATTGACATATACGATGATTATCCTAACAAACCGGATGTCTTCAGTAAATGCTGAAAGGGTCGTCTGTTGTAAATTGAAACCACGATGTGGTTAAGCATTTACTAAAGACATGAATTCCCCTTCCTTAGAACATGTCTCTTTCGTTATGTTGACTAAAGTCTGGACTCCATTTTGTATTGTCATGTCTCCACGTGCTCAACACGAGAAGAGTCCTATCTTCGTGTTAGTTGCTCTTGTAATCTGCCTAGTAACAGTCTATAAATAGTTCCTTTGTCCGCCTGGCGCATGCCCAGGCTTGACCACATCTGTTATCAGTTAGTCCTTGCTTGACCATGTTTTCGCGGGCTCAAGGAGTATGTCAGCTCCGCCCACATATTGATCTTGTATCGAAAATGTCCATAAAAGGTAACATTCCTTGCCTCATGTTGTATCCACCCACTTATGAGCCCCTCTGTTGTGTATAAAAGGGGACCGTGTACGCAAGTTCTTTGTGCTACTCTATGCAATACTGAAGGGTGTTGTATGGATTGTAGGACCACCCTTAAGGGTTAATAAACTTTGTCTTTGTACTTTGCAGTTTCCGTGCCAACTTCCTTATAGATTCCATTGCAGGAGAGCGAACCCTTGTGTCCTGCGGGCCTAGCTGGGGCCTGTATTCATCAATGCTGACCCTCTGAATCATGGACACCCCAGGTGTACGTAACAAGCCACACCCTAATGACACAGAGGCAGACACCCGAGGGCACATGTCACTAAGCACAACCTGCAATTTCATACACAGGAGTGGGATTACAGAGTGTTTCTAAATGCCCTTGAGGAGGCATGACTGGCCAGGTCTACGTGAAACAGTGTTTGGCCCTGGACAGTAGTCAGGTGGCTAAGCAAGTGTGACATACTTGATATACATACTCCTGAAGCCCAAAAATTGGAGTCCCCTGCTGCATGGGTTTGTTTAAAATACCCCAGCCACATGTTGCGAGTCAGACCAGCAATTGGAACACATCTCAAGGGCACACACAGATCACATGTCAGATCTCAGGCATTGTGTAAATAATTGACCCACCCATGAAACACAGAACAGAGTCACGGGAACAGATGCTGACTGGTGGCTGAAGCATAGCTGACTGCAGGGACACAGTGCCCTAGTGACACAAGCAACAGACTGTAGGGGCCACACCTGTGCAACAGATGAGGTGGTTGCATCACACAATTGAGGGACATGAGTATTGGACTACAAGACCTACGTAATGTGGATGTGACCAGGCCAAAAGACTGCTATTAGCATGTCAGACATAGTACACAGATCAGGCATGGACTTACCCCCTTCCTGCTGCTGTCTGGCCTTCAGCTGCCTATCCAGGTCCGGGAAGACCACCACCAGTATCCGGAGCATGTGGAGAGTCAGGGTCCGGTGTCTGCCCCTCCTGCGTGGAGGTGACAGCTTCAGCTGGACTCTAGCTACCCTCCGGGTCCAGCCCCGAAGGTTCTGCCACCTCTTCTGGCAGTTGCGGATCCGTCGCTTGTAGACCCCCACCGAACGAACAGCCCGGGCGATGACGATGGTCAGCCAGATCTCCTGCTTCTGGTGGGCATCAACCTGTGAGGATGACAAAGTGAAAAGTACATTAATACACATGCCCCAGATTTGTGCAGCACACATTTGAATATGCATGTCATCATCACCAAGGGGAATGAATTACACAGGTAGTGCAACCATGTGGAAGGACTAATCACCTGCATGTCTGACATGTTAACAATACCTGGATAGTTTAAGCTTGCACTAATGCACTTCAGCAGCAGGAACCTAATCATTACATGTACCTACAAACTTTGGGGGATGAAAGTAGTCAGTGAGAATGCTTGCCACTGGTGTACACACTGCTAGAACTGCTAGTCAGACAACATGCATAATTACGAAGGCAGTGGACTGCACACTCACCTGCTCCCCTGGTTTCCCATAGAGCTTGCTGTACTGTGGAAGGAGCCCATCCAGCAGGGCCTGGTTCTCCTCCTCAGTGAAGGCTGGGGCCCTCTACAGAGTACGTGCCATAGCAGGAGCCAGAGGATGCAGAGACAGCAGCAGTGGTAGCAGGGATGTGGTCCAGTAGCATGTAGTGCAGGCAAGTGAGCTCCCTGGGGGCCAGCCAGCCTTATATCTGTGCTGCAGAGGCAGACTCTGTGCCATGTGTCCCAAGTGATAGGTCCAACATGGTTGCATTCTATGAATATGGCTAATCCATTTAAATGTAGGACTCGTACACGCCTTCCGCATCGTTCAAATCATCACCTTCATGGAACACTTGAAATTGCAACATTGTTGTAGGCATCCAACTGATTTTCCAGTGCACACCTCGTACAAGTTTTGAATCCGCATCCGTCTCCATGACAGTCCGGAGCCAGTGGGTGTGCCTGGCTCATTCAACTGACTGTACAATGCGTGTTTTGAATATACACATGCACCCGTCTCCATACGATTCAATGACAAAGCGTACGCACGGCTCGGTCATGAACTGTGCAATGCGTACGCATTGTCACACGCGTCGGACCTCATTGGTGTGACTATTATACGCGTACGCATTATCACACGCGTCGGACCTCATTGCATTCAATGACAAAGCGTATGCACGGCTCGGTCATGAACCGTGCAATGCGTACACATTGTCACCCGCGTCGGACCTTATTGCATTCAATGACAAAGCGTACGTCCGGCTCGGTCATGAACCGTGCAATGCGTACACATTGTCACCCGCGTCGGACCTTATTGCATTCAATGACAAAGCGTATGCAAGGCTCGGTCATGAACCGTGCAATGTGTAAGCATTGTCACCCGCGTCGTACCTCATTGTATTCAATGACAAAGCGTACGCACGGCTCAGTCATGAACCGTGCAATGCATATGCATTGTCACACGCGTCGGACTTCATTGGTGTGACTATTATACGGATGCAACACACATTTACTGGCCAGGGACACCTGTGCACACCTACCACACTACAGCATTGGCAACACAGTGTCCCAAGGCCTCATTCCCTGGGTGTTTTGGGGGGGCACATATGGTTTGTTGGCTGGCACTTTGTGCAGCCACTCCCAGGCTGTGCACGTGCACATGGGGACAGAATCCTTTGTGTGTTGTGCACATTACCACTGTGATGTGCAATTGTACAGTAATGGGCATGAATCACGGACGCAGTGTCAGGTTGGATATGTTTAGGACATGTCAAATACACCCCGAGTCCTGGGGGTGATGGCATGTACGTCACAGTGAGACCTGTAGCCACAATACTGATATGCACCCACAGAGTGTGTGCATGTTGTGTCTCAGATGTGTCTGATCAAATGTGCCCAATGGGTGACAATCTCCACATCCATGTGGTATATGCATCAACCTAGATGGGGTGTCTGGCAGGAACAACAGTGGCCACTACCTGTGGGACTTACGCTTGCCTTGTGGTGTGTACGTGATATGCCATGTCCATTGCTGTGTCGATGTGGCAATACAGGGACCCTGGGTTTCTGCATGGCAAAGATCTGTGATGACTGGGAGACATGAGGCCTCACTTGTCACTGTGGTGTGTGTTTGGAACGTTGCAGCAGTACATAGGTTGGGTGACACAGCCAGATGATTGGCCATTGCACTACATGAGACTCATGTGGAGATGTGGAACTGAGATATGAGGTGGTGGTCATGTAGGTGACATATGTGTCCATGACCAACAGCCCACCCCTCAGTACATTGTGTAATGTTATGATCTAGCATGTGATATTGATCCTGGTCATGGCCACATGGGTGGATGAACTGACAATCTTCCTTTGTGCATCTCTGTACTGCAGGACACCAGCTGTCCATCGACCGTTCCCAGACCTTGCAACCATGCAGGAACGCGACTGCATCAGACGGTACTGCTTCACCAGGCCACTGATTGAGGAGTTGGCGGAGCAGTTGGCGCCACATCTTCTACCTGGCCGGACATACCCTACAGCACTTACCCCAGAGGTGAAGGTGATGGCAGCCCTGCACTTCTTTGCTACTGGTACCTTCCAGTACACTGTGGCTACTGCTGGTGGTATGTCGCAAACGATGTTTAGTCGGGTGCTACGCGATGTCTTGGAGGGGATGTTGCATTTCTTAGACCTGGTATATCAAGTTCCCTAGCCCAGCTGAACTCCCTGAAATAAAGGATGCCTTTTATACACTGGGGAGGATGCCGAACGTCATCGGATCTATCGATGGGACACATGTGGCCCTGATACCACCACAGGCACATTAGCAGGCATACCAGAACAGGAAGCACTACCACTCGATCAATGCTCTGGTGGTATATCTTGCTGACATGTCGATCACACATGTGTGTGCACGGTTCCCTGGTTCTGCGCACAATGCCTACATTATGAGGAGTAGTCGCATTGCAATGCTGATGTCACAGATGCCAGCTCAGCATGCCTGGCTTGTCGGTGTGTACTGGCTGTTTCTCATTGTGTGTGTTTGTCAATGTTGTATTCCGCACTCCTATAAAACTCAGCTACTTTTTCATTTTTGTGTGTGTAGGTGACTCTGGATACCCCAACATGGTTGCTGACACCCCTCAGGAACCCTGTGACACCAGCCGAGCTGCGTTACAATGAGGCACATGGTCGGAGCAGGAGGGTGATTGAGCGGACATTGGACCTCCTGAAAAGCCGCTTTCGCTGCCTGGAGAAGACCGGAGGGGCCCTCCCACATGAGCCTGCAAAGTTGGTCAAAATAATCCTTGTCTACTGCATGCTACACAACATGGCAGTGAGGAAGGAGGTGCCTCTCATCCAGGATGACGATGACGATGAGCAACCTCCGGCACCTGTGGAGGATCCCGGCCTGGGCCAAGATGCCAGTGATGATGAGGATGAGGGTGACGTCCGCTCACAGCTCATCAACAACTTCTTCACCTGAATGTGAGTTTCAAGGGTTGTTATGTGAATGTATGGAGGTAGCCTGGAATGTGTTGTGGCAGCTCTGTTGCTGTCTGAGTGTGTCTGTGTGCCACTTGACTGGATGCGTGCAGTGATGTGTCCATTCAGGTGGTGTGTACTCCACAATAGGTAGTACTGCTAACTAGTTTTTGTGTAGGTGTCTTGCAACATGTTTTGTGCATGTGTATTGCAGTTCTCTCCTGTTCTTCTCTGCTTTTGACTGTGTCTTGTGTCTGTCCTTCCCAGGGTACTTTGCCTGTTGTTTGGTCAACACTGAGCCCCAACACCCAGAAGCCAACACCAGTGTGGAAGTTGACAATTCCCATCAACTGATGTACCACACATCCCTGGACTTTCATTCTCCAACACATTGTGAGCGTGTGTCCACTGTTACGTAGAATTACCATGCAACTATTGTGGAATAAACATGTTGCTGATGTGTAATGAACCTGTGCTACGCTTTCTTATGTGCGTTGTCTGTCTTCCCACATCTGAGTGACATCTGCTTACCTCACCTGTGGACTTGTTACCACTGACAGGGGTTGGTGTTCAATCAATCAATCAATCAATCAATCATTTGTATAGCGCGCTACTCACCCGGAGGGTCTCAAGGCGCTTGGGTGGGGGTCCGCTACTGCTCGAACAGCCAGGTCTTGAGTTGCTTCCTGAAGAAGAGGTGGTGTTGGGTCAGGCGGAGGTGGATGGGGAGGGAGTTCCACGTCTTGGCAGCCAGGTAGGAGAAGGATCTTCCCCCCATTGTGGCTCTTCGGATGTGGGGAACGGCGGCGAGGGTGTGGCTGGTCGATCGCAGCTGGCGTGCGGGAGTGTAGAAGGTAAGGCGGTCGTTGAGGTATCTGGGGCCTTGGTTGTGGAGAGCTTTGTGTGCGTGGGTGAGGAGTCGGAACGTGATTATCTTGCTGACTGGGAGCCAGTGCAGGTCTCTCAGGTGTCCGGAGATGTGGCTGTGTCGGGGGATGTCCAGGATGAGTCGTGCTGAGGCGTTCTGAATGCGCTGGAGCCTTTTCTGAAGTTTGGCTGTGGTTCCGGCGTAGAGGGCGTTGCCGTAGTCCAGTCGGCTGGTGACGAGTACCTGGGTGACCGTCTTCTTGGTTTCGGTGGGGATCCACCGGAAGATCTTCCGTAGCATGCGTAGGATGTTGAAGCATGACGAGGAGACGGCGTTGACTTGTCTGGTCATCGAGAGGGAGGAGTCCAGGATGAAGCCCAGGTTGCGTGCGTGGTCCGTCGGTTTGGGTGCGCTGCCCAGGGCAGGTGGCCACCAGGAGTCGTCCCAGGTGGAGGGTGATGATCCCAGGATGAGGACTTCCGTCTTATCTGAGTTCAGTTTCAGGCGGTTGATCTTCATCCACTCGGCTACGTCTTTCATCCCTTCGTGTATGTTGGTTCTGGCTGTGGCGGGGTTGTTGGTGAGGGAGAGGATCAGCTGGGTGTCGTTGGCATAGGAGATGATGTTGAGGTTGTGTTGGCGTGTGATGGCCGCGAGGGGGCTCATGTAGATGTTGAACAGCGTGGGGCTGAGCGATGATCCTTGTGGTACGCCGCAGATGACTTTGGTGGCCTCTGATCTGAACGTGGGGAGGCGGTCTCTCTGTGTTCTTCCGGCGAGGAAGGAGATGATCCACTCCAGAGCCTTCTCTTGGATTCCGACGTTGCTGAGGTGCTGCACTAGGGTGCGGTGGCAGACCGTGTCGAACGCTGCGGAGAGGTCCAGGAGGATGAGGGCCGCTGTTTCCCCGTTGTCGAGCAGGGCTCAGATGTCGTCGGTGGCTGCGATGAGGGCGGTCTCGGTGCTGAGGTTGGCTCTGAAACCGGACTGCGAGTGGTCGAGGGATCCATTTGTCTCGAGGAAGGCGGCCAGCTGTCTGTTGACGGTCTTCTCGATGACTTTGGCAGGAAAAGGAAGAAGTGAGATGGGGCGGTAGTTTTTGAGTTCGGTGGGGTCCGCTGAGGGTTTTTTCAGTAGGGCGCTGAGTTCGGCGTGCTTCCAGCTCTCTGGGAAGGTGGCGGTGTCGAGGGAGGCGTTGATAATGTCTTGGAGATGGGGTGTGATGATGGAGTTGGCCTTGTTGAAGACGTGGTGCGGGCAGGGGTCGGTTGGTGATCCGGAGTGGATGGAGTTCATCATGCGGATGGTGTCTTCGGTGTTGATCGGGGTCCAGGCACGGAGGGTGGTGGTGGGGGGGGTTTGGTGCGGTCGTGGGGTGCGTCAGCTGTGTGCTGAAACTGTTGTGTATATCTGCAATCTTGTTGTGGAAGAACGAGGTGAGCGAGTTGCAGAGGTCTTGTGATGGGGTGATGTCGTTGTTTCCGGCACTAGGGTTCGAGAGCTCTTTGACGATGTTGAAGAGTTCCTTGGTGTTGTGGGCGTTGTTGTCTATTCGTTCCTTAAATGCGGTTTTCTTGGTGGTGTGGATCAGCTGGTGGTGTTTTCGGGTGGCGTGCTTGAGGGTGGTCATGTTGTCTGTTGTCGGGTCTCTGCGCCAGGCTTTCTCGAAGGCACGGCAGTTCTTCTTGGAGCTCTTGAGTTCGTCGGTGAACCAGGATGCTTGCTTGTGTCCGGGACTGACGGGGGGGGTCTTCAGTGGAGCGAGGTCGTCTGTGCAGTTGGTGATCCATCTTGTGAGGATGTTGGCGGCTTGGTTGGGGTTCGCTGAGCTGGCGGGAGGGTTCTGGCTCAGGGATGTGGCTAGCTGGTCAGTGGTGATCTTGTTCCAGCTTCTGCGGGGAAACTGTTGCGGGTGGTGGTGGAGCGTGGTCCTTCTGAAGCTGAAGTGGACGCAGCTGTGGTCTGTCCAGTGGAGTCCAGTGGCGTGGCTGAAGGAGATGTCCTTGCTGGAGGAGAAGACGAGGTCAAGCGTGTGGCCGGCGTAGTGGGTGGGGGTGGTCACCAGTTGCTTGAGTCCGAGGTTGGCGAGGTTGTCCAGCAGGGTGGTGGTGTTGCTGTCGTTGTTGTTCTCTAGGTGGAAGTTGAGGTCCCCTAGGAGGATGTAGTCAGCGGAGGGGAGGGCGTGCGGGCTGATGAAGTCGGCGATGTCTTTGCTGAATTGTGTGCGCGGTCCCGGGGGTCTGTAGATGAGGGTGCCTCTGAGGGTGGTCTTGGGGTCGGTGTGTATCTGGAAGTGCAGGTGTTCGGCGGCTGTGAGGGTGTCGTCGGAGTTGGTCGTGATGCAGATGGTGTTCTTGTGGTTGATGGCGATGCCTCCTCCTGTCTGGTTGACGCGGTCCTTCCGGGTGATCTTGTATCCATCCGGGATGGCGATGGCGATGTCGGGCGCTGAGGAGGCGTTCATCCATGTTTCCGTGAGGAAGGCGACGTCTGGAGATGTGGAGTCGAGGAGGTTCCAGAGCTCCACGGCGTGTCTGTGGACGGAGCGGGTGTTGAGCAGGATTCACTTCAGGTGGTTGCTGCTGGGGGTTGGCTTGGCGGGTGCGGTGTTGGTCCGGATGCAGGAGAACTTGCAGGATTGGCAGGTGAAGGGTCCGTGGGAGCGTCCTGGGGTGGCTCGGTGGCAGCCGGGGATTCGGCTGGTGTTGAGTGCGTTGAGGGTGGTGGTGTCGTAGGTCCGGCGGGCGGGCTGGCCTCTTCGGGGGCCAGGGGTTCTGGCGCTGGGCGCGGTCCAGGCGCGGACGGGCGCAGACGGGCTTACCTTTGGCACGCCTTCGGTGCACAATCGGCGCGCTCGCTGCGCGTCTACGCTGCGCATACGCATGCACTCTACCATAAATGGAGAGTGGGGGGGGCGGGGCGAGGGAGGAGCAGCTGGGAGGCGGGAGCGGGGTGGCAAGTGGGGGGGGCCATGCGGTTATGCTAGAGGGAGCGGGGGTGGGGCCGCGGGGGAGCAGCGGCAGGGAGCGGGGTGGGGCAGCGGCACCGAGGTGCAGGGGAGAACTGGAGCGACAAGGGGCAACAAAAACCAACATGAGGAGGGACGAGAAAAACGGCAAAGAAACAATACAGAATACAATGAGAAAAAACGAAGCAGGCACAGAGGGAAAGTCAGGGGCAGGGGGCCAGACCTAACAGGGGCACAAACTACTCTTGGCAGCGGCGGCGGCAGCGGGAGGAGAACGGCCACACTCGGGGTGGGCCACGCGGCAGGAGGAGCGACCGGACTGACCAGGTCTGTGTCTGTGCATGCCAATGCGTTTCAGGTCAACATCATTGTGTGTGATGAGTAACATGGCCATGGTGAGAATGTGTTGTGTTGCCATAGTGGTGTCTCCCTCACATGTGTCACATCACCATGACTCACCTTACGTTGGTCACATTGTTGCAGTATTTGGCATGCACTGTGTTGTGTAGCAGATCGACTTCTCCCTGAACATGACAAGTTGGAATCACTACAGAGGCAAGTATGGTGTACTGGTGAGTTTATTTACAAACATGTGTGAGGGAAGTGCACAGGATGGTGGGTGCTGTACATTGGATTGGCCCAACATGAACCCTACATGTCATGTGGGCGAGTTGAGTGCGATTGGACAAGGTGAACGGGTTGCACACATAGGACATTGTCCAGAACAGGTTTAGGTTAAGCCCTGGGGATGTGCTGGGTCATCTGCCTTCCACATGTCCTTCTTCGGATGACCCCTCTTCTTCCGGGGGGGAATCCTCATGTGCAGGCCTCTGCGGTGCAGGGACTCTCCGCCAGAGTCCTCCTCCCTCCCTGTGGCGCTGGCAGATGGTGTTGATCTGGCAGAGGCATTGGAGTATGTCCCAATGCACCGCAGTAATGTCATCCCACTTGGCCTCCATGCGGGCATGGTGGGCAGCCTGCTCGTGTTGCATGTCCTTGGGGATCCCCAATACCTGGCCAAATCCTCCGGTGCTCTCCTGGTACGCATCTAAGATGTGTGCCAGGTGGGGGTCATCATGCAGTCCGGACCCCTCTGCAAGGCGCGCCCTGTGCCTCCCACCCCTCCCAGCACCCCTATCCACACAGGCAGGACCAGCGTTGGGACGCACAGGTGACACTGGGACCCCTTGGGTGGTGTTGCTGGTGGTGTTTGCTGTAGCTTCCGGGGGGGTCCTGTGTCCCTGTGCTGTGTGTGTTGATTGGCCTTGGTCTGTCTGTGTTGGCGGGGGTACCCTGTTGGTGTTCAGATGCTGGAGGCAGATGTTGATGCTGCTGGTTCTGCATGATGGCTCACACCAGAGGGGCCAGGTTGGTCTTCATCATCCGAAGAGGACAGAGAGAGAGTCAGACCAGAGTGCTCATTGTCCGCCAGAGTCTGGGACTGGGTATCCTCATCATTTGGTGCTGGGTGCCCAGCACCACCTGTGTTTTGAGGTGACACACAATGTGAGTTATGTTTCTATATGCATCGATGGTTCACAAACATGACATTTTCTACTTTTTGAACAGATGCCTGTCTGTACACTGCTTTTTCCTAGCTTTCCACGGACAGAGTTTGATATTGTTGTTGGCCATTTCCCAGCATGGCCTTGTGCTCCCCACGACAGAGCCCAGTGTCAGACATCTTGGCAGTCCCTTCCCACTCCCTGTGAGGCGAGTATGGTTCAGTTTGATCTTACTGGGCCATGTGGGTGGGTGTAGATTGTCAGTGACTGCGACTCCCATCATACTCTTGGCTACACCCCTTCCCAGCATGCCCATACTTCCTCCCTCTTGACTCTGCTTCCCTGTGAGGGTGTGTGACAGCAATGGCAAGAGGGCTGACTGTGTAGTCCTGGTGTTTGTTGTTGGCCATTTCCCGGCATAGCTGTGTGCTCCCCACGACAGAGCCCAGTGTCAGACATCTTGACAGTCCCTTCCCACTCCCTGTGAGGCGAGTACGGTTCAGTTTGATCTTGCCAGGCCATGTGGGTGGGTGTAGATTGTCTGTGACTGCGACTCCCATCATACTCTTGGCTACACCCCCTTCCCAGCATGCCCATAGTTCCTCCCTCTTGACTCTGCTTCCCTGTGAGGGGGTGTGACATCAATGGCAAGATGGCTGACTGTGTAGTCCTGGTGTTTGTTGTTGGCCATATCCCAGCATAGCCTTGTGCTCCCCACGACAGAGCCCAGTGTCAGACATCTTGGCAGTCCCTTCCCACTCCCTGTGAGGCGAGTACGGTTCAGTTTGATCTTGCCAGGCCATGTGGGTGGGTGTAGATTGTCTGTGACTGCAATTCCCATCATACTCTTGGCTACACCCCCTTCCCAGCATGGCCATACTTCCTCCCTCTTGACTCTGCTTCCCTGTGAGGGGGTGTGACAGCGATGGCAAGATGGCTGACTGTGAAATCCTGGTGTTTGTTTGGCTATAAGTCCAAAGTGAGCAGCACCCAGTACGGGGTATCTTTTGCTGATATTTCAATGAGGTGTGTGTCAATGCATTGTACCCGGTGAGTTGTGTGGAGTTTGTGTTGGGAGGGTGTCTCCACATGCTGGTAAGTATGGTCAGGGCTGTCAGTCCCCCTTTCCATCATGAAACGTGCTTCCATTGTAGGGCGTGCAAGTTGTCTTTCAGGATGTCAGTCAGTGGTGTCCTGCTTCTGATTTGCACACAACCCCGAGCAGGGCCTTGTGCTCCCCACAGCAGGAGCCAGTGTCAGCCATCTTGTCAGTCATTTTCCACTCCCTGTGATGTGGGCATGTTTCAGAGAGGTCTTGATGGGCCAATCAGGAGGGGGAGCATTATCTGTGACTACAGGCCCCATCATGCTTTTGGATACACTCACTTCACCTGCATCCCCACTATTCCTTCCTGACAGTCAGCTGCACTGTGAGGTGGTGTGTTTGTGGTGGCAAACTGTCTGGCAGGGTCAATTTGGCTTTGTGCCACTGGCTTGCTCTATTTGTTTGTAGGTTGGTGCATATCATGACACAGTTCCCAGTCACTATGAGATGGCAGGTGTTGTGTTTGTCTGACTGGCATACACATCTTGGTATGATTATCTATTGTTTACTGTAGCTTTTCTTGCAGTGCATGGTTTCACTGTCCCCTTGCCATACAGTCTTGGGTATGTTGTTTGTGTACTCACCATGCTCTGGGATGTCTGTTAGGCCATGGACGCTCTCTGGTGGTAGGATGTCCCACACCTTCTCCTCCCAGATCCTGAAGTAGACTGGTTTGGCAGGAGGGCCACCGCCGGTGCACTGACTCAGGGCGTGATCTTTTTCGATGAGCTTCTTGACCCTCCTGGGCACGTCATACCACCTGTTCTGGATATCGTCCTTTGTGCGCCTTGCTGGTGCTTGAGCGTTCACCTTGTCCACAATCCTCACCCACATCTTGGTTTTACGTGAGATGGGGGTCCTTTGGACCAATGTACCAAACAAATGTGTCTCTACTCTGATTATCTCGTCTACCAGCACTTCTAACTCACTATCTGTGAACTTTGGATTCTTCTTTGGGGACATGGTGATGGCTGGTGGTTGTTAGGGATGTGTGTGTGAGGGTGCAAGTAAGGGTGGTTTGGTTTTGGTTTTGCTGGGTGTATGTGTATGTGCTTTTGTATGAGGTGCTGATGGTGTGTGAGTTGTGTGATGGGTGAGTTGTGAGTGTGTCTGTGGTTGATGTGTAATAGTGTTTGCTGCTGGCTGTGTCTCCTGTTTGCAAGGGATGATGATAGTGATTGGAGTCCTTTATATAGTTGGAGTTGTGGGTGTGTCTTTGTCCCATGTTTTTTTCTTTGGTATTTATTGGCCTTGTCATTGCTTGTTTGGTCATTTTTTTGTCTTTTTTACTTTGGGTTTTGTAGGCATGATGGAGACGTTCATGTGAAGGAAACGGACGCTGCTGTTGTCTCGTGCGGGCTTCTCCGCCTCGTTCACGCTGCCTATCTTCTGAGTTTGGTACGCGTCGGTCGCGGCTGTCTCTATTGCTTGTGTGCCCGGTTGTCTGTGCGTGTCAGTCATGCGGCTTGGTCTCCGTGCGAGTCGGGCTGGTTTTACACGCATTGCATTGTACTGCGCGAATCAGACATCGCAGGTACGGGTCGGTCGGGTTCATTCCGGGTGCGTGTCGGTCGGTGAAAATCGTGTCGTTTTCCAGCCGGAACACTATTTTCCCTACGGCTCGGTCGTAGGGCTTGTATTCCGTACGTGTCGGTTGTAATTCACTTGCGTTGCATCTTACTGCACGGGTTGCATGCCGCTGGTCCGTGTCGGTCAGTATTCGGTCCGGGTCCGTGTCGGTCGGTTCGTTTTGCAGCCGGAATAGGTCCCTTAGTGGTAATAGTGTGATTCCTAATTAGGAACAGGTGTTGGGATGCTGGAAATGCTGGGATATTGTGGAAGCTTGCATCGCATTGCAAGCACCATCTTGGAAGTAGTGTGGGTCTAAGGAAAAGTGAAAATTGATAATGATAATAAAGTAATGACGCAGTTCAAATCTTATAGCAAATAAGCCATGCACATGTGATTGCGGCATCTATAGATTTAATATCCACCTAGAAGAGGGCAAATATATAAACAGAGAACAGGTGAGTGTTTTCCGCATCCATCGTGATGCTGCAAAATATTAGGATGAGTGATGGTGTGCCCATCCGTCTGCCAGTGCCATATTGGAAGTGGAGTCATGGGGCTTTACTGGATGTTTCACTGCCCACATATTGCCAAATCAGCTAACAAGTGGCAGTGAACTGGGGCGAAAACTAATGTAAGGGTGAACTTAAGACAGAGAGACGATATAGTGAGGTTGTCCACTTGGACATTGGCAGGAGTGGTCTGCTGTGGAGGATCGGTGTAAAAGGCTGTAATCACATCGAGGGTGGAATAAGAGGTGCAGTTTGGGCTGTCAGATGAGCCATACCCATTTCGATGTGGAAGATACTAAACTTCAAAGGGGACAAAACCTAACATAATTACAGAAAACATGGGGTTTCAACTCACTGCCTCGTGATAAATACAAGGCTATGATGCCTACCAGTGAGTATCCTCATCAGGGGGCATCATATCGTGGAGGTGCATATAGAAACAGTGTGTCTAAGAAAGGTACACTGCTGGTTGAAGGTCCACTAGGCCTTTTGATAGAAGTGAACTCAGGCCTAAAATGAAGATAAGGATGAGTAAGGGAATAGTCCACAGACAGTGGGCAAAATATGATAGCATAAGGAATGGCCTGCCATTAATGGCCAGTGACACCATGGTACCGGTCTCTGAGATACGCACTACCAACCACAACTGTGATATCAACAAAGCGGGGAGAATGTCTAGGTCATCCTGTCTAGGAAGTTGTTCATCTAGTGACAGTGTGGGGACAATGTCCTAGCAAACTCTGTCTAGGTTTATGTTCATCAGGGGGTGTAAAAGGGGTGCAGAAGGGCTCTCATCAATGCTCGATATTAAAGGTTTAGAGAAGTATATGGAGAGTCCCAACTGTATCTTTAAGTAGTTAACTCACTCCAGGGGATATCATCGTTGAGCCCTGTTTTATGTGTAGCCAACCAAAAACTCAATTTTTGTTCCCTACGAAATAGGGTGTTTTTGTTCATCTGGGTATGTGCGTCCAAGACTGTCCAATGCAACTCATCAGTATGAGTATGCTGTGTGTCAATAAAATGAGTTCTCATTCTGGTAGTGTTCTCTTTACAGCATATGCCGCTGCAGTGTTCCATGATTCTGGCCTTCACTGAACTGGTGGTCATGTCTACATAGCAGTTGTTACAAGGGCATGTGATCATATAGATGAAGATTTTAAAATTGCAATTAGTATATGACTTCTGTGTCCAAGCATGTGTGTGGTCTAGTAGGGCACAGACCCCGCATGACCGACATGGGTAATGTCCCATGACAGGTGGTAGGTCCCACAGTGGCTGCTGAGTGTGTCTGGTGGTTGGCCATAGTCGTGTGTGTACAATCGTTTCCCTGATATTCTGGGTACGCTTAAAGGCAAAACATGAGACAGGCAGGGGGAGGGACCCTGTAGCCAATATTTACCAGTGTCTCCTGATGATTCTCCTTATTTTATCGGAATTAGGAGTAAATGATGTCACATTTGTCAAGACATCATCCTGAGTACTGTTACGTGGCTCCACCAGTGCAGCCCTGTTATTGTTTTTGGCCCTCTTATGAGCCATCTTGAGACAGTGTGCTGGTGGTAGTGTGCTTCTAAATTGGTGGGCAAGAGTTGGGCTTGTTGTTTGTAGTCACTAGTTGAACTGCAGCTACAGCGAAGCCACAAAAACTACCTGAAGGGCTAGTTGCCTCTCAAATGTTTAGGATGATGACTGTCATACTGAAGCAGACTGTTACAGTGCGTTCACTTCCTGTAGGTGGTGATGTGCAGTCGTCCTTCTTCAAGGGAGATCAGCAAATAAAGGAAGGGGATTCTCACAGCAGCAATATTCTTAGCGAATCTTATGAAGGGGTTCAGTAAGTTGATCCATTCACAAAAGGTGTCATAGATCTCGCTGTCACCCTACCACTCTATGAGGATGTCATTAATATAATGACTATCAAGCGTGGTACATGCACACCAATGTTCCAAAAGTAAAGGTTAGGTTCAATAAATTAAAAAGTTCTGTGTGCAGATTGAGTATCGCTCAATGGTCTACAAGCGTCCTAATAAGTCATGAAAGCGTCACCCTAGGGGAGACGTCCCCTCAGTGCACAGCTATATTCTCCAGATGAGTGGAGTAATCTCATTCAAAACACTTTAAACCATATATAATCCGGATCAAATATGGTTTAAAGTGTTTTGAATGAGATTACTCGACCCATCTAGAGAATATAGCTGTGCACTGAGGGGACGTCTCCCCTAGGGTGACACTTTCATGAATTAATATGACACCATACGGTAATGTGGGCAGAAAAGGGATTGTCATCACAGAAGATTTTCTGTTTCTCAAAATTGGGCATGTAAAAACATGCCAAAGGCTCAGGCAATTGTTCTGCCCATAGATGTGCCCTCTGTCTCATGATATAAAGAAGACATTTTCTCCCAACCCTAGGGTGGCACAATGGGAATTAAGTTAACTGGGGTAGGTGATGTCCAAACCTCTGATATCAGAGTGCTCTCTATCACTTCCAAGGTAGCCTTTTGTGGGATATTACTAAAGAGAGCCTCTACGTTGAGGGTGACTAGGAGGTCGATCAGGCCTATGTCATTGACCTCTTCAATAATGTTTAACACGTCCCTTATGTCCTTGGGACTGGGGTTGCGCCAAAATCCATGGGTGTATGTGTGGAACGCCTTCCTGGGGCAGAGTAATGCAATGCAGCAATTTGCACTGCATTGAGTTACTCTAGATTTATCAAGCAATGCAGGGCCACACAAGGTGGCCTTCTGTGGCTTGATATATATTACTTTAGTGTTGCATTGCCCTTGTGCCACATTACGTGCACAAGCGTGACTCAACACATTGATAAATATGCCCTTTAAAACGTTTTAGGGCTTGCTGTCTGTAGGAGGTCATCCAAAGTTCCCTATTGTAGGAAGCCTTGAGTCCCACCAAAAGGAATTATCTGAGCATGGTATTAATATTGCTAAAGAGAGTCTCAGGAAGAGGGGCATTTTTAAATACATAGAGACAAGGCTTTGTTCTTCTATAAAAAATTATGTTCTTCAATTTTGTTACACTTAGCATTTAAAAACATGTTACCTCTTTTGGTCACAATCTGTATTTCTTGAATTAATAAGGCTCATGGACACTTTAGCTAAAAACGATATCACAATACTTATAAAACATTTCTCACACAACTGACAGACCTCCTCCCACCATCTTTTCCTTTTATGCAAAAAATGATTGTAGTGTATGACTCATATACTACAAAATGCCACTGCGTGACACTACGAGCCATATACTGCGCTGAGCTGCGTCATTTTAAAACTACATACCATAAATAGCAAGATAGGAATTGTTCAAAGCATACAATTAATGTTCTGTTTTAAACTACCATGGATTTATGGAATTGCAGTCTTCTATATCGTTGAGGACTTCACAAGGGTGGTCCTCACAAGTGAACTTCACCTCATTCCAGGGGGTGAGTGTTCAACTACACATACTATGTACCTTTAGCATCTAATTTACCCGTAAAACACAGACTAATTAAGTTTTTTGGTTTGGTTTTCTACAGATTACACCAACCTGGTTGTTACCATTTATTCTCCATTGACATGCCTGTGATGCCTGTGCAGCACCAGGACTAGGTCAGTACAATTACGTCCATCTTCTTATCACCCGTGTTCTGGGTTTTTAGCACCTAAGTAATACATGAATGGTTTTCTACTCCTAGGTTGCCCACTCTCGTCCTGAAGAAGACTCGCAGCGGAGGTTTAAGTCACCCTCTATGCACTAGTCGAGTCGAAACGTCGATGCTCTCCACCCACACAAGGCCTGTAGTGCATTCCTCCCCATCTTCAGATATTGCATTGATGTATTTACAAAAAACTGTACAACATGATGTCAATATTTTTTCGAGGACAGGCCTTTCTGTACTGGTCTTTTTACCAGTTTATTGTCATAATTATTGAAAAATGTTTGCATTCTCAAACCAGTGACTTCTACCTATCCCCATTCATCACGAGCACACCCATCCCTCATTCTCCCTCTCTAGCAATCTCTTGTATCTTTCCAAATGCAAAATAAATTGTGATTTACTCCAACTATATGGAATAAATATACTATACCTTAAATAATATTTGGCGCTTCCGTCTGTTCAACATTAATTGTATGCTTTGAATAATTCCTATCTTGCTATGTATGGTATGTAGTTGTATTTCCAAATGGTATTGATTACTAATGTTTGACTAACATTGCAAACACATGCAGGATATATTGCAATTTATTTATTTCTAAAGCAGTAACGGACCAATTTTTCATTCTCGTATTATACCCAGGTCTGGTGACGATTATTGGGTTACCCCATTATTTTGTAATGGGCGTCATTTTAAAAACATATCTCCTGCCTGGTAGTAACAGTAATCCATGTGCCTTCCCCTGCGCTGGCACACAATTGGCTGCCATGTACAAATGCAGGCACCCTTGCGTCATTTTGCAAGACTGCCTGCATTGCGCGGATGATTGTTTTTAGGCAGGAAGGGACACCTTCCTGCACAGACACAATAATTGATGGCATTTTCCTCTTTCTGTGCGTGCTGCAAAATAAACAATTAGGAGAAATGAAAGTATTTCTCCTTGTTGCGCTACTCCTATGCATTCCCAGATTTAGAAAGGGTTGTAAAACTGGGAATGTGTCAGGTTCCATGGATGTTACTGGAAACACCCACAGCAACAACCATGGATTGCCCCTTTCACACATGGAATGCCCCTTTCACGCATGAAAGGGGCCATATTTACGAGGCCATGAAAAGTCATGCAGTGTGACTTTAGGAGGACTTGCAAATATGGGCAAGCCCATTGCCTGTCAGTGCTTCAAAAAAGTGATGCACCAGTGGCTTAAATAAGGCCCAAGTTCTGAAAGAAATGACGGGTGAACATTTATTCACACCTTCCCATTAATACTCCATTTGACCTCCCTATAGCCTCATTCTAGGAGTATTGTAAATGGTTCTTTTACCCAAGTAGCATTTTCAAAAATATAATGAACTTTATACTGAACTGCATAAATGTAAGCTACTTTGGATATATGATTCAATGGAAAGTAATTTAGAAGTTTTTAAATATTGCATGTATTTTTCTACCAGATCAGTGCAAACAAAATGCTAAACATTACATGCAATTTTTAAACGATGATCAAAATGAAAATGTGATAAGCCACAGTCCACTGGAGAGAACCAGCCAGCTAATTAATTGGCATTTCCTGTGATCACCGAAGAAAGTTGGTTGGATATCAATTAGCATACTTGCGTGGTATTTAGTATTTTTAGCAACAGTCTGACATCTAATTAACTTGCTATATCTTTCTTGTCAATGATAAACTATTCATTTCAAGTTAAGGCAGGCTGCATTTAAAATTGCAATTATACATTTACCACCTATGAAGCAACAAGACACCGAATCAGGGCAAATTAGATTAACTGAATAATGTTTATTAAATCTCGCATGTTACTCCTACATTTCAGTTTGGTATCTGCATTTAAAACGTATTTATTAGTAGCGTTTTGGGAAGGGCATTTTTCATCAAAACTTTATAAACACCTATGTCTTCTTTTAGGGCTTGGATGTTAGCTCTTTACTTGTAGTCAGAGGATCACTGACATGAAATCATCCACCACAATATTGTGTCAAAAATATTGATTACAAAAATATAATTTTCTTGTAATTATAAAGGTAAGTACAAAAAAAATAGGAAAAAATATACTTGCATACTACTATTAAAAACATACATAAATATCGTTTTCAAATATAAATATATATTGTTTTAAAATCTTACATATTTTAATGTATAACAATAACTTAATGTAAATTAAATATATGTACGTAACATTTAATACTATATCTAAATATGAACGTATCTAAACATACACATAATTGTATGTGTGCCCACGTTTAAACATACATATATATGATATAATCCTTTTATTAAATAACATATATTTTACATTATATTATATATTTTGTGTTTTTTAATGTACTACTATGAAAAGCACACATATATAAATATATATATATATATATATATATATATATATATATATATATATATATATATATATATATATATATATCAAGAAATGTTGGTAAATCAAGTGCAAAACAAGTAATAAATTACAAAATTATTTACACTACAATTTTTTAATGATTGAAAACAATTATATATAAACGAATAATATAAAATTAATAAAATAAACAAATAATAATATACAATATATTTAAACAATATTAAAAAAATGATTGAAGTACCAGAATAATAGGTATATTATTCCCGCTCCGGTCTAAGCAACAGGAGGGAAAGCATTGGACTTTAGAGGGGTAAAAATTAATATTTCCACTCCAATCTATGCAATGGTAGGGAAAGTGTTGGACTCTGGAGGGGTAACATTTAGTGTTCCAACTCCAGGTTGTGCAACAGACGATAAGCATTGAACTTTGGAGAGGTAACATTTACTATTCCCACACCAGTCTGTGTAACAGCAGGGAAAGTTTTGAACTCCAAAGGGGTACAATGTCCCATTCCCACATCGGTCTGTGCAACAGTAGGAAAAGTGTTTTGTTGTTCCACATGATTTTTAATGTGACAGGAAAACACATCTGCGCAGTGGCTCCCAGTAATCTGAGCTCTTAAATGTATTTTCCTAACCCCCACTGTCTGTCCTGTGTGGTCGCAGAAATGTCTGATCTAATGCAGAAGGACCATTCCCCACTAGTCCTTCAGGAATATTTAGAACTCTGATATTGTTCCTTCTTGCGTTGTTCTTAAGAGATTCAATTTTATCATGCAAATCTTTTTCACCCATTTTTAAGTTTTGTATTTGCTTAGATTGGCTTTCACCTCTCCATTAAGCTCCTCCAAAGAGGCTTACATAACTATGACACTGTCCTTCAGAGAATTCATATTAGCTTCCAAGGCTTCACAAGGCCTCCTGCATCATTTCCAGATTTTTCTCTGAGGTTGCAAATTTCCTTCTCATTTCTTCTATTAGTGTTACAAGAAGACTTTCTACACGCTGGCTTTCATGTTCCTGAGACTGCAAACTGGAAGTCTGTTCATGGGGACTCTGTAGATGCGTTTGGCCCTCAACTATATATGGGTTAGCACTTGGAATCGATTACTGATTTCTAGTGTCTCTCTGCTTCCCCCTTCTTCCCCAATGCTGATAGTGCTTGCAAAGTTGTGGCTCTGATCTAAACTGCCAATTTGTAGTGGTTTAGGCAGGAGTAATGGGGGAGCAATCCTCTTCCTTTTTTGACTGGACTTTAAAAAAGGAGCATAGCAAGGGAGTAATTTTAATTCGTTCTGTGGTTCTAATGCTCCCCCCGCAGATCAATTTCTAGACCAGTTTGAGGAGGCTGTAAGGGAACTCTTAGAGGAAATATTTTTGTCTGCCATATTTATATCCCCCTGGCTCTCACTTTGTTTATAGGAGGCAGACACCAAGATTTGTTTCACTCATGTAGAGATAAACAGAGTATTTTTAGCCAATTCCTGCTTATTTTGTAGGAGTACCTAACATTTAAGGGACCACAGGCACCCTCCTCCAAGCCTCCCAAATCAGACCTAGACCCAGATGGACCTTGCTTTTTACCTGTTGTCTTTTTTCTTGTTGCAGGGGAGTTAGAGGATTCTCATGGATTTCTCCACCCACTCTCTGAACTCTTGCAACAATCATATGCATCCCCCTAACTCTCTGCTTCAGCAAGCTCTGATAGCAGCCCTGCAAGTCACTGAGGCTGGGACAATGACTCTCTGCCTGCTTCAATGTTTCCCTGAACGCCCCATAAGCATATGTGTGCCGAGACTCGCAGGTCCCGGCTGAGCATCGAGGCTGACTCCGCCTACAGTCCTGCACAGCAATGCTGACCGTCTCCCTTTAGCACGGAGTGAGTCTCGCAATGTGCTCTCAATTCCACCATGGACTGAAAACCCAGAGGCAAAAAACACACACTGGTTAAGCCTGTAAGCCAGTAAGTGTCACAATATCAAGGGATCTCTGTGGAGTATTTATGCGAGCACACGTTAGTTTAGAGACAGCATTGCCTGGAGATCCGGGAGCTCCCTGACGGCACTTTCAAACGGCTGCCATGCTCCCCCTCCACGTTTTCTTGCTACTTTAAAAATCATGTTAAAAATCATGTGGAACAACAAAATGCAGAATATAAGGGACCCTAAGGAATTAGGGATTCGAGTGGAGCAGATTAAGGCACACCAGAAATAATTTTCAATAAGCTGCTTGATGACAAGAGAGTTCAAACATGTTTATATCTTGAAAACAGAAGTTGGAAGGTGCACTCTTTCTAGAGTCAAAGAAGCAGCGTGAAGAGTTATTCTGTGATTAAGTCCTTTTATTCAATACATTTCTTAAAACTGGCACACAGCCAACGCGTTTCGTTCCCGAAACTTTGCCATGGGGAACTTCGTCAGGGCTCCTATATTAAAAGAATCCAGGCACAAAGGGCATATATTAGGCCTCAAAGTATGATATGTGTAATGAAATCTCTTAAAGTCAAAGCTATTAGTCGTATATTCTATGTAGCGGTGCAATATACCTCCCTCTTTGTGTAATATGTAAGAATTCTCACCATTCCAAATATAGTTAACGTGAGGAAATCCTGTATCGCAAATAACATCAAAAGTAATTCTTTGTTCTTTATTTCTTCATCAGCAGTGAAATGACAAGTAGTTGTCAAAACTCGGAGGCGGGAGGATGTAACTCGCGTGGCATGATAACCGGCAGCAATGTTTATAACTTCCCTATATACTAAATGGCTGTAGGGAGGTTTCTAAAGGGTACGGAGGGAGGTTCACTGATGCATCAGGATTTTGTAGAACATTTAAGCACTGGGTGGGGAATCATGGCGGGGGATTATTAAACAAAAACTCAAAACTCATCTGTAGAATTAATATAGTAAAGATTTTTATGGAGCACATGCAAAAACAATCTAGGTCTCTACCTATCAGTCAATAAGGCAGGGTCATTAACTCTGCTCCCCATAAAAGTGTTACCTTGGAATGTAAATGGCCTGAGAGTTAAGATTAGAAGGATAAGAATCCTTGAGTATCTGAGACTTGCGGACAACAAAGTCATCATTTTGCAGGAGACTCACCCATTAAGAGTAGAGTGGGAGGATATAATGAAAAACAAAAATGGGTAGATCAATATGTCTGTACTAATCAGACATGCTGTGTTAAGAGGATAGCAATTTTATTCAAGAATCCTATTAAGGCTTTGATGGCGAACTTGAAAACAGACTCAAGGGGATATGGCTGACTGTAAAGGTTAAAATGTATGGCTCTTGGTGTGCAATTGAGAGCCTTAGTAAAAAGAAAAAGATGGAATATATAGGCCTTGTTGATATTTGAAGGTTGAAGAGTGGCAAAGGTCAAAGGTTTACTTTCCACAATAAGAAATATGGACACATCTCCAGAATCGATTTCTTTTTAGTAGACAGTAAAATAAGAAGAAATAGAAAAAAAAGTGGAACATATTTCAGAAATTAGCCTACAGCTGATGTTAGAGAAAATTACTGCCTCTCCATGATGGGCTGTAAATCAAGTACTCCTGTGGGATTACCAGATAACAGATCAGTTGAAACAAGAAACAAGAGAATTCTTCCAGTCAAACAGAGGTTCGCCCCAACTGCATATTGTCTGGGATACATAAAAGGCCTTTATTAGGGGGAGATTAATTACCCTAACTGCATTTTCAGTGTAAAGAAACTAAAAAAGATAAGGAATCTTGAATCTGCAATACAGAGTCTATTGGAAGAAGAATATCAAGCTCATAATGCTCAAGATCTAGTAGAAATAGAGGAACAGATAAAGAGTATAAGAGGTGATCTTGCAAATGATCTAGAGACAAATATCAGGGAAAAATTAAGAAGCACGTAAAGAGGTGTGGCAAGTTACTGGCCTGGAAAACAAAGATAGAGCAACCCAGAAATAATATTAAGATCATACAAAATTAGGATACTGGTAAAAAATATGTAGAGAAGAGTTGGAAATAGAACAGGCCTTTACGCATTTGTTTCAAAAGTTGCATACAGAACACCTAGTTGTAATGGAAGAGCAGATTATGAATTACCTCAGTAACTTAGTCACTCCAGTTACACAAATTGATTCAAAGGAAGAATTGAATGCAGAAATTAGTATCAAGGAGGTATCCAATGCAATCATAAAATTAAACAGAGGAAAGGCAACTGGCTCAAATAGACTTCCAAATGAGCTATACGTCACCTTGAAAGAGGAGTTGGTCCCTACTTTAACAGAAGTACTGAATAAGGCCTTTGAAAAAGTACAAGATTTGCCATGCTCTTGGGATGATGCCATCATGAGTATAATCCTAAATCCAAACAAGGGCCCTGGATTATGCAAATTGTATAAGCAGATCTCCTTACTGACTTCTGACTATATGATCTATATACATATTTAGCTAAGAGACTGGAGAAGGCAATACGACCACTAATATATGAAGATCAAAAAGGTTTTGTTAAGGGGAGGCAACTTTATGAATTGACGCATGAACTGATTGGAACAATCGACTTGGCCACTAAAAATAAAATTCTACTGAATTTAAATGGCACTTCCCAACGTCAGCGCTGTTAGACCAAGTTTTTAAAGCAGAGGTGCGGCAGGCCATCAGGGAATACTTTGAATGTAACACAGGATCAGTCACAAGTATGCTAACACTATGGGAAGCCTTTAAGGTGACAGTGCGAGAAGTATGCATAAGTAAGCCAAATGGCATGTTGCGGGACATTCGCCAGCAGCTTCTTAAACTAGGAACAACAATCCAGACACTGGAGAGAGAACATGAGTAAACATTGGATGCTACGCTATTGGCCACAATAAGGAAGAAAATGACTGACTACCAAGAGGTCGCAGAAAGCGAGGTCAGGTTTTTATCATGCAGACACACAGCGCGCAGATATGGGGAAGGGGGCTGCCCAGGGCACATGCTTGCAGCAAGGCTACAACACATCCGTACCCCAACACATATAGTATAGATAGCGGATGCTCACTGTGGAGGGCATTATGACATGCCGGCTATAACAAGGGTGTTCACAGACTACTACATACAGCTCTACACCTCACGACAATCAGCCCTTGATAGCGAAATCCCAGAGTATTTGAAGGACGCGGCCTTAGCGTGGCTGTCCAATACACAAAGGTAATACTTTATGCAACCTATGTCAGACGTTGAAGTTAAGGAAGCGATAAGGTCCTTGCCAAATGGGAAAGTCCCAGGTACAGTTGGTCTACCAGGCAAAATTTAAAAAGAATACATGACATCTTAGCTCTTCATCTTCTCATGATGTATACGGAGGCCTATGAGCAAGGCGCACTCCCACCGACTTTACGAGAGGGCCTGCTAATAACACTCCTTAAACCAGATAAATCTCCTGCCCAATGGAACTCATACAGACCTCTCTCACTTATTAATACCAACGCTAAGATTTTAGCTAAGATATTGACCACTAGAATGCAACCCCTAATGCAACAACTAATACTGCCAGGTCAATCAGGATTCATCCGCGCGCACTCCACAACCCACAATTTGTGTCTGCTATTTTCCATCTTCCATCAGTTAGATGCTGAGCTGCCCGCAGCGCTACTTGAGGCAGCCAAAGCATTCAACTCTGTCGAATGGGTGTACATGATCATGGTCCTCCGGCAAATTGAATTTCCACAGAGTTATCTCCACTGCATTCAGCTACTGTATAACGAACCAGTTGCGAGAATCGGTGTGAACGGCCTCACTACAGACGCAATGAGTATCAATAGGGGAACTCGGCAGGGCTGTCCCATTTAACCATTGTTGTCCACATTAGCACTCGAGCCCTTGGCATTCAAAATACGAAAACGTCACAATAATGTGGCACTTAGATTCCGGATGTGGGCCACCAGTATATCATTATAAACTGATGATATGGCTCTGTACGTCCGCAACCCAGAAAGGAATCCAATCCCCTTGATAAGGAAGGATGTTTGGTTCGAGAAGTACTCCGGATTAAGCATAAACTGGTCCAAGTCAATAGTTATCCTTTTGCCTCCATGCACAACACACTTCCAGTTGGATTTTCAACTGCTCTGACAGTCGGACCCGGTTAAATGCTTAAGAATCAGGGTACATAGGTATCCAGAGCAGGTGATCCGGGAAAATTATGGGAGAGCTCTCTCTAAGTTAGAACACCAGGTGGCCCGTACAACTACCATTATCATTGGGGGATCGCATAGCGATTCAAAAAATAATCAAATTGCCATGTTTTTATATTTATTCCTTACCATTCCTATTCCCCTTATGCAGCAATTCTTCCAACAGTTGCAATCACAAATTAATACACTCACTTGGGCAGGTTGCCAATCATGAGTTAGTTGGAAGGAGCTGACGTGCCCTTATGCCCAAGGGGGATTTGGTGCCCCAGATCCACAATTATGCTATCTGCGTGCCCAGGCACACTTTGCACACTATTGGCCACATCCACATACCTACCTCCCACACATTGCGATTGAAAATTATATTATGCACCCAATTCCACCTGCAGCCCTCATTCCACAAGTAAACACTGGGGTGACCCGCATGGAGATATAAATCAGGTCCAAAGCAGGATAGCTGCTTGATGAGCATTGGGACGACAAGCCCATAAGCGCCCACTCTATGCCCCGGCCCTTCCACTATCACAACATCCGAATATATCCGTAACACAATAACAGAGGGTGTAGACAATATTGGCTGATATCGGCTTGCGCACCACGGGCGACCTGTTCCATGAAGAACAATTCATTAATCCCCCAGTCATTGCCCCAGGCACAACGAATACCCCGCTGACTATTTTTACATACCTCAGACTGCGGCTTGCAATTACAAATTTGCACTCTACATTTCCTTGGGAACCTCCAATACTTTATACTCTGCAGACATTACTGAAAGCACCCACACATGCCCACCTCTTCACCAAAGTCTACACCGCAGCACAGCAAGAACAACACAGGCAAACAGAAAAAGCGATGTACAAATGGAATACCATATTAGAAATACTAATATCAGTAGAGCACTGGGTATCCTGCTGCACACTAAGGGGCTGATTACGATGCAGGGTGGATCGCCACTGCCCGCATGGTGGTGGCAATCCGCCCTATATTTTCCTTCACCCACCACCCATTCTATGGCGGCGGGACCCCGGCGGACGGAAAGACCATCCGCCGTTTTTTTCCCGCCGGTCAACCAGTCCCACATTAAGACAATACAGGGATGAGGTGATGAGAGTACTGAGGGATATGCTTGCAGAATCACTAATTAACACTCTGCAGCTCTGCCTACTGGGATTGTTAAAATTCAAGTCATTGTCAAGCTGCAGGCTGATATCCATTGTCCTTCTGCTGGGCAAACAACGTGTTGCAATGAAATTGGGTAGAAGGAAAGTTCCTAATGTTGGACTGGATAATGGACGTGGTATACTGCAAAGAGCAGTTAATGACATAGGCGGAGGAACTACCAGCGGCCTCATGACTAAAGGATATCTGAGGAACACTGAGGCAATATTGACAAGTACAATCTGAGATCTAGGAAGAGGGAGTGGGTTGGGGCCGATTGCATGATGTCACTATTATGGCATGAATTGACATATGAGCAGGTTTTGAACAGCATGCTATCATCTAAAATTCTCAAGATGCATAATAATGTACAGTGAATTTAAAAATGGTGCAAAGTTTATACATATCTGAAACGTGTTAATACTTTGGAAAATAAAAATAAATAACAGTTTTATAAGGAGGCAAAAAAATGATAAAATCCCCTTGACAGTGCTCACTTGTGGCTGGTAGACATTTTGTGTAACCAACTAGTGTGCATTTGCCATAGGCCTGCATGTGTTCTTTGTGGTGGCCATACCTCCTTCTTGGTTGTTGTTGTTTGACCATGTGGCTGGCAGTGAGTATGTGTAAGCAGCCAGTGTTCTTTTGCTATAGGGCTGCATGTGTTCTTTGTTGTGACCATGCCTCCTTGCTTGTTGTTTGACCATGTGGCCATTTTGTGCAACCATCCTTTATTCAGTTTTCTAAGCCATTTCGTATGTAGAGTCTTAAACCTGTTTGTTTGTGCTCACTTTTTTTACTCTTCCCTAATATCAGTTTAATAATAGGCTTTAGCCCTAGCAGCTTAATGTTCATACTAAATCTACTTTATGAACAATGGTTTATATTAGTATATAGTTTTTTTGCATTTTTTATCTGCACCACTCCTTGCCTCCTAAATCCCAAATGGGTTTCTCATGGTAATTCCCTAGTACATCAGCAATAATATATTTTGTATCTTTTTATTTATTTCATAATGTTTTCACATAATGATTTTTATTTAATTTTGTTAAAAAATTTCTTTTTCACATCTTCCTGTCATTGATCAGCTCCCTGTCTGCCATAGGCACACAGCTGCACAGCAGCATGCATCTTCTAAGGATTATTCCATTGTCACCTGGACCTCCCTGAGTACCACATCGTAACTTGATCCACATAAATAAAAGAGTTACATCTGTATGTTGTTGCTCTTTCTTATCCTTCCTGATTGTAACTGAAAGTTTATATTTGTGAGGATTACTTTTGAATGGATACACTGTATTGTTCTTAATTATTTATAACTTGAGTAACCACACAAATGATATTGTTTGTACTACTAATTCAAACTACAACGATGCCACTTTTCACTGATGTTCTCGCGGGGCGACAGCAACCACAGGACTGCCAGACAGAAAGCCTATGCAAGGGACACTTGACCACACAACACAGACATCTTTTCCGCTTGTGGATCTTATTGCCACTACCAAATGACAGCTTCAAGATGGCCCCAAAGAAAGGTCCTACCAAGAAAGTGGCCAGTGATAAGAAGTACCACCACTGGTATGTCGACCCAGACCTTTTTCGAGCAACGTCCTATGCCTGCTGAATGGGCCTCCGGGGAATCAGCTGAGAGCAGTACTCCCGCAACAAGGACCCACCCCAACCTAGGCCCAAGCCCATGTCTGTCACAGAGGCAGCCACTGTAATCACGGCAATGCCAACAAGCAGTGCCGTTGAATTTGAGTTTTCTCTTATGCAAAGTAGTACCCAATCATTGCTCATCTTAGCGGACAAGAACAGCTGCAGCCAGCAATGGCAGTTCCCCCCGAAGTAGGAGCACTTAAGGATATTGAGCTTCATGCTGAGGAAGTAGAAGAAGCTCCTCTTTCAGAAGGTCCATTTTGTTCCAGATCTCCAGCAAGTAGAAGAAAGGGTACTCCACATCATGTTCTGTTCCAAGCCCCACTTCTGATGATCAAGACTCGACTTGGATTCCGCCTCAGTCTGAGACACGCCAGCTGAGACTAGGGAAAAGGAAGGCTTCTGAAAGCCTTAGAGTTATGGATGACGAGAGGAGGATAACGACAATCCAGTCATCATAGATATTAGCCCAGCCCCAGAGAAGACAACGTTACCCAATCTCAACCTTCTCTGAGGGAAGTGGCATAGATACCACCACCATCAGCTTCCATAGTTGCAAGGCCCCTGTGACCTATATTAAAAACCACCTCATTAGAAGTAGGTGCTGTACAGAGGCATACATCGAAACACCCACCTACCGTCACTTCTTCGGACATTGGCAGTGGCACCAGTGTCAGAAAGTGGACCTCCCAGTTTTGGAACTTCTTTACGGTTAGCTAGCAGGAGGTGAACATTGCCGTATGCTCCATTTGCAACACAACTGTTAGTCGAGGTAAGGTTGGTACAGACTAGTCATCCTGGACTCCTGCCTCACAATGACCAAGCAAGTCAACGCCGTCTCATCCTCGTGCTTCAACACCCTGCGCATGCTCCAAAAAATCTTCAGGTGGATCCCCACCGAAACCAGAAAGACCGTCACCCAGGCCCTTGTCACCAGCTGACTGGACTACGGAAACGCGCTATACGCAGGAACCACTGCCAAACTTCAGAAACGACTCCAACGCATACAGAACGCCTCCGCACGACTCATCCTCGACATCCCTCGCTACAGCCACATATCCGCCCACCTGAGAAACCTGCACTGGCTCCCCATCGGCAAGAGGATCATGTTCAGGCTCCTCACCCACGCACACAAAGCGCTCCACGACATGGGCCCCGAATACCTCAACAGCCGCCTCTCGTTCTACACCCCCACCCACCAGCTCCGCCAACCACGCCCTCGCCACCGTCCCACGGATACGCAGAACCACCACCGGAGGAAGATCGTTCTCCTATCTGGCAGCCATAACATGGTACTCCCTCCCCACACACCTACGACTGACACAGGACCATCTCACCTTCAGGAAACACCTCTAGACCTGGCTATTCGAGCAGTAGCAGCACCCCCCACCCCAGCGCCTTGAGACCCTCGTGGGTGAGAAGCGCGCTATATAAATGTACTGATTGATTGATTGATTGACTATGGTAACAGAGGCCAAAGAACCCCTTTAAGAAAACACCACGCGATTCGCTTTGTGGCGCACCTTAGCAAAAAAACTGCAAGTGGTGTTGGTGAATGTGGTAAGAGAAGGGAATCTGCTCCTACCATGTAGGAAGGTGAAGAAAAGGGTGACATTTTTATTATGCAAATCAGTTCCATCCCCAGCAGTGCAGTAGTATTGGCCACATCAGTAACATTGTAATGGTACAAGACTCAGTGTCAGATTGAAACACCAAGGCAAGAGCATACAGTGACTACTCCAATGAGAAGCCCATTGAGTTTACCACCTTCTTTGTCAAGAAGTCGCCTGCGTCAGTGGCACCAGAAAAGAAGAAAAAAACAGGCTACTATTCCTCACATGTTTAGGCAGGAGGGGAAGTACGAACGCAACCATCCAACTGCACTTTTGTATAATGGGAAGCTGCTAACAGGTTAGTGTTGAACCTCCTCCATTTTGTGGAAGGAGTGAGTTTTCTAGAATTTGTGGCGGTCCTCTGCCCGAAATGAAAGGATTCCAGCTGGACCTATTTTACCAGAGCTGCTGTTCCTGCACTGCATCACGATGTGCTTGAATTGGTAGGACATGCTTAGCAGCAGAGTGCTGTTCAGACTATCAAACTGATGATAGACATGAGGAACAGTTGACAAGCCACTAAGTACATGTGCATCACTACACATTGGATCTCTTTTGAAGGGGTTAGCGAAATGATAACTGCAGGTGTTGCCACTGCTGACATTTTTAATGGTCCTCCAAAGCATGAAACAGTAGCCATGTTTGCCATAGAGAAATCCCACACAGATGCAAGCATCTTGGATTACTTTAACAACAAGGCTTCTGAATGGCTGTGACACAGAGGGCTTTACATTGGATTTGTTGCCACGGACAATAGCAGTAATATAGTTAAGGCCATGTCAGATAGTGACTATTTCAGGGTTCTGTGTTTGGCGCACTGTATAAACATCATTGTCCAGGACTTTCTCAAAAAAGAAGACCAAGTCAGCAACTTACTGCTCACCTGCAGAAGAATCTGCATTCGCTTTAGCCATTCTTTTAAAGCCCAAAAACTGCTGATGGTTATTCAGCATGATCATATAATGCCTGTGTGATGTACTTCCTACAAATCTATATAGGACCTGTGCATTTAGACAAAATAAGGGATTGGTGTCCAGACTGAGTCCAGTCACCCCCAAAGAATATGTTAGTCTGTGGACCAGCTAGCTCACAGTTCCACTATAAGCCCCCCAACCTTACCAAGGAGTGAATAGTTTCTGGCAACTATCAAACATGACAACCCTGACCCCCTCAGGGATCGTGGAATCAGTACAGTACTTTTCGCTCAGTCACTCGTGCTCACTTTGTCTCAGAGAGATACACAGAATAAACAGTGGGGGTGTTTTAAATAAGCATTTATTCAACCAGCTTCACTCTAGTATAAAATAGGTGTGCTGCGACAACCATTAGAGAGAATCAGATATATATGAATATAAGCACCAACAGGGTAAATAAAAGGTAGAATTCTGCCATGGTGCTAAAACAGTGAATATATGCAGGCATATAGATACATGGCAGTGATCATGAGTACTCCTAAGTTTCAAACCCTAACTTAATGTACTTAGCATGTATGTACGTTTAAAGCCAAGAATCCCCTAGGAAAGAGCCAGCCCCATTGCCTGATGGGAGAGAACGAAGGACCCCATCTTAGTCTCGAGTTGGACACCCCGCAACGGATGTCAGAACACTGCGTGCTGGAGTGTCTGCGTGCAGGGACTTCCGCGTCTCGTGTCAGCAAGTAAGCTTCTCCTCTGGTTTGCCTAGCAAAGTTTTGGTACTTATATACCCAAAAGGTATCCTTAGGGGTTCTAACTAGATGTGTCATGGTACTGTTGGCCTATCAGCCAAGGATGATGATAGTGGTGACTTTTGTACAGAGTTATCATGCAGGAGATGGTAATCCTGCTGTGATACTGAGAATCCTGATGCATAATAAATTAGGCTAGTCTTTGAAGAAAACCACACAACATTTATTCAGCACTTAACTAAGTAAAAGGTCAGTGCCAGTGCTATTATGTAGAGCAAGGTAGGACAAAAGTAGGTAAAAGGTTGTGCAATTACCAAGGTCTATATTGAGGCTCATAACACCTTTTAGAACACTCATGCAGTAGGTGCCAACACATTGGAATTCAATTTATTACATGTTGTAATATCTGTTTGAGCAGTACATGCTGATCAATTAATATGGCATTCAAAGAGGGGATGCAACTGTGAATGATCATTGAGATGGACCAATGGGGCCTAATCAAATGCCTGACAGAGATGCTGCTTCCTTTTGAGGTTTTCACACCGGAAGTCAGCAAGGAGGACAGTGCCAAGGGCCAAGCTGTCCCAGTGTTGCATATGCAACAGCTGTAGGAGCTGTCTGAAATGTACGTAGGTGTGCATGAATAAAGATGTGCATGAGTTGGTGGAGAGCTTAACCCTTCACTTGGCTGTTAATACTAGGCCTGGGCAGCAAATTCCGCTCCGCTCCGCTCCGCTCCGCTCGTGGAACTTGCGGAATTTAGGCAATTTCACGTTCAGGAGAACGCGGAAATGTCGAAAATTCTGCGATCCACGGGCGTTGCGTAATTATTTTATTCTTCGCGCTTTAAAAATGTGTTCTCGTGTGCGCGTAAGCGACTTACCGGGATCCCTTCATTTGCCGATGATTTTTTCTATCCGTTCGCCACGAGATGTTGGTAGCCAGCCGCGTGATCCTGTGAGAGTTTGCGATCGCGAACACGTCATTCGCTGCGCCATCAGACACTGCGAGAGCGTGCGATTGAGAACACGTCATTTGGACGCACCATCGGACATCCGGCGGAAGTTTGGTGAAGCTCGCGATCCCGAACACGCACAATTTTCAATCTGGAGAAGAAGAATATTTCGAGCAGCATAAAACCTTCTGTAAAATGATGATATGGATGAAAAAAACTCCTTATTTGGGAGAGGAAGTGCCACAGAGTCTCCAACTTCCTGTTCCTGTCCAGCAGGCTCCTCCCAGTGCTTTGTCCATCTCCTGTTCATTTTTCATTTGGATTTTGACCTGGAAGGATCACTCTTTGTGTCTGCTGCATCATTATCATTGGATTTGAGATTTTACAAGTAAGTTGGTGTTGTTGTTTATTTGATTGTGGCATTGCAGTTGCTGCAACTACAATTTTGTTTCTTATCATTATTTTTGTTTTAAATTGTTGTGGGTAGCCAGTAGGCCCAGAGCTTGTCATGGGTGGGTGCATGATGAAACAACTGTTCCTTCGGTGTGTGTTGAATTTTTTTCAAACATCATTTAGGGCAGTGGTTCCCAAACTTTTGACTCCAGAGGACCCCCATTGAGTCACCACTGGAATCCGGGGACCCCCAAGCAATTTGTAGGATTTAAATTTCAAACATTAAAACAGTAATTCGAAAACAATTAACACATGTGTGCACAGAAAACAAATAATCGAATTACTAAGTATTTTAGGGGCATATTTACAAGCCCCTATCACCATGGGAACAACACTATTTGCAACATTCCTGTGGCGATAGGGGCTTCGCCTTATTTACAAGGCAGCGTTAAGCCACTTAGGGCCAGATGTACGACCCGTCAATTAGCGAGTCACAAATTGCGGTGCATTTGCGACTCGCTGAATGGAATGCACAACAGTGTCTCAGACACTGTTTGTAATTCCTAATGGGGTCGCAAATTGCATGCCTCATTAATATTTATGAGGCAGGTGCAATTTGTGACCCCTTTAGGAATGGCTAGCATTCACCGGAATGGAAGCCTGCTGGGGTCAGCAGACCACCATGTCTGTGACTGCTTTTTTAATTAAGCAGTTTTTTTTCAAATGTAGCTTGTTTTCCTTAAAGGAAAACGGGATGCATTTAAAAAAAGAAAAATGAAAGTTTTCAGTTTCATTCTATTTAGTGCAGGCAGTGGTCTCTGGGACCACTGCCCGCTCTTAAAAAATATTTTCTCACATACAAAGGAGAAGGGATCCCCCGGGGACTCCTTCCTCTTTGCGAGTGATTTACCACCTACTTGAAGTAGGTGGTAGACTGCGAGTGTTTTGCGGCTGCAAATGCAACCACAAAACATCAGTACATCGCATATTGAGTCGCTATTAGGAAGGAACACCCCTTCCTAATAGCGAGAGTCGCAAATGCTATTTTGCGAGTCACTGACTCGCAGAAAAGAATTCGTACATGCATTTTACCCTTTTTTGCAGCCGCAAATGGGAGGATCTACCATTTGCGGCCGCAAAAAAGTCGTACATCTGGCCCATTACTTGGCTTAACAATGCCTTGTAAATAAGACCCCCTTTCACCCAATGCTTCAGTGAAAGGGGTGGGCAGTGGGCGTTGCGGTGGGCTTTCCACCGCAACACCCATTGATTTTGACGCTGCCCCCAATTTACAAGGGCAGCATAAATGGGGGGCAGAGCCATAATTAAGACCAGGGAAAACCTGGTCTTAACTTGGTGAAACAAGGAGAAATGCTTTGTTTCTCCTTGTTTTGCAAAACGTCTTGGATTGTTTATGTTCAGGAAGGTGACCCTTCCTGCACATAAACAATCTTTAAAAAAAATTACATTTTGTAACTTTCATGTGTGCTGCATTAAGCCGCACACATAGAAGTGACAAAACAGCATTTCAAGATTGTTTATGTGCAGGAAGGGGGCCCTTCCTGTACAAAAGCAATCATTCCCTGCATGCAGGCACCCTTGCACTATGGTGCAAGGGTGCCTGCGTTGGCACTACACTATTAAGTGTAGCGCCAACGCAGGGGAAACACAGGGCTGTACTATATTCTTGTAAATATGGTGCAACCCTGCGTTTCTGAAGTGGCGGACCTTACTATGCACCATGATACGACCATCTTTTTTGGGGTTCTTCAATGATTCCCCCACTATCACCCTCCAACAGTGCCTCTCTCTCTCCATAGCCCCTCTGTCACATGTATTTTATTTTTTATAGCATCTCTCATACCATTGTAGGATGTCCGAGTACTTTACATCACACACACATATAGAAACAGTGACTCATACATGTAAATCAGTGTATAGAAAATTTTACATAAGGCAAAGGGGACTACAAGGTGAAGAATTCCCATGTAATTCATACTTGTAGGCATTTTTAAAGAGCCCTTAGTCTGGAGAAGCACAAAGTCAGGATTCAGAACATAACACAGTGGTTAGCATTGATTTTAACAATAAAAATGCATTTCCACCTAAATACACAGTTTTAGCAGCATCAGATTGGGGAAAAACATAAGTCACTAACTTGTACCTTGCAGTTTACAATCAGCTCTTCGATGACAGTATATAGGTCACTGAGCTAGATTACGATTGTCACTTATGAACTGCACAGCAACAAAAGAATCTCTGTGACAAAAGCAGTAAGCAACTGAACTATGCAAAAAAAAATACTTTAAAAAAAATGCATGGTACACCTTCTTTGCAGTAGGCATATTAACCCTCTGTGCTACATTAGATAAGTCAAAGCTACCACTGGACAAAACTCTCATCTCTCTCCAGCAGGTACATTATTCACTGGCGTTATCTTGACACTTTTATTGTTGTTTGGAAACTGCTAATTGTACAAGATACTTTGCAATGCTTTTAAAACTGCTTCCTGCGGACCCCCTAGGAATGTGTCACGGACCCGTGGGGGTCCGCGGACCACAGTTTGGGAAACACTGATTTATAGTATGGATGGCATAGGATTGAATTGCAAAATGTGTATTTTTGGGGGTAGTTCAGTTTTTGGGTGTGTGTTAAATAAATGCCTTTGTTGTGTGTGGTGTGGTGTGTTGTGCACCTTGCAGACCTTGTTTAGCCCTGTGGATTTTCGTTTTTGAATTTTATTGCATTTAAAGGCAAATCAGTGTGGTTTAGCATGCATCCTTTGCCTGGCTATTATAGACCTTTTGTCAGTACATTGTTTTCCAGGCCTCTTGCTTTTTGCTTGTGATCTGTGAGTGTCCATGTGGCTGGTGGCCATTTCTGGTGGGAGTTATAAGTGTGCTGCTTTTGCCATATAGGCCTGCATGTGTTTCCTTTGTGGCCCATGCTTCTTGTAGTTGTGGGTCTGGCCATGAGGCTGGTGGCCATTGTTAAGCCAGGCAGTGTGCTTTTGTGCAATAGGCCTGCATTGTCTGTCTTCAGTTTCTTGTAGTTTGGGCCTGGCCATGTGGCTGGTGGCCATTTTGAAGCCAGGCAGTGTGCTTTTTGCGATAGGCCTGCATTGTCTGTCTTCAGTTTCTTGTAGTTGTGTGGGCCTGGCCATGTGGCTGGTGGCCATTTTGAAACCCGGTAGTGTGTTTTTGCCATAGGCCTGCAAGCTTGTGGCCTAGTCTGCCAACAGGCCTTTCATCCAGTAGGCTCAGAGGTAGTCACAGGTGCATGAAACAACTGTCTCTGTGTGTTCTGTTGAATTTAAACATCAGTTAGGGCATGGATGGCATTAGATTGAATTGCAAAATGTGTATTTTGGGGGGTATTTCAGTTTTTGGGTGTGTGTTAAATAAATGCCTTTGTTGTGTGAGGTGTGGTGTGTTGTGTACCTTGCAGACCTTGTTTAGCCCTGTGGATTTTCGTGTTTGCATTTTATTGCATTTAAAGGCAAAGCAGTGTGGTTTAGCAGGCATCCTTTGCCTGGCTATTATAGGGCTTTTATCAGTACATTGTTTTCCAGGCCTCCTGCTTGTTGTTTGTGATTTGTGAGTGTCCATGTGGCTGGTGGCCATTTCTGGTGGGAGTTATAAGTGTGCTGCTTTTGCCATATAGGCCTGTATGGTTTTCCTCTTGGCTTACTGCTTCCATCCATCCCCTTTGCCAGCTGCAGCTCCCTCAATGATGTGATGAGCAAATATTTTAATGCCAAACAGAGTTCACTTCCATTACATTTGTTTTTTTTTATTTTATTTTAATCGAGCAAAATTCATACAGCATAATACGTCAAACAGTACATAGAAATACAATAACAAATCTGAAATAAGGATTCAAATCAAAATTTAAACAAATAAGCAAATATAAAGCCCAGCAGATAACTTGTTTAGTTCAAAAGAGGTGGATCATTAGATCTATGTTTTAAATACCATTTAGAAATAGGAGCCCAAATCTGGGCCCCGAGAAGCCGGGCTTTTTTACCTCTAGAGCTATAAATTAAAAGCTCCTGTTTGTATGTCGCTAAAAATCGGCTAAGCCACATCTGAAAAGTAGGTGAATCTGTGTCTTTCCACCGTGCAGCTAAAATAATACGAAAAATAGCAGTACCCAAAAAAAGTATCCTTTGTTCTTCCATATTATGACCGAGCGATTCATCATGTCCCAATAAATAAAGAGTTATCGAGTCTTGAATATGATAACCAAATAATCGGTTCCAAAAGCCCATGAACGAAGCTTTTAATAGATCTAATTTGGGACAGCTTGCAAACATATGTACTAAATTCGCTTGGGGTTGATTACATCTCGGACAGCTATCATCAGCCCGAAGACCCCAAGAAAATAGCTTTGCGGGGGTAAAATAGAGGTTATAAAGAACTCTGTAATATTGGGCTTTAAGATTCGAGGGAATAAAAAGCTCAGATGAAAGAACCAGGGAAAGATCAACATCAACATTTGGATTAGCTAATCTTATAGCCCAGGCCTGTTCAACCCGTTCTAAATCATCTGGAGTATTTTGGTTCAGCAGTTGATAAAAAGTGCCAATCCTAGTGGAATGTTTCCCAATAATAGAGAACAGCTTAATGTCATCCAATTTAATACTGGGCGTCCGGTCACGAATGCTTGTAAACACCTGCAGGTATTTCAAAAAGTCAGTGGAAGGAACATTAAACTTCTGTTGTAACCGTCCAAATGACAAAGTGATGTCATTGCCAAAGAAATCATCCACTGTATTAATACCTAAAAGTTCCCACCTATGGGTGGTAGAGTCGTTAAGACTAACAGGTATAATTGCACTACGCCATAAGGGAGTATATTTCGAGTATTTTGGAATCGATAAATATTTAGATACAGATTTCCAAACCTTCCAAGCATCTGTGACTACCCTTAATTTGATTTTTTTGTAGTATAGTTGCTCAACCTGCCTTAAAAATAAACCTTGACATTTATTTCCAAGACTCAGCTCATAAATAGAAGGGATATAATATTCCATACTAGGCGAGATGGTAGTTTTATACCTAAATAGTGGAGCCATTTGTTGAAGGAATGTTGCCCATAAGTATAATTTTAAACTGGGAATCCCGAGCCCACCTCTCCTCTGGGGCAGAGTCAAAAACGATAGGGCTCTTCTGATCTTTCCAAAGCTCCATATAAACTTAGACATGGAGGAATCAATAATCTTAATAAAGCTATCTCGGGGTAAAAGCGGGATTGCTCGAAACAAATAGAGTATTCTTGGAAAAATATTCATTTTTAAATAATTGGCCCTGCCAATTATAGATAGATGTAAATTATCTATTCTCCTAAGGTCAACCTTAATTTTATTAATCAAGGGAGTATAGTTAAGATGATCAATTTCACTTACATCAGAAGAGAGACATATACCTAAATAAGTAGCTTGTTTCACTCTTAGGGGACTATCAAAGACAGTATTATTTGTGCACAGAACCATTGTTTTATCCTTGTTGAGGGAATAACCTGAAAAGAGGCCAAAGGACTGAGTGATTGATTCGATTTCCTGAATGGCCTCAGCGGGATTTGTCGTTAAAATGGCCACATCATCGGCATAGGCCAATACTTTCGTCGATAACACACCAATATCAATAGGCCGGATAACGGGTGAGGAAAGCAATTTGACAATTAATGGGTTAATGTAGAGAGAAAATAATATAGGAGAGCAAGGACATCCTTGCCTCGTGCCTCTCTGTATATCAACAAGCTCCGACTCAACACCGCCAATGGAGACTTTTGCTTTAGGATCAATATACAGGGATTTTATAGCTCTGATGAACTTATTCCCAAAGTTGTTAAAATCCAGGATGTTCCAAAGAAAGCTCCATGATACGCGGTCAAATGCCTTCTCGGCGTCGAGAAGGATCATCGACATCTCACCCCCCGTGCTGCCCATGATATTAAAAAGGGTAATGGCTCTCCGCGTATGGTCCGTGGTACCCCTACCTGGGACAAAGCCGTGTTGCCATGGGGAGACAAGATGTTCGATGATCCCACTCAACCGATTAGCTAGAATTTTAGCATATAATTTTGAATCAGAGTTTATCAACGATATAGGTCTATAGGAGGATGGATTATGTGGGGGTTTGCCTTTTTTCAGGAAAATGGCTATGTTGGTATGTTTCCATGACTCCGGTGGAAGTGAGTGATACTGAACCCCCAAAAACAAGTCCAGTAGATAAGGTAGAATTTGTTTGCCTAGCGCCTTATAGAGATCAAGTGGAATTTTATCCGGTCCGGCAGCCTTCCCATTTGCTAAATCGTAAAGTGCAGTTTCCAGCTCCGACATTGAAATTTCTCTTTCGAGATCTTCTTTAACTAAATCATCAACCACCGGGTTGAGGTCCTGACCCGATAGCCAATTTTAAAAAAAAGTTTTTAAGGCATTATCAGAGTGTGGTTTATCATTGTGATACAGTTTTTGGTAATATTTTCTAAATGCCTCTACAATCTCGCTTGAAGATTCATATTCCTGACCCTCATACTCAATCTTCTGGATCTTGTTTTGAGATAATTTTTGACGTGTTCGAAGAGCTAAATATCTGCCTACATTCTCTCCGGACTCATATAACCTGTTTTTATTAGCTTCATATGTTTCTACCGCTTTCCTAGTTAGGGTACTGTTAATTTCAGCTTTTAATACCAGTATTTTTTGAAGAGTATCGAGAGTTGGAGCTCCCTGTTGTATCTGGGTAGCGTGCTGTGTCTCGAGGTTTGACAGTTCTCTCATTAAACTCAGATTAATATTATCTTCAATCTTTTTACGTTTAGCAACGAACGCAATAGTCTCCCCCCTTAATGCAGCTTTAAAACAGTCCCATACGATCAGTCTCGAGGCACTAAACTGATTACAGTCGAAAAATTCCTGGGCCCAAGATGTAATATGGGCTATGTATTGATAATTAACAAGTAGCTTTCTATCAAAGGACCATTGCGTTTTCGGCTTCGTATTGTTTGGGGAGTCAAATATTAGGGTAAGTGCGTTATGATCTGAGATCGTTTTCGGGGATTTAATTATATCTACCAAGAGCTGGAGCTCTAATGATGACATAATATAGTCAATTCGGACATACTTGTTGTGTGGATAAGAGAAATAAGTAAATCCGTCATCATTTTTCTTTTTTAACCCCCATATATCCTGTAAATTATGGCTATCCATCAATTGACGCAAGGCCCTATATACCTTAGGTTTACGTCCCTTGTAATTAATAGAATTTTGATTATAAAAATGACTCCCTGTAGCTATGTTTAAATCCCCACATAAAATAAGGGGTCCAAACCAAGAGGCTAATTCCAACTCTAGATCTCTGAAGAGTAGGGGATCATCCAGGTTTGAGCCATAAATTGCACAAATTACGAGACCAGATTTTAATTGAGCTATGGCCCACCTGCCATGACTATCGGCCAATGTTCGAATAGGATCACCGATTAAGGGCTTTACAAGAATGGCAACCCCGCGTGTTTTAGTTGTTTGTGATGTTGCTATAATAACATTATATCCTGGAATATTAAGCAGTTCTTTATCAGATTCAGAAATATGCGTCTCTTGTAAACATAAAATATCGACAGGATCCTGCCGCAAGAGTTGGAATAATTGTGCCCTTTTATTTCTGTCATTTAAGCCCGCAATATTCCAACTACAAAGTTTTATTCTCCCCATCTATAGAAACAAGAAAAGTTTCCAAATCTAAATACTAGAAAGAAGATAGGTTTTATAGAAAACAAAGCATAAATCTTAATCTGGTCCCCTCTGATTACTTGGATATATTCCATGTACAAAAAACTGAAAATTACCTTATTTGCATGAATTTGCTCATTTTTGTGTTTTTTTCCCCTCTCCCCCCTCCCCCCCCCCTCCCCAAACGGCGGCCAACAGGGCATGAGACTCCAAAGGAGTCTAAGGCGATGGAGAGATATGCCCTGACCAGCATAAGAAGAATAACCATCAAGAGTGAAAAATCAATAAGACCATAATGGTGCAATCGTAGTAAAAAGAGCAAAAAGATAAAGAGAAAAAAAAAAAAAAAAAAGGGTAGACAAGCTAAGCAGCCCAACCCATTTCAGCAGTCAGTGCTACAGGTACTACTAGTATATGTAATATGTAATATGTAGTATGCATGATATAAACAAAATAGTTTAAAGACTTTAAAGGGTTAAGTTCAGGACAGGCTATCCAAAAATTCCTTAGCTTTAATTTCTGACGTAAAAAATTTAGCCTGACCATTGTGAATAACTTTTAGCTTTGCAGGGTTGTTTAAATACACCTGCATTTTTTTTTCCTGAAAGGGTTTGATTAATTGGCGGAGACGCCATCTCCTTTCAACAGTAGTGTGACAAAAGTCAGGCCTAACAAAATAGGAGATAGTGCCTCTGTTACGCCGGGCTTCAGGTCTTGCTTTCTCCGTGATAGCCTGTCGGAGTAAAAAATTACCGAAAAAAACCAAAATTGCACGGGGGTACCCCCCTTGTGGTGAAGACTTTAAAGCAATTGGGACTCTATGGGCACGTTGGATTTCTAGGTCCCAGTTCCAAGATGCCAACTCCGGAAGTGTGTCTTTGAACAGTTGAATTATAAATGAGCGTACATCATCGCCCTCAATTTTCTCTGGTATTCCAAGTACACGAAGGTTGTTGCGTCGAAGGCGATTTTCCATTTCCTCCATTTTCCACCTAACATCTTTCAAATCGTCTTCATGAGCCTCGACTTTATTCTGAATTGTAGCGGTTTCAGTTTCGTTGGCAACTATACGATCTTCAATCTCCGTCAGTCTTGTGTTGAAGGTTGTAACTGTTTTAGAAAGCTTCCGGACCACGCCTTGAACCTTATTAAGGGCTACTTGCGCCCTGCGACCATCCCTGGAAGTCTGTTCCCGATGGGAAGCGATAGCCTGAAGTACTGTATCCATAACAGCTGATAATGTAGCGCTTTGCGGCTCAATGGCAGGCAACTCAGAATGAGACACAGAGGAATGGTCCTGTGGGTTTGATAGCACCGCTATGGAATGATCCCGTGCTGAGCCCGATGCTATATGAAGGCTCCTTCTCTTTCGCAGCACAGACCGCCTGCTCTCCCTAGACTCTCCATAATTTGAATCATAATCGCTTTCTGTTGGCGTGGTATCATGACCAGTATTAATTTTAGAGTCTGAGTCTGAGTCCGAATCTGACTCTTGAGACCATCTAAGCTCCTCCAACCCTTCAGATATAGAATAGAAATCTGAGGGATCTTTATCAGTATCAAAAGAGTCAGAGGCATACACCTTCCCACTAGGAACCAAGGCGCGATGTACGCATTTTTTTTTGGCATTTTTGGCATTTGCAGGGGAATCGGCAGACACAAAAGGGGCATTAGAAGCCACAGCAACTAGTGAAGGGGGACAAATAACTTTGGCAACCCTACCTTCGAAGTCTTCATTCATTTGCACATGGTCTTCAGAGGTCGGTGGTTGAATGCTCCCTTCTCCCCCCTCTCCTCCTTCTCCCTCCGGATTGACCGGTATACTTCTTACTGATTCAGTACCAGGCAAACTCGCCATAGTTTCTTCTTGTTCGAGAGCATCAGCTCCAGCTCCAGCTCCAGGCGGGTCATTCTGGATCAGCGAGACCAACTCGACAGGGGTGGACGGGGGAGCGGGGGAGGGAATCCCAGGCACTTTTTGAAGTAGCTCCATTACCGAAGGGCAGGGTCCCGGAGTAAGGGGGAGTTGCTTTGATGTCTTACTCGGTCTCACGGAGGCATCGCCTGGGCAGCTAATTTTATCCGAATCATGAATCTCCCCGCGTCGCGTTGACAGCTCGCGGTCTCTTAGTGCCTGCTTCGCTGCTCGAGTTTTTGAGGCTGCCGAGACTGCCGCGGCGTTCTTTGGAGCCATTGACGTGCCTTGGTCCAAGCCTGCCGTGACCAGCACACTAATAGTATTTCGTGTACTTTTTAACTTTTGAGCAGTCGCTGTGTCGTCTCCCTGGTCAGTAGCAGCGAAGGCTTCGATGCAGGATCCAGTCAGCCGTGAACGTGAACGTCCGACTGCCCGCAGCACTACGAAGCCGATTAGAGAAGCCAGGACCCGCAGGTGAGAGTGCTTAGAAAATGAGATCGGCGAGCCTCCTCCCGATTACATTAGGCTCGCAAAGTGCTTAAATCCCTTAAGTCCTTTGAAGTTAATATCGAAGCTTCAGCATAGTTCAGAAAAGTTTGTATATTTCTACCGATAATGAAAGGCACCCGTTTAGTCCATTATAGTCAGAGCCAGTGCTGGTCAGAGAGATCTCACAGCGGTCAGCACACCGCCGCCATCTTGCCCCGCCCGGTCAGAGAGATCTCACCTCCATTACATTTGTATTGTTGTTGTTCTTCTTCTTTCCTATCCTTCCTGAGAGTGTACACAGTATACCATGAAAGCCCCTGTTAAGAAAGTCTCACAGATGGCTACACTAAGTTATATATTTTATTTGTTTGTTTGTACTAGTAGTAATTGAACCACAACAACAAATGCAACATTTCACTGATGTTCTTCTCCTGTCTTCTTTGCTATTAGGTGCACAAAAAGACAGAGGGAGGAGGTGTCATCATCACCCGTTGTACTGCCAGACAGAAGTCCTGCTGCGCACTACGTCACGTCCAAGTGTGACCACAGACATCTCTGCAACTTGTGCACCTGTGTCCTGCTGGCATCCTAACAAGATGGACCCAAAGAAAGGAAACAGGTCCTCCAGTACCAATAAAGTTGTCAGTGAGAAGAAGGAACAGAAAAAGGAAGTGGCACTTACCAAGACTGGTGTGCCGCCCCAGATGTTTTTTGGGAAACCAAAAATTACGCCTGCAGCAGCGTTATCTGGGACCAAGCTGGGAGCAGCACCTCCACATCAGCGGGCCAGCCCCACCAACCTAGGCCCAAGCCCATGAGTGTCGCAGAGGAAGTCAGTCTACTAACGAGCAGTGATGTTGAAATGTCATTATTGCAAAGTAGTACACAATCAATGCAGGCGGAAACTCAGCAGATAAGTGGGCAGCAGCAGCCACAACAACAGCCGCAACAACAGCCTCAACAACAGTTGCAACAACAGCTGCAACAACAGCCCACAATAGCAGTTGTTTCTCCTGAAGTAGGGGCATTTCAGGAAATCGAGCTTCCTGCAGACAAAGAGGAGCAAGCCACTGTTTCAGAAGATCCATTGTCTTCCAGACCACCAGCAAGGAAATGAAGGTTAGTCCATCAACTTCTTCTTCAAGCCCCGCTTCTGATGATCGAGATGCCACATGGAAGCCACCAGCTCAGTCTGAGAGTGATGCATGCCACAAGACAAGGCTAGTGAAAAGGAAGGTTCCAGAAAGCTTTAGAGTTATGGAGGTAGATGTACAAGAGGGGGATGATGATGACAACGAGCCATTCATCTTGGACATCACTCCTGGCCCAGAGGAGATGGATCCCAACATTATTACCCTATCCACAATCGCTGCAAGGGATGTAGCAAGGATAACACCAACACAGGTAACACCAACACAACCTCCAGCTTCCATATTTGCATTTGCAAAAGCCTGTTAGGGACCTACATCCAGCTCAACCACCATCTCAGTAGGTAGTGGTACTGTAACTGCACAGAATCAAATTCCAGGCACACCCTCCAGTTCATCTGGTATTGAAAGTGGCACCTCCTGCAGCGCCAGAAAGTTCTCCTCTCCAGTTTGGGAGCTTCTTTTCGGTTAACAGTAAGGAGGCGAACATTGCTATATGCTCAATTTGTCGACAAGCTGTTGGACGGGGTAAGCTTGGTACAAACTATGGTACCAGAGGCCAAACAAGGCATCTTAAAAAACACCACATCATCCAGTGGGAGGCTCATCTACTTCACTTACAAAAAAGTAAAACTGCACCCATTGCTGTAGGTGGGGATGAAGAAGTAGAAGAAGATATGATTGCGGTGGAAGGTCAACAAGAGGGAGACATTTCTAGCCCTGTCCGCAGCAGTGTAGTGGTATCGCCCACATCCTCAGCAACATCTTAGTAGTACCGTGGTAAGAAGAGTGAGACTCAGAGTCAGACTGAGACACCAAGGCAACCGAGTACTGCAATGAGAAAAAGTGCGTCGTCGTTGAGCCTAACTGGGTTCAAGAAGACAGCTGCACCACAAAGGAAAATAATCCAGCCTACCATTGACAGCATGCTTAAGTCGGAGGGGCAGTACCAACGTAACCACCCAACGGCACAGTTGTACAATGCGAAGCTGGTGAAAATGTTAGCGCTGGACCTTCTCCCTTTTTCATTTGTGGAAGGGGTGGGTTTCCTTGAATTTGTGTCAGCCATCTGCCCTAAATGGAAGGTTCCCAGCTGGTCCTATTTCGCCAGAGTTTCTGTTCCAGCACTACATCACGATGTGCTGGAATTGGTTGGACAAGCTTTGCAGCAGAGTGCTGTTCACAATATCCACTTGACAACAGACATGTGAACCAGTTGCCAAGCCACTGATTACATGTGCATCACTGTACACTGGGTCTCTTTTGTGGTGGTTAGAGAAAAGCTATCTGAAGTAGGTGCTGTTGACACAGCTGAGATTTTTAATGCTACTTGGAAACATGCAACTGTAGCCATGGAGAAATCTCATACTGCGGCAAACATTTTGGAAGAGTTTAACAGCAAGGTCTTTGAATGGCTGCGCCCAAGAGGGCTAAACATTGGTTTTGTTGCCACGGATAATGGCAGTAATGTACTTAAGGCCATGGAGGTTAGTTGCTATTTCAGGGTCCAGTGTTTGGCACACTGCAATAACATTATAGTTCAAGACTTTCTGAAAAAAGAAGCCATAGTCAGCAACTTACTGACCACTTGCCGAAGAATATGCACTAATTTCAGCCATTCTTTTAAAGCCCGGAAGCAGCTGAGGATCATACAATGTGCCTATAGAATGCCAGTCAAAGAAATCATCCAGGAGGTGGCAACACGTTGGAACTCAACTTATTACATGCTTGACCGTCTGTTTGAGCAGTACAGACCAATCAATGAATATGTCATGCGAAGAGGGTATGCTACTGTGAAAGGCATGACCCTTCAGATGGACCAATGGTGCCTAGTTAAATGCCTGACAGAGATGCTTCTTCCTTTCGAGATCTTCACATGTGAAGTCAGCAAGGAGGACTGTACTATGGGCCAAGCTATCCCATTGTTGCACATGCTAGTGCCACAGCTGAAGGAGGTGTCTAAAACCTACATAGGTGTGGAGGAAAATAAAGAAGCATATGAGTTGGCAGAGAGCTTATCCCGTCGCTTAACTGAAAATACAAAGGTGCAAACTAAGATTTTGTCACAAGAACATTACATTTGTGCCACAATTCTGGACCCACGGTACAAATCGGCACTGAACAGTAAGACATTACTTCCTTTTTCAGAAGTGGATGTTGCCCGGTACAAAACTTGGATAGCTGAGGCAGCCAGTAAACTGGAAAATGAACGGCTAGTAATTAAAGGCCCGCTACTCAAATCCACAACAAGTACTGCAGCAGGGCATCCGGCATCAAGTTCAACTTTAGAGGCTGATGGCAGTGCGTTTGGCTCACAGCTGTCACCAACACTATCGACAACAGCAAGAACCAGATCATCAGCCCCAGTAAAAACGGCAAAGGATTGGTATTTAAAGCAAGGACTTGCTAGGTCCAGTGCTGATGCAAAGACAAAAGAGGCCGAACAAAGTGTAGCACCCCTGAACATTGAGCGGATGGTCCAGGCCTATCTGGATGACCCAACAGAGGTCTACATTGATCAAAACCCATTGCGGTATTGGTATGGGAAAAGGGCCAATGGCCAGTGCTCAGCAGGCTGGCGATAAACTATCTGGCTTGCCCTGTCACACATTGTCTGTCTTCAGTTTCTTGTAGTTGTGTGGGCCTGGCCATGTGGCTGGTGGCCATTTTGAAGCCCGGCAGTGTGTTTTTGCCATAGGCCTGCAAGCTTGTGGCCTAGTCTGCCAACAAGCCTTTCATCCAGTAGGCTCAGAGGTAGTCACAGGCCCATGAAACAACTGTCTCTGTGTGTTCTGTTGAATTTAAACATAATTTAGGGCATGGATGGCATTAGATTGAATTGCAAAATGTGTATTTGTGGAGGTATTTCAGTTTTTGGGTGTGTGTTAAATAAATGCCTTTGTTGTGTGAGGTGTGGTGTGTTGTGTACCTTGCAGACCTTGTTTAGACCTGTGGATTTTCGTGTTTGCATTTTATTGCATTTAAAGGCAAAGCAGTGTGGTTTAGCATGCATCCTTTGCCTGGCTATTATAGGCCTTTTATCAGTAAATTGTTTTCCAGGCCTCCTGCTTGTTGTTTGTGATTTGTGAGTGTCCATGTGGCTGGTGGCCATTTCTGGTGGGAGTTATAAGTAAGCTGCTTTTGCCATATAGGCCTGTATGGTTTTCCTCTTGGCTTACTTCTTCCATCCATCCCCTTTGCCAGCTGCAGCTCCCTCAATGATGTGAAGAGCAAATATTTTAATGCCAAACAGGGTTCACTTCCATTACATTTGTATTGTTGTTGTTGTTCTTCTTTCCTATCCTTCCTGAGAGTGTACACAGTATACCATGAAAGCCCCTGTTGAGAAAGTCTCACAGATGGCTCCACTAAGTTATATATTTTATTTGTTTGTTTGTACTAGTAGTAATTGAACCACAACAACAAATGCAACATTTCACTGATGTTCTTCTCCTGTCTTCTTTGCTATAAGGTGCACAAAAAGACAGAGGGAGGAGGTGTCATCATCACCCGTTGTACTGCCAGACAGAAGTCCTGCTGCACACCGCGTCAAGTCCAAGTGTGACCACAGACATCTCTGCAACTTGTGCACCTGTGTCCTGCTGGCATCTGAACAAGATGGACCCAAAGAAAGGTAACAGGTCCTCCAGTACCAATAAAGTTGTCAGTGAGAAGAAGGAACAGAAAAAGGAAGTGGCACTTACCAAGACTGGTGTGCCGCCCCAGATGTTTTTTGGGAAAACAAAAATTACGCCTGCAGCAGCGTTATCCGGGACCAAGCTGGGAGCAGCACCTCCGCATAAGCGGGCCAGCCCCACCAACCTAGGCCCAAGCCCATGAGTGTCGCAGAGGTAGTCAGTCTACTAACGAGCAGTGATGTTGAAATGTCATTATCGCAAAGTAGTACACAATCAATGCAGGCGGAAACTCAGCAGATAAGTGGGCAGCAGTAGCCACAACAACAGCCGCAACAACAACAGCCTCAACAACATTTGCAACAACAGCCGCAACAACAGCCCACAATAGCAGTTGTTCCTCCTGAAGTAGGGGCATTTCAGGAAATCGAGCTTCCTGCAGACAAAGAGGAGCAAGCCACTGTTTCAGAAGATCCATTGTCTTCCAGACCACCAGCAAGGAAATGAGGGTTAGTCCATAGACTTCTTCTTCAAGCCCCGCTTCTGATGATCGAGATGCCACTTGGAAGCCAGCAACTCAGTCTGAGAGTGATGCATGCCACAAGACAAGGCTAGTGAAAAGGAAGGTTCCAGAAAGCCTTAGAGTTATGGAGGTAGATGTACAAGAGGGGGATGATGATGACGACGAGCCATTCATCTTGGACATCACTCCTGGCCCAGAGGAGATGGATTCCAACATTATTACCCTATCCAAAATCGCTGCAAGGGATGTAGCAAGGATAACACCAACACAGGTAACACCAACACAACCTCCAGCTTCCATATTTGCATTTGCAAAAGCCTGTTAGGGACCTACATCCAGCTCAACCACCACCTCAGTAGGTAGTGGTACTGTAACTGCACAGAATCAAATTCCAGGCACACCCTCCAGTTTATCTGGTATTGAAAGTGGCACCTCCAGCAGCGCCTGAAAGTTCTCCTCTCCAGTTTGGGAGCTTCTTTTCGGTTAACAGTAAGGAGGCGAACATTGCTATATGCTCAATTTGTCGACAAGCTGTTGGGCGGGGTAAGCTTGGTACAAACTATGGTACCAGAGGCCAAACAAGGCATCTTAAAAAACACCACATCATCCAGTGGGAGGTTCATCTAATTCACTTACAAAAAAGTAAAACTGCACCCATTGCTGTAGGTGGGGATGAAGAAGTAGAAGAATATATGATCGCGGTGGAAGGTCAACAAGAGGGAGACATTTCTAGCCCTGTCCGCAGCAGTGTAGTGGTATCGCCCACATCCTCAGCAACATCTCATAGTACCGTGGTAAGAAGAGTGAGACTCAGAGTCAGACTGAGACACCAAGGCAACCGAGTACTGCAATGAGAAAAAGTGCGTCGTCGTTGAGCCTAACTGGGTTCAAGAAGACAGCTGCACCACAAAGGAAAATAATCCAGCCTACCATTGACAGCATGCTTAAGTCGGAGGGGAAGTACCAACGTAACCACCCAAGGGCACAGTTGTACAATGCGAAGCTGGCGAAACTGTTAGCGCTGGACCTTCTCCCTTTTTCATTTGTGGAAGGGGGGGTTTCCTTGGATTTGTGTCAGCCATCTGCCCTAAATGGAAGGTTCCCAGCTGGTCCTATTTCGCCAGAGTTTCTGTTCCAGCACTACATCACGATGTGCTGGAATTGGTTGGACAAGCTTTGCAGCAGAGTGCTGTTCACAATATCCACTTGACAACAGACATGTGAACCAGTTGCCAAGCCACTGATTACATGTGCATCACTGTACACTGTGTCTCTTTTGTGCGGGTTAGAGAAAAGCTATCTGAAGTAGGTGCTGTTGACACAGCTGAGATTTGTAATGCTACTTGGAAACATGCAACTGTAGCCATGTTCGCCATGGAGAAATCTCATACTGCTGCAAACATTTTGGAAGAGTTTAACAGCAAGGTCTTTGAATGGCTGCGCCCAAGAGGGCTAAACATTGGTTTTGTTGCCACGGATAATGGCAGTAATGTACTTAAGGCCATGGAGGTTAGTTGCTATTTCAGGGTCCTGTGTTTGGCGCACTGCAATAACATTATAGTTCAAGACTTTCTGAAAAAAGAAGCCATAGTCAGCAACTTACTGACCACTTGCCGAAGAATATGCACTAATTTCAGCCATTCTTTTAAAGCCCGCAAGCAGCTGAGGATCATACAATGTGCCTATAGAATGCCAGTCAAAGAAATCATCCAGGAGGTGGCAACACGTTGGAACTCAACTTATTACATGCTTGACCGTCTGTTTGAGCAGTACAGACCAATCAATGAATATGTCATGCGAAGAGGGGATGCTACTGTGAAAGGCATGACCCTTCAGATGGACCAATGGTGCCTATTTAAATGCCTGACAGAGATGCTTCTTCCTTTCGAGGTCTTCACACGTGAACTCAGCAAGGAGGACTGTACTATGGGCCAAGCTATCCCATTGTTGCACATGCTAGTGCCACAGCTGAAGGAGGTGTCTAAAGCGTACATAGGTGTGGAGGAAAAAAAAGAAGCATATGAGTTGGCAGAGAGCTTATCCCGTCACTTAACTGAAAATACAAAGGTGCAAACTAAGATTTTGTCACAAGAACATTACATTTGTGCCACAATTCTGGACCCACGGTACAAATCGGCACTGAACAGTAAGACATTACTTCCTTTTTCAGAAGTGGATGTTGCCCGGTACAAAACTTGGATAGCTGAGGCAGCCAGTAAACTGGAAAATGAACGGCTGGTAATTAAAGGCTCGCTACTCAAATCCACAACAAGTACTGCAGCAGGGCATCCGGCATCAAGTTCAACTTTAGAGGCTGATGGCAGTGCGCTTGGCTCACAGCTGTCACCAACACTATCGACAACAGCAAGAACCAGATCATCAGCCCCAGTAAAAACTTCAAAGGATTGGTATTTAAAGCAAGGACTTGCTAGGTCCAGTGCTGATGCAAAGACAAAAGAGGCCGGACAAAGTGTAGCACCCCTGAACATTGATCGGATGGTCCAGGCCTATCTGGATGACCCAACAGAGGTCTACATTGATCAAAACCCATTGCGGTATTGGTATGGGAAAAGGGCCAATGGCCAGTGTTCAGCAGGCTGGCGATAAACTATCTGGCTTGCCCTGTCACAAGTGTCTCTTCTGAATGTGTTTTCAGTGCTGCTGGTTCCATTGTAACAGTGAGAAGGACCAATCTCTCGCCCAAAAACGTGGGGAGGTTAACCATGATCAAAATGAATCAGCACTCTATCCCACCGAATTACACAATACATGAATCAACGCAGGAAGATTAAGACAGCGGCTCAGATGACGGAAGTAGTGTGTTAGATGATGATTACCTACTTCTGTTTGAAGCCCCAGAGTTAGAGGACGAGCTATACTTCCTTGACAATTAGGCTTGTACTTTTTACTGTCTTCCTCCCTTATTTACTTTTATTTGTGTGTCTGTCTTTGTGGTTTGAAACTTCGAATCACAACAAATCCATCACCACCGTCTTCTAGTCTTTTTATTGCCATATGTGAATTTCAGCTGTCTGTATTTCAGTCCACTCCTCTGAGTCCTGCTCCTCCATCCTCGTGAATCAACCTAAATCCATTGCCCTCAAGCCAGATGATGATTGGATGTAGCATAATAGAAGAAAAAAGAAAATCTTGCCTTGTTGAGTCCCTCCAAAAGAAGTGGAACATGATGATGACTACTATAGCTATCCTCCTTCCCGAGCCGAGAGAGACTGCCCATTAACTGAAGATGAGAAGGAACAGGTAATGAATGATGCCAAGCATTGGACACTGACTGAGTGATTTGTGTTGTTGTTTGTTGGGCATGAAGTTAATTCATTGTGTACTCACCCACGCTCACAAAGCACTCCTCAACACCGGACCAGCGTACCTCAACGAACGACTCACCTTCTACACCCCAAACTGTCAGCTTCGCTCTGCTGACCTTGCCCTTGCCACCGCCCCCCGCATCCGACGAGCGACCGCCAGCGGCAGATCATTCTCCCACCTCGCCGCAAAAACCTGGAACACCCTCCCCATCTGCCTGCGACAGACCCAGGACCTGCTGGCCTTAAGGAGACTCCTCAAGACCTGGCTGTTCGAGCAGTAGCAGCACCCCTGCCCCCCCAGCACCTTGAGACCCTCACGGATGTGTAGTGCACTCTACAAATGAACTGATTGATTGATTGGACTATTGTCTAATCTACACACTAAAAGTAACTCAAGACAATTTTTCCCTTATTGTTTTTTAATAACAAATTTGTACTTCTAGGCCGATCCATTGCATTTTGAATATGGAAAGGGGGCTCAATCTGTACACTGCACACTGAGTTGGACAACACCATGATGACCAAAGTGACATAATATCTTTGCAGTCACTCAGTAGGATCGGAGATGATTGATGGAATAAGTCAGGGCATTTCATGAGTGACATAAAAGGTAAACAAGTCAACAACAACCACTGCAGACCTTCATGTCTGTGTAGTGGTGGAGTCAAGTGTAGTGGCATTACTGACAGTGGTGCATTGATTTAGTCACTTAATTTGTAAAATGCTATGTTGCTGTATATGTGCTTTGTCTGACTCTGGGGATGGGTCAAGGGTGCCGTGGGCCTGCTCTGTCCTATTGTTGTTGTTGTAGGTTAGTGCTGGAAACAGACTACAGTAGACATGATGTATCCATGCCGCCTCTGAAAGTGTTCTTGTGGCACTCCACTGTAATTTATGCATTTTTTTCTACTTGATTTTTCAATATCCCTTTTTGTTTTTCCATCTACAATTACAGGTCAGCCCTTACCCTGTGCTAAACTGGGAAAACAACTCACACTTACATTACCCATGAATCACTTCACTTTGATAGCTTTATTTCGGTCAATGACCATAAAAGCACAGATAAAATATTTACATAAACATAAAATACATAAATAATCATCATTTAGATAAAAAGTTATTAAACAACAGTTATCAAAGTAGCAACAATGAACAGTAAACATATTCAATCACTAAGAGGGACCCAACGCCTTTAGAATGCGGTTGCGTGTATGCCATACACTGGTAAGAAATTTTGCTAGCGCAAAGACAGTTGGACCAGAGACATCACATTTCAAAATCCTATACATTGGTGCGTATTCCCTGCAGCCCATATTCCTTATCAGCGGAAGAAGCCAGTATTTTCGTGCTGCCTTGTAGGCTGGGCAGAAGAAAGCCACATGCAAATCCGTTTCCTCCTTAGCATCGCAAGCCGGGCACTGCATTGTAGTAGGAGCCGTTGACCATGTGCATGTGAAGGAACGGAAAGGCAGTGTGCTGTATCTCCATTGGAGAAACAGCTTCCGCGCCAGTACAGGGGAAATGGGGTCTAATACTTTCTCGAACCTGTAGGAATCCTTACTTTGCAGAAACACGAAGGATAAGGACCCCTGTGCCTGAGTGGCTTGGGTCCTGGCTATTTTGTGTTCATGATATACATTAGCCAGGGATTTTTTGGAAATTTTTGGTGCTGCTTTCGCTGGATCAGTCCATAAATCGGGGAGCCCTATCTCCATACAAGTGGCTTGGATGTTATTGACCCAAGGGATGTCAAGCACTTTTGGGTGGTTCAAGAGTTCAACCAATTCCGCCCGATATTCTGCAAGATCGTTACTGCTCCACAGCCTGCGCCAGAATGCTATGGGTCTCAGACTTATTTCATCAGCTAACGGTCGTAGGCCCAAATCAAGCCTCAGGGGGAGGAGCGGGGTGCTGGGGGGGAGTGCGGTTATCTGTCTTATGAACTTATTTTCCGTTATTGAGAGACTCCCGCAAGGCGTGTGGCCCCATATTTCCGCCCCATACATTATCGCTCCCCTGGCCTGGGCCTTGTATATCTGGATTAGTGCCCCCAATGGACGGTATGACGAACCAGTCATCATCCGGGTGATACCCCCAGTAGTTTGCGTAAGTTTAAGGTTGGCCCTACTCTGGTGGGATCCCCAAGTCATCGTTTCGTTGAGGGTCACACCCAGATATTCAAAGGTGGCCACTCTCTCGAGCCGTACAGTTCCCAATTGTGGATTTGGTCGCAATTTTTGTCTCGGGTTTAAAACCATGAATTTGGTTTTTGCCGCATTAATTTCTAGCCCCCTGTCAGTGCAGAAGGCCACAAAGGAATCGAGAATCCTCTGTATACCCATAGGGGTTTTAGATAGCAGCAGGGTGTCATCCGCAAACATAATTGCGGGCACCCTGCTGCCATTTAATTTCGGGGCGTCAGTATATTTAGTGGCATTCAAATGGGCGATTACCCCATTGACGAAGAGGCAAAACAGGGTCGGTGCTAACACACAAACCTGTCTTACCCCCCGGCCAACGGGGAATCTCTTGGTCAATTCCCCCAAGCGCCCACACCTCACTCGAGCATAATTATTGTGATGCAGCCTCTGTAGGATCAATAGGATGTCCGGGGGAAGACCCATCCCCGCCAGGACGCTCCAAAGTTTCCCCCTGGGCACCAAATCGAAGGCGGCCCGTAAGTCCACAAAAATTGTGTACAGACTACCGCCCTCGAATTTTGCTGCCCTCCAATAGATCAGGTTCAATCTAAAAACCTGGTCCACTGTGGATACTCCCCTCCTGAATCCCGCCTGGTAGGGACTAAGGGCACCCACCTCCTCCATCCAATCCTGGAGCCTGTTCAGCAACACCCTACCAAACAGCTTCTGTGCCACGTCTATCAGGCTGATTGGTCTGTAGTTGGCTGGGAGGAGAGGTGAGCCCTTTTTGAAGATGGGGACCACCTCTGCCCCCAGCCAAGTACTAGGGATTTCCATGCCTCCAAGAACTCCATTAAAAAGGGCGGTAAGGTAAGGTGCCCAAACTCTGGGCTCCTGTTTAAACATATCGCCTGGTAATCCATCCAGTCCTGGCGCCTTTCAAGAAGCCAGTCCTGAGATGGCAGCGGTAACCTCGCCCAGCGTTATAGGGTCCCCTGCATAGTCCGGCCAGCCCATCTCAACAGGAGGTGGAGATTCTCCCGGCTCAGAGCTGTATAGGGTCTGGAAGTGAGCCTGCCACACCCCTGGGGCGATATTGGGCTCTAGTGCCGATTTTAAGTTCCCCGACCCCCTGTTCACAATCCTCCAAAACAAACGAGGGTTTTGGGTCGCTAGGGCCTTGGTGAGTTTTTCCCACTGGTTTTCCTCCCATTCTACCTTTGCGTGGGCAATAAGTTTCTTGTAAGCTTGCCTACTTTTTTTAATGCTGTCCCCCCCTAAACCCTCTTTAATTGTTCTAAGGAGTTCTGTTTTTGCCCTTCTGCAGGCTTGGTTATACCATAATGTTTTGCCTTGACGTCCCCCTTTTATTGTTAGTAGACTACAAGTAAAATGAGGGACCGCAGCTTTTATCAGGTCCTCATGGGCCTTAAACAATTTACCCTGGGAATCTTTATTGTTAGCCTCAGTGTCCATACACCCCACAGTTTCCAAGATTGGAATTAACCCATCATAAAGCTTAGGGAGTTTATTCTTACTTGTAGCCAAGTGCTCCCACCTAACCCTTCTCCTATTATTGTCAAGGAGAAGCACAGGGATATTCCCTTGCTCGTTATTCGCGGAAGATTGGGGGCCAGGATAATCAAGGTCAAGCTCAAGCGCGTTATGATCGCTATCTGTCCTTTCCATTACCCTGAAATCCTGGATTTTCGGCCACTTCACTATTTGGGCCAAGACATAATCCAGACGGGACTCTCTTCCCGGTCTGTTGTAGGTGGTTTTACTTGGTATGTCAGATTTCATTCGGCCATTGCAAGCTCTGATTCCGAATTTTAGGGTGAGGGCTGTGATTTGTAGTGCTAGTGGGGTCCAAGCCTTCGGGGGCGGAGCTTCCACTAAAGGCACTGCCCATCTGGCCTCTTCGTCCGAAGATGACCCTTCTGGAAGGCCAGGAAGTGGCTCAAAATGAGAGTTAAAGTCCCCTCCCACTACATAGAATGAATCACTCGATAAATCAGATATAAAGTTAGAGAGTTCATCTATGGTCGGTGATTCCTTAGCAATCCCCATTGGCCTAGAGTAAATGTTAATAAACACAAGTTTAACTTGGTTGGGCCATAAAAGGGAAATCGCAAGGATATCTTCAGAGTTAACCGGTAAGCTCATGGCCACACAGCCCAGATGAGATGCGACCCAAGTCGTAAGCCCTCCTGACGGACGGCCTTTGCCTTCCCACCTTGCTGGAATGAAGAATGACATGTAGCCTTGGTGACCATAGTCCTTTCTGGCCCATGTTTCCTGGAACATACATATGTCTCCCGACTCAATATAATTTGCCCAGTCCGGGTCAGCCAGTTTATTAGCCAGCCCGGCAACATTCCAGCAAATCAGCCTCAGATGATTAGAAGTTTTAGATGCCGTACCTGGCAGGTTAGAGGAGATGGTTCCAGACTCACATGCAATCGGGAGTTCTAGCGCATTACCAACACTAGGGAACGGAGATTCGGAGAGTCCACTGGGGCCGTTCTCCACAGGTGGTGGCTCGTTCAAAATTCCAAGGGCATTAGCAACATTGTGGGCAGATAAATCATCCATGAGCACTGAGTTGTTTAGTGACTCATGCATTTTGCCAATAGTCGGGGCGGGTGTCCTAGGGAGACTACAGGAACCACAATCTTGGGTCATTGGCGCATAAGCTGAAAGTCAATCAACCCCATCCAGATCAGTCAAACAATTAAAGCGGTTGAAATAAAAATAGGTGCATCCTGCATTTGGGTATTTGGACGTTGTACATAATCCTTGTGTTTACGTCTGTGCTCCACCCTTATCCACTCATCCTGTAATGGGACGTGGTGCATGCGATTGGGTGGGAAAAAGAAGGATACTGGAAGGGTCTGAATAGTAGAATCCAGTGATCTATTTATTCCTTCACAGATGTGCAAGACAGTGCCCGGATCCTTAAAGCTTACCAACATGCAGTCCCCTATTATTGTTTTTCTGGTCTTCCCTAGCCAAGGGACCCTTCTAACCATGATAATCTCATTGTTAAAACGGGGTGGTAGGGGTCGGTTCAGATTTAGCCATTTAATGACCTTTTTCTTTAGAGATTGGTAGTCCTCATGTTCCCCTGATCTTAACTGGGGGGCACCTGCTAAGACCACCGTTAAACTATTAGCCTCTGGCGGCAGATCTGGTCTCCGTGGTCTTGGAGTTTGCCAGCTTGGGGAGTTTAGAGGAGCGCTACCGGATTCTTGTTGGCCTCCGTTAGTCCCTACCTGAAAACTTTGAGGAACATAGTCTATTGGTTGAGGAAGCCTATGGTTTAAGTTACTACGCGGTGCCTGGACTGGAATAGCCATTAGTGGCTGCTAGGGGGGGACAGTGGGGGCGCTCTGAGAGGGAACCTTATTAGCACCCTGTGGGATTCCTATTTTGGGAGTATCACCCACAGGGAGATGAGGTCCCATATTTTTGGATTGCTTACTAACTAAGGTGTTCAAGGTAGTAAGGGATGTCTCTAACAGAGTGAGCCTAATCTCCACTTTTTGCAGGCTATCGCTAATAGGCTGCAGGAGGGAACAAAGTAGGGATTTTATACTCCCTATGGATATGATGGGGGGATTTATGCTAGGTGTGTTGTCCACTGGGCCGTTATTATCAACAGCTATATTGCAGCCAGGGGACTTGGAGGGAGAAGCAGTAGGCACAGTCTCAGAGACCCTCCCAGATTGAAGTAAGTTTGTATTTTTTTTGCCAAAGTCTAGATGGGATAGTTTGGCTTTCCCCCTCCCCCCCATTGACTTCCTACTACGTTTACTTGGTGGGGGCCTATGTAGTTCCCGCACAACACTTTGTTTTTGCTTGCTTTTCTTATTTGCATTCCCAGGGGGCGTTTGAGTAACCAAGTTGACGGGGGTGGTACATATCTTTGGAGAAGTTGCGTCTGTAATCTTACCAGGGATCATCCCGGGGGAACTTGGGATTTCCCGAAGTAAAAGGGGGATGTCCTCGGAGGTCGGAGGATTTAAACTATTAGGGGGCGTACCTTCCTCCTGTGACAAAGGATGCGGGATAATCTCCGTCAAGGGTCTGCTCCTCATAGATTCAATGGAGCGTCGCCGCACCGCCCTTCGTCTCTCCAGGGAATTTTCTTTGTCTGCGTCCGCTTTAGCAGATTTAAAATAGTTGTCCAGTGGCCCTGTATTGCTACCCCCCTCCCTTGATGGAGTTTCACGCGGACCTGGTGAGGGCATCACCTTAGTCAAATTGAAAAGTTAGAAGTAAGGGATATGGCCCAGCCCGGCCTCCTTTGGCCCCTGACGGCCACAGACGGCCCGCCCTTTGCCCGGGCTTAGCCCCGGGCGCTCCCGCGTGCTCCCGCGCAGCGGGAAGAGTGGCCGGCAATAAACTGTAGCGTGGGCGGGGCAGGCAGGGAGAGCGACCCAGGTGTTGCGGGTCTGGACCTCGCGCAGGGACTCCTGGTACACCGAGTCCCTGCGGGTCAGCTCGTAGCCCTGTGGTCCCGCTTGTGCGCGCGCAGTCACGCCAGCTACACTGCCGCAGGTCCGTGGAAGGCACAGGAGGCAGACAAGCCCAGCCGCAGTTAGAGGAGCACAGCAGATGTCCAGGAGGCAGGAGCAGCGAAGCGGGACCCGCGAAGCGGGTCCGGCGAGGAGTAGCGTCAGGGAGGTGTGTCCGGTGAGTCTCCGCTCTTAGTTAGCAAGGCAAATGTTGGTCCCAGAGATTTCCACCAGAGCGTCCTCTCTTAATGGCTGTAGCGTGGGCGGGGCAGGCAGGGAGAGCGACCCAGGTGTTGCGGGTCTGGACCTCGCGCAGGGACTCCTGGTACACCGAGTCCCTGCGGGTCAGCTCGCAGCCCTGTGGTCCCGCTTGTGCGCGCGCAGTCACGCCAGCTACACTGCCGCAGGTCCGTGGAAGGCACAGGAGGCAGACAAGCCCAGCCGCAGTTAGAGGAGCACAGCAGATGTCCAGGAGGCAGGAGCAGCGAAGCGGGACCCGCGAAGCGGGTCCGGCGAGGAGTAGCGTCAGGGAGGTGTGCCCGGTGAGTCTCCGCTCTTAGTTAGCAAGGCAAATGTTGGTCCCAGAGATTTCCACCGGGGCGTCCTCTCTTAATGGCTGTAGCGTGGGCGGGGCAGGCAGGGAGAGCGACCCAGGTGTTGCGGGTCTGGACCTCGCGCAGGGACTCCTGGTACACCGAGTCCCTGCGGGTCAGCTCGCAGCCCTGTGGTCCCGCTTGTGCGCGCACAGTCACGCCAGCTACACTGCCGCAGGTCCGTGGAAGGCACAGGAGGCAGACAAGCCCAGCCGCAGTTAGAGGAGCACAGCAGATGTCCAGGAGGCAGGAGCAGCGAAGCGGGACCCGCGAAGCGGGTCCGGCGAGGAGTAGCGTCAGGGAGGTGTGTCCGGTGAGTCTCCGCTCTTAGTTAGCAAGGCAAATGTTGGTCCCAGAGATTTCCACCGGAGCGTCCTCTCTTAATGGCTGTAGCGTGGGCGGGGCAGGCAGGGAGAGCGACCCAGGTGTTGCGGGTCTGGACCTCGCGCAGGGACTCCTGGTACACCGAGTCCCTGCGGGTCAGCTCGCAGCCCTGTGGTCCCGCTTGTGCGCGCGCAGTCACGCCAGCTACACTGCCGCAGGTCCGTGGAAGGCACAGGAGGCAGACAAGCCCAGCCGCAGTTAGAGGAGCACAGCAGATGTCCAGGAGGCAGGAGCAGCGAAGCGGGACCCGCGAAGCGGGTCCGGCGAGGAGTAGCGTCAGGGAGGTGTGTCCGGTGAGTCTCCGCTCTTAGTTAGCAAGGCAAATGTTGGCCATGAATCTACATCTACCAAGCAGGCAGTGGTGTCATCCAAGATTGATGGATGGAGTGTCCACGGAAGGGAGGACCAACAGGAATGCCGAGATGCAAATCCCCATTTTGACCAGGATAACATACAGCAATTGTATCAACTTTCATCATCTTTTAAATAATTTGATTCATTTTTTGTCTTCAATCATTACAACTGTGTGTTGTTGTTATTATTATGTTTGCTCTCTACTTATAATTCATCCCTACAGCTATTTTTAAATTTTCTTTGCTATCTTTAAAAGTAAGCCCGGTACAACAGAACACAAACTGTATGTAATCCGGGTCTCTCTGAGGGCAGGCAGGCAAGGCCAATTGCATATAATATTAATATACTGCTGCCTTGTACTGTCTAATTGTCTAGTAGTAGTTAGTAAGTACTACTTATCATTAACCATCAAGTTATCATCATGCATGCATGCATTTCCTTTTTCTCCCTTAACAGATTTATGGATATGGTCGTCTACAAAGATTGTGTTTTGCTGTTTGTCCATGCGTACTGTTTTTCTTTGTCAAACCTTTCCCCAAACCCCCTTTCTCAACCATTCATCAAACCCTAACCCTCTGCCCCTGGGCTGTATGATTTATTGAGGTGTGACTAAATTAAATGTACACCAATAATTGATCACACGCTTGCTGGGACAGATATGGCAAAAGCAACACTAATTCAATTTCAAGACAGGGCAAGGATCTTCTTCTGCTTGCCCACCCATGATCAGTATATTTGTGAGGTAACTCTTTTACCAAAGCAACCTAATCCATCCACATTAATTGCCGGCATCGATTGGATTTGTCATCCTACTACACACAGCACCAAAGGTTATTCTTGTGTCGAGTGTAGGCCTAGTTGAGTGACTCGACACAACTACAGTTTGTAACTTGTTGTACTAGGCTATCCCTGCCACCATTATGTTTTATTTACTTTGTTCTACTACTCCTCCCAGAGTCCCAGGCGACTGACTGTCACATTTTCTTTTTTGCAAATGCTACTGCCAGTGTCTACTACTACCACCACAACCAGGGCATCTCCATTCGCTTAGAAAACCAAACCATCGTTGCCATGCAGCCATTGTTGTGCCTAACTTAAACATCAATCACAGGTAAGATAAGATGTTTGGGGGAGGTATAATAATGGACTAGGAGGAGAGACTGGCAGTACTAGTAGGACAAGTCACTCATTGAGGGGTGCCGCATCTAGCTGTTTGTGTGTTACAAAATCAGCAGATTAATAAATCCAACACTGGGTGCAGCAAGGAAACCATGTTTGTGACGTAAAACAGTAACCCCCCCCACAAAACATTAAAAATGTATTGCTATGTTTAAGTAGAAATATAATTTAATACCCTAACAAAAATAAACTATGAAAAAAATACCACAACACCCGTCCCGACTCACCCCTCTCCCTAACCCCAACCAATGTCTAAAACAATAAAGTCCAACCAATGTCCAAGAAGTCTATAAACCCCAATGCAACGCCCAATTCCCACCCACCAAAAAAAGGATTGAAAAAGGGGCAATGCACCAGGGTCAAGTTATTGGCGGGATCTTCGGTTTGCCTTCTCCAGGACCTTTAGCCTCTTCTTCACCTCCTCTAAATCCTCCTCTAGGCGCGCATTCCGGAGGAGCATGCGGCGCACTTATGCCCTGCAGGTACATCCACAGGGGGGCAGCAGTGCTGGATATTGAAGGGTGGTGGCAAGCGGCTACCTGACCGTGGCTCCGTACCACTTGAGAGGCCTGGCTGGGGCCGGGGGCATGGGGGAGGCTGCAGCTGCCGCCGCCTCCTCCTCCTCCTCTACCAGAACCACCAGCTGCCGGTATTCTTGGCAGATGGCCTCCAACTTCCGGCACCCGGCCATGGCTGCCAACTCCTTCCTGGATGGTTTTGCTTGGGAAGGAGTAGCTATATCAAGAAAGAAAAAAAACAACTATTAACCAATACTCTTAGTAAAACAGTAGCACAAATAATTCAACACATATTGGCACAGTAGCACTAGCAAGCACAGTAAATAAAATGTGTGGCATGTGTCTATCCTCCCACTACCTCAGCCTCTAACATTTGTGGGAGTTTCTGGCATTATACTAGCACTATGTATGGACTCAAATACACAGTACACCAGTCTTCTTCTTCTCTCTTGTTTTGCCAAATTAACGTAACTTCATTGTAGCCGGCATGCCAGCTCAGTCAGCCTGCGCCCAAGACAAACATACTCATGTTGCAGACTCACGTTAGTTATTTACTACTGTCTGCAGGTGGGGAAGCTCGTATTTTTCTATTACGGGTGGCACTGTCCTCACTCTGTTACATCTGTTACATCAAGGGCAACTGCTAAATTTCACTTTCACCCTGCTCTGACTACTGGAAAAAGGCAGATGATATCTGATCCAATGATCATTGCTTATATATGGGATGACATGAGGTATTTTGTTTTAATTGATTGCGTAACTAGCCGATAGGCCACCCATGGCAGGCTGGCTGACACAGTCGAAAGAAAATTAACATAGGTAGGGACTAGTTGTCCACTGAGTCGGAAGAAGGCGCTTGATGATCACTACATACATACACAATATATATGCTGTGCTTGCAAACTACTGTGAGTCAAGGGAGTATTCTGCAAATACAACTTATATTCTTCTCGGCTTTGCTACTCTGGCGCGGTTTCTTTCACATTGTCTTCAAACTAAGACTCTTCATCCAGTGACAGTCTCCACCTATGCTATCTATGATGAATACCATTCAGGCATCCATCCGTTCAAAGTAAATGTATATAATTCTTCTTAATCTCTCAACAAACCTTAGTTTGTTTCACCAACAACAAACATTTGTTTTTTCTTTTTTGAAGCCATCACCCATGCGTCCTTCCTTCCTTGCTTGCCTTGGCTTTGAGTTTGACCCAAACACCACTGAGCATTCTTGCTATCCTCCACCCATACAGATTCCCCCACCCGGGCAGGCATCTTTTCTTTCACCTTCCACCCATCCTTTAACCACCCATGCATCTGATTCCTATCAGCCACCTATGCATGCATCCCACGTATCCTTCTCTGCCAGTCATAACTATTACATCTCGCCCATCCTTCCTCCTTCCACCCTTCTTTTCCTTCTCGTTCAACACACGCATCAAGGTCATCTGACCTGACTTTTAGTCTTCTCCATAAAACTTTAACAGCTGAGCTGAAGTCAGATAGAAGAGGCCATTGGTTACTCAACTCCTGCCACTAATGCTTTTGCTAATGCTAAGTAAAGGGTGTCTTCTTCAACCGTTGTTCACAACAACTTCTTAGCAAGTCTCAACCGTACAGTGTACACCCTTGCAGCAAGAGTAATGCCAATAAGTAAGGAATATAATTTACCACCGCCCACCACTGCTGCTGGCTCACCCCCTGCAGCTCCTGCAACTGCCTGTGCCACATCTCCTGCTTCCTCCGAATTGGTCACATCACCATCGCCGCTGGCCCCGGCACTGGTGGTAAATAGTACGCCTAGAAAAAACATGACACATTTTTAGATGCCTTATACACCTCCCTCTATTTCTTCTTTTTCGCTAGCAAGATTGAAAAAAAGTTAATACATACATATACAACATACATCACTAGTACAAATCGGGTACTGGAGTACAGCAGACACTAGTAGTGTTATATCATGGTCCCTAGAGTCATCCCAGTCTTTGATGAGTTAGCCTGAGCCATGCAACCATTTTAGCTTTGTGTCTTTTGTTTTTACTCACGTTACCTCGCAGCTTGTTGTGTAAGACGCCTTTGAGCCCACATGAGCTCATACTGGTACTGTCTGAGCGCTGCGTACAAGGCGAAACACAAGCCACTTTGTTATGGAGTTCTGGTGGTCAGTCCGTATTGCTTAGCCATAACGTGCTACACTTTTTGGCACGACTGAGAAATGCTTGCAAAATACTAACGTGCACCATTTTTCTCATAACAGACGAACCAGAGCTTTGCAGAGCTTATGATGTAACCAGTACTTCTAGGACGGTTCTTCTAAGGGGAGGGGTCCCCCAGAATTCGCTCAGAGATCTTCATTTATAATTTTATATAAACTATATTCCTACCAAGGTGAGGGTGGTTCTTCCTCCACTATTCAGTTATCATCATGATTGATTTCCCCTTTTTTCTTCTATGGGCTTGTAGTTGTAACAATGTTTATCGCTTTAATCTTAGGCATTTTACTGGTGCTGGCTAGAGCTTGTTAGTAGAAAATAAACCTTTTAAACTTACATAAACTCTGTGATATTTGGTGTGGACTTACACAAGTGAGTGAGCGAAAGGGTGTGCATTGCTTCCTCGACTCTGAGAGGTCGGGTGTGTAGCAACTGTTATGTTCTGGGTTGTCTAATCATTGGGTATCTTCGGGGAGCTAATGAGACACTATAGCTAGTCGGTCAGGGGATTGTGGGTGAGGTGTGAGGAAGGTCCAACCTCCTATCACCAACGTCCTTTTTTCTTGTGCATAGTTCTATATTTCCAGAATTCCTACATCAGTAGTAGTATGTCCTATCCTATCAAAAATAGTAACATTTCTGGTTGGGCATTTTGTTGGTGGGAATTGTTGAAAAGCCTCAAGATGAAGAAGACTAGAAGAGGACAACCCAAGGACTGGACTCAGTGGCTAGAGCGATTGGTGAATTTGAGTTTTGTTTAAAACCTTTTAAATAAAGAGTGGCCAACTGGGCAAGCTTAGCTACAGACCGACTAATGGTAGTAGTACAGAGAGTCATAGCAGAGGCAGTTAGAGGCAGAGATAAGAAGAATTTAGAAACAGATTGTGTAGATCGAAGAAGATTGTGTAAAAAAAAAATGTAGGAAATCGAAATAATAGTTCGGAAAAAATAAGGTGCAGTAAAAGTTAGGGAAGTATACTTATTAATATTAACAACAGAAGGACTTACTGGGGCCAGCAGCAGAGCCCTCGGTAGAGGAGTGTTCCTGGACCTTGGAGGCATCTTTTCCAGTTCCCGCCGAATCCGACCCCGTCTTCTTCTTGCCCCTGGGTGCTGATCATGAAAGATGTAAGAAAGAAAGAGACAAACATGGATGATTGGTGTGAAACAAATAAATATTTTTTAAAACGCTCAAAAAACATTTATGGAAACAACAATTGCAATAAAATTAACCTATCTAATCTGGTCAACTAGTATTGCAGGATTCGAGGACCATCTAGTTATTATTTATTAACACTAATCCAGTGTTCCACTATGAATACAGAATACTACACTAAGCCTAAGTACCACCTGACCTAGCCCACCTATTCCAGAAGGGCCAATTGTTCACAAAGTCTGCATTTCCATTTATTTTAGTCCTCAAAAATGCATAGATGGAGGATACATGCATACATTTTTGCATACACCAAATTGTTGGGTGGTTGCTGCTGATGTTCTGCTAGTGATAAGCCTAGACTATTACCACTCACTAAACAAACTACAAAAGGTTCTACTAAGGACTGGGGTAAGCAGCACTTAGCAACACGTGACGTGACAAAGGATGAATCACGCAGACCACTAAAAAATTACCTAGTAATTAAGTAACTAAACATATCAATCCACCACTATCTCTTCTTAGTGGTAGGAGGACAAGGGAAGGACAAGAGTCTCTCTAGCATTACCTAACTTAAGTTTCTAAAGTAAACTCTTACATAATCAGGCCAAGTGAGCGCAAAGTTGCAAACAAGTAAGATTAGTAGCGCCGAGCACCTGTGTCATAACAATCAAAGAAGATTTTTAAACGTAATTTACCTGCAATGTGAGCAGCAGCATTCTTTCTTTACGGGAAAAAAATATATACGTAATATATAACACAGAGCAGAAGAACACAAAGTAGTAATGTTAAATAGCTATTCACCAAGCCCCGGGACCTCCACTCCTAGGAGGTCCAGCGGGTCTCGGTCCAGGATATTGGACCACGGGTGCGTCAGCTGGGTATCGGTGCGCCGGACACCAGAGCAGCGAAACACTGCCCAGCGCACCTTTCCCCACCGCTAGAGACGCTCCCGGAGCCTGTCCCCAGACCCAGGCCTTCCACCTGCTGCTAGGGTTAAGGGGAGGTGGCACTGCACAAAAAAACACAAGTGCAGCCACCTCTGCCTCACCAAATAAGGCCCGTTCCTGCACCCCTTTTTGGCGCCGCCTTCCGCAGGGAAGGCGGTCGTGGCTGTGGCTGCGGCTATGGGCATCCTTGCCCTTTCCCTTTTTGCCCCTGCTCTCTCTCTTGGGCATGGTTCTGGGACTCGGGGGTGGAAAAGAAATGGGAGGAAATAGAAAAGTAAGTAAAAGAAATGAAAAATGCAAGTTATAGAAAAGTAGTGAAAAAGTAGTAGAAAAAGTCACAAAAAAGTAAAAAAAAACCCTCAAAATATAGATTCAGGAAAATAGAGGGATAGAAAATAGATAAAAAAGATTTTAAAAAGTGTACAGAAACAAAGGATTGCAAAGATAGAGGGAGGATAGAAAAGCAGGCCAAGACCCATAGCAATAGACTGAAAAACAAGATGGCCGTGCCCATTGCGACCACATGGGAAAATTTGAGCGATATTTCCCCCCGAGCATGCAAAAAGCATTGTGAACACGTAATACACATTCCCGAACAGGAAATACTCATCACGAATGGGCGGCAGCATGCAATACGCGACTAGGAACAGGAAATAAGCATTGCGAGCGGGCGGACAAGTGAAAAACAAGATGGCCAGGCCCATTAGCGACTGCATTGGCAAGTTAGCGATATATTTCCCCGCGAGCACGCAAAAACACATCGCGAATGGGCGGGACAAGCAATTCCGCGTGTTTGCGAAATATCCGCGTGATCGCGGAGATTTTTTACAATTTCGCGAGAATTTGTGTAGAGCGACTATGCAAATTCCACCCAACCCTAGTTAAGACAATGCTTTAAAGAGACATTGTGTCACCCAAACATTTCATCTGTGCCAAAATTCTTGATCCACTGTACAAACAATTAATGGCCACTTTCATTCCTTTTTCAGAAGAGGATGTTTCAAACTGCAAGACGTGGATTGCTGACCAAGCCAGCAGCCTATAAAAAGAATGACAGGGAATAAGAGCCCACTCCGAGGCAGAAGTTCTGGGGTGTAGTCTTCAACTTGCTTTAGGACTGAGGGCAGTGTTGTGGGCTCACAGCAGCCAAACCAACTACAAGAACACCAGCAACAACAATAGGACAAGAAGCATCAGCACAAAAATCTGTATTGAATTGGTTTCTAAAAGCTCAGCTTAAGACCAGTGCTGAGGCAAAGGCAAAGAGGTTAAGCAATTTGGAGCACCAATGACTATTGAGAGGGTGGTCCAGGCCTATCTCGATAACCCAACAGAGGTATATTTCGATCAAAACGCATTGGTGTGTTGGTATGGAAACAGGCTCCAATGGCTAGAGCACAGCAGGCTGGCAGTGAAGTCTGCTAAGTGTGTGTTCAGTGTAACTGATCCAGTTGTCACAGAGAGATGGACCAGTCCCTCACCCAAAACCTGGAGAGATGATTAACCATGATCAAAATGAGTCAGCACTTTATACCACCATATCTGAATACGACAGGAAGAGAATGAGGGTGATTGGTCAGATTCCGGTCATGGGAGTATGTTAGCTGACCAACTTCTAAGAAAACTGCCTGAGTTTTAGGACAGACTCTCCTTCCCTGACTGCTGAGTGGGCCTGGGCCACCACAGAATTTTCTAACGCTCAACTGCTTTGACAAAAAACAAATTATATAGCTTGGGCAGCATTATAATATTTTGTTGGTTTGTGTCAACTGACTAAAGCTGCCCACCATTTTAGACATGTGTATGGTGGGATAAGAGTTAGATCAGTGTGCCGAAAGAAAAACCAACAACCATTCCCTTGAAGTACATTGTAGAGAAAATTCCTGCCTCCATCCGTGCCTATCCTCTCTTTCATCCCCTAGCTGGACTGCCCCAGAATATTTGATTTTCAAGACTGGGCAATGTGTGTTGTGTAAATCAAAAAGGATCAGCAGTGAACCACTGTGTGATATATGAGTGATTGTTTGGGAGTGTTGAGATGATTCATGTGGTAGCAGACAGTGAGGGTGGGTGTTCAACTATAATTTGTAAGCTTGACTGTGTTAATGATGATTTACAATATTGGTGGCCTAATAGGTGATAATTTTCTTTCCCGAAGATTACGTTTTCCTTCCCTTTTGACACTTAGTGACATTTGTTTACTGGGTCCACACTGCTTTGTTTTCTGGTTCAAACTCCTCAAAGACCAGTCCAGTCTGATTAACTAACAAACACAAATCTAGTCACCAAAAAATATTGCTCAATTTTTCTCTTGTTGTTCATCAGCAGAATTGCACTACAGGTTGATCTATCTCAATTGGGTTGGGAGTCAGAACGGAGTTCGACATATTCATTACTCGGACTCAGGAGGATGATGGATGGACTGAGGGCATGACTACCTCAACTACTGCCAGAAGAATGAAGTTATCAATGGTGATGACTTTAAGAGGCCTACTCGACTCTGTGGACTGGTGAGAGGTGCAGCAATTACTTGATTTGCAAAATGCAATGCTGCTGAGTGTGTGTTGTGGCTGGCTCAAATTTGAAACTATGAGGTTGGGTTGGGGGCCTGTTGTTGGTAATTGGAGAAAGACATGATGATGTCACATCATCATATTATGTACGTGCTAGGCTCAATGTTATTATGATGATCATGACAGTTGTGAGTTTGATTGGTCCAATACATGCAGCCACTTGTCTTTCATTGTTGGTTGCTGTAATTGCTTTCACTTAATTGATCTCACATGAGTCATAAAATGAATTATTGGAAACCACCATGCATTTGCTCTGCCTCTGAGTATTCTAGGTACACTCCTCATAAAGCTTGCCTTCTGTCCAGGGCCGGACTGGGAACCAAAACCGGCCCTGGCAAAGTGCTTGGCTGCCACCTCCACTCAAACCCCCACCCCCCCCCCCGGGGTGGTGGGGGTGCTGCCGAGCTCTTTGCCAGGGCCGGTTTTTGGACGATTTTGCAGCTATGCAGCAAAAATGGCCTTGTAACAAAAACGGCCCCCAGGGGCCCAAAACAGGCCCACACCCGTGCAGCGCACCGGGGGATTGCCCGGTGCCCGCTACGGCCAGTCCGGCCCTGCTTCTGTCCTTCTTCTTGGCTGCACAATGTAATTTCTGTTTCACAAACCGCAAGCCTTCTCGTCTCCTGCACTAAAGGCAAAAGCACAATAACACTCTTATTTACCTTACTGGACCTCTTCAGCCAGGCATCCAAGATTGACCAACAATCCAAGAACAAAGTAGATGCATCTCACAATTTGGAAATACAGTATATTTTTAGAACTGTTTGGGTTTGCTTCACTCCTCCATAATTTGTATTTACTATTTTTCAAACCTAAGTGACAGAAAATTCAGATATATAATAATACAATGACCTGGGTCTCTGTGTCTCTGGTGCTGAAGGACTGTTTGTAGTGCATGCAACTTAACTGTGCATTTCTCATTGCTTTATTTCCTTCCACAACAGATTGATGGTAGTACCTGCTCATTACCTAGATGAATATTGTCTTTGTGTAGTGTTTGTCTTTGTCACACCTTTCCCACAATCCCCTTTCCCATCAAGCCCCTATTCCTCTTCCCCTGGGCTGTGTGATTTATTGAGGTGTGACTTAATTCACACCATTAATTAATCACAGACTTAGTGGGGCCGATGTGATGAAAGTAACACCAACTCACTAAAAGATCCTCAGTTCCATTACCTAAACAATAGCCTACAATGGCCCCATTTGCCCATCCAAGCATAAAAAGTGATTGATATTTTAGATATAGGAGAACATCATTCACCAGCATCATCATTCAGGCATTGTGTTGTGTAAACACTTAACCCTGTCCACTCCAGACCTTGAGTCCATTTAACGATTTGAGTATTGCGTAACTTTAGTTGTACATTAAATACTAGCTCACTATTGCTCTGAAGAATTTACTATCGATATTTTGTGTTATATTTTCACTATCAAGTATTCTTTGTTGTGTAGTAGTCTTGTCTCAATTATTTGTAAAGCTATGCTATGATAATAAGTAATCCACAAACTCAGTGTTTGTATTTCAACTTTGTTGCCTGCGATGAATAATCCTTCAGATTAATCCCTCAGTTGGAGTTCACCTAGGTGGGAGAGGGACCTTACTCTGATTCCTTCAGTGTTAGTGTGGTAGCCTGCTACTACTACCACCACCATAAGATGGCACCTTGGGTAAGGATACAGCCCTTGCTTCATTTATTCAAGTAAGAGAAATATGGAGCTTTGTTGTAGGAAATATTGGCAATGGCAACCCCCCCTTAGTGGTCTATCTAGTTGCAGACAGTAGAGTCGGAGAGTAGTAGGACAAGGGTACTGCATAACTAATTGTTATACACTATGCAGAGATTTTAAAAACAGGCTGATCTAAAAGGCAGCAGTGCAAAGTAAAACACCCCAAAGAATATTTGAGCCATAAAGTAAAATTAATATTTATTACCCATATGAAAAATGCAAATTATTCCCAACCCTTACACCCACAACTCACCCACCCCTCTCCCCAAACCAATCCCCCCATCCCCAAACAATGTCCAAAATGTCCAACAAAAAGCTAAAGTCCAAACTCTCCCAGTCCCAACTCCCATCATTCTCACCCTCTCCACCCACAACAAGTTCCAGCCACCAAAACAAATGTTAGAAAAGAAGGTAAAGAAGACACAGAGGGCCATGAACCTTCTGAAGTGCCCCTCCATCTGTGCATGCCCAGCTTCAATACATGCCAGCCTCTGTGGGATACTGCGTTGGAAGGTGCAGTCTGAAATTGAGTGGGGGCAGCAGTGATGGAACGATGGCGGGAAGCCGCCAGCGGACTGTGGTGCTGGTGTTGTTGCTGAGATGCTAGAGGCACCTACAGCTAGCTGGGGCCCTGGGCCCTCCTCCTGTGTCCCCAGCCACTATTACTCTGCCCGTATAGCCTCAAGCTTCTGCTGCTGCAGCTGGGCAGCTACATTCTGCAGAGATGGATGACCAGCAGGAGCAGCTATTTTAAGAAAGAAAAAAGACACATTTTAAACAATGCTATGTGCAAAAAACTTATTTAAAATGATGTAGTAGCACACTAGCAGTACATTGCTGGTCCGCTATGGCCATTCGATTTGATGTTATTAGAGTCACAACCATAACCCACACAGGCCTCACATAAAACTAAAGGCAAATGGCAAATGCACTTAGTGTCTGAAAGGAATTCAGGCAGAACAAACTGCACACTAATTTATAAAAACGTTTTTTCTGTTTGAAGTATTTCCTAGTAAAAACTAAACAGACACTTTATGTGGGCAAATACAAATACATTATCTCTCATTAATGAGTAAGGCATTATGCACTATGGAGTACAAGTATTCTCTTCTTTGTTGTGCTAAATTAATGGAGGTATGCAAGCTGGCATCCTAGTCATACTCGTTATTCGTAGTTTGCTACTCTCTGCAGTCTGCAGCTGGGGCTGACGTAATAGGCAATTATCTTACTCCAATGGCCCAGCTCTTATTCAAAATGCCTTTTAATTTGACCCTGACTACAAGGCAGATGAATAATAATGAATGATACATGTCACATATAAATTCATGCAAACATGTTGTCTGATGTAAGTAGACAGTGTGAAAAGCGATTGTTAGAAATGGTGATTTCTGGTTGACTAGGGCTTGCGCCAAAGCCAGGCAGAAACCACCACTCTAGTCAGGGCTGGGGAGTTACACGCCAAGGATAACCCCTGCTCACCCCCTTGGTAGCTTGGCACGAGCAGTCAGGCTTATCCCGGAGTCAATGTGTAAAGCGTTTGCGCGCGCACCCAGCAACAACACCCAAGGCCCACCACAAAAGAAACTCCACACAAGGTATTATATAAAAATAACCTTTGTATTATACCAAAAACACATTAGATAAGAACACACACTCTACAATGTGCCAACAGGCACGGGCAGAATTTACAAGGGACTATTTACACGGGACAGGGCCACATGGGCCACTGTCAGAATTAGCACAAATCACCAAGTGTACATGTAGAATATAACAGAAATTAGCACTGTAGAACACAACCAGTATCTACTGGCGCAATAATGACCTCAGCGTCATCACACTAGCATCAGGTATAAAACCTAGCCTGCATCCATCACAGGGGCATAAACACATTATGCAATTTCTCCTTGGTCTAACGTATTAGACCTAGCCACCTAAGTATACCTACTCTAGGGGCGCACATAACACAGGGAAGCACATTCTCCCTACCATCAACCTAAAAAGGTAAAACAACCTCCTAGGCAGAAATAACCACATTTAGAGGTATAAAGCACAGGGTGCGCAAAACATGCTATACACAGTACATTTCCTAGCACCAAAGCATGAACACAGGGTGCGCCAAACATACTACACAGTACATTTCCTAGCACCAAAATCACATTAGAGTCCAGGTCGCACCAGAACCTAAACGTAGCAGCTGCCCACTACTTGCTGGGCAGCTGGGGACAAGACAGGGCCGAAACGCTGCAGCTGGCACTAAGTGCTGCGCAGCTGTGGAAGTCACATGAGGCAGGGGCTCTCAATCGCCCCTGAAACAATATCCACCACGTTGGAGCCACCTAGGCTCGACACACACCATGTCCCCAAGTTAGATCCTTTCTGGGCTCTAGGATAATCATGCCCGCCTCGTTGGAGCCTCTCTGGGCTCTAAAAACAATTATGGCCCCATCGTTGCAGCTGCCCACTGAGTAGCGGGGCAGCTGGGAGTATGGTGGCAAAAAGGGACCTATAAATTACTTTGCCCCCAGGTTGGAGCCTCTAGGCTCTTGAACAATTGGTCCCCCAGTCCCCCTGGGACTTCTAACTATCAAATGGCCCCCAAACGTTGGAGCGACCCCCCCCCAATCGGGCGGGGGCCGCTCAGGAAGTAGACCGGCACCCACAACATGGAAGATAGCCCCAACTCACCGGGGCTGTGGGATCGGACTCCTTCGGTCTCTTCTCCCTCTCGGCGTGTGGTGATCTCTGGCTCCGCCCGGTCCCTCTTCTGGGACCGAGACTCTCCTTTCCGGCGGCCGCTACCTCGGGGCTCTCCCTCGCTCAGGGGAGCCCCGCGCCTCACACGGCGCCGGCAAACTTTCTCGCGGGGCTTCCCTTCCGTCCTGGAAGCCCCGCCCGTGACATCACAGCCCTGCCTGTCTTCCGGGTCGCGCTGGGCAGCGACCCGGAAGAGACTCGAGATGCGGCTCGGCCGCGGCGGTGATCTCCTTCTCAAGAGGGGTAGGCTCCCTCCAAATTCAAGATACAAGGCGGGGTGGGCACCCGCCGACCACGGCCAATCGCGGGGTGGGCACCCGCCACACATAGCAAATTGCGGGGTGGGCACCCGTTCCTTTCCAAGAGGCATAACGCGGGGTAGGCTCCCGCACCGAACAGGCAGAATGCGGGGTGGGCACCCGCCATCAAAACAGCGATACAGCGGACATAAGCGGGGTGGGCTCCCGCATAGATCACGGGCCAAGTCGCGGGGTAGGCACCCGCCGGGACGGCATTGATGGGGGAATCCCTACCTCGGGGATTCCCTCTTCTCCTCCAGCAGCGCAGCGCTGCCAAGGCCCCCATGTTCCTCCTTCTTGGGGGGGAAAGATAGCGCTTTCCAGGCGCTAGGTCAATGGAAAGTCCTGGAGGCGTCCGGGGTGGGCAAAGCAGGGCCCAGGGGCCAGCACACAGGGCCCTCCAGCAGGGAGGTAGCCCCCATGGCGGTCCCTCCTGGGCCCCACCAGCAGCAAATCCCCCTCAGTCAGGATCCAAAGGAGAGAACAAGCAATAAAGCGCCCACCAGGCGCTAGAAGTACAGTCCTCCAATATCCAGGGCATCGAGGGCTGGGCAGGGCCCAGGGAGGCATGCCTTCCCCTGGGCCCCAGCAGCAGCGCGCCCCTGGCAGATTCAAGTCACAACAAGAACATTTTCATGGGGTCACAGCCCCTCTTTTATACACCAAATCCCTTTGTCTCAAGGGTGCAGGGAAGGGGCGAACCAGATACAACTGGTTCCTGAGCACTTTGGTTTGCTCAGCCCCTCTCCCTATTCACAGCACAGGCCAGGGTCATCAGTCGCACCACAGGGGGCGGAGCCAGCATTATGTGGGGAAAGCCCAGCCCTATTCAGGACCCAGGTGTACTTCTCCCACCCATCTAGCTGCTGATCTCCCTATTCACCACTGGGTGACTCATCCTGACTCTGGGGATTCCCTGGCCTGTCACATGACCTCAACCAGCCAATCGCCAGACAAGGCACACATTTTACACTGCACACCGAAGTGCCCACTTCTAGAAGTGGCACTTCCACACTAGATACATGCACGCCGCACACATCATCGCGCAGCATTTTATCACACGAGTCCGTACATACCAAACTCGCACCTGCACTCCCCACGCATCAGGAACTGCCAGGGACACACACATTCCCCATTCATTTCTATGGGAGGGCAGGTCAGTCTCACTACATGTACTCAGAGCGCACGCGCTTTCCACTGGGACACAGTGTGAAAGCGCCTAGAGGCCTAAAACCACTAACACCAGGTCACAATAAAAAGCAAAAAGTTCAGGGGTGAACCTGCCAGAAGGGCCAAGTCCAACAGCGATGCACTGCTGCTCCTGGGAAAGGATGAAGGAACGGAATACAGATTGTATTTGGCACGTTAGTCACTGACTGTCCCACCCTCCAATGCCAAGCCACTTACTTAGTCCCACTTTACTCCTTGGCCTCACTCTCCACCACACTTCATAATAATTTTTTTCCAATAAATACATTTGCTTGGCACTAAGGAAAGGAAGCTTAACTTACTTATTGCAGGGTAAATTAGAGGTTTTAGAACATGTAAGTAGATGTTTTACTACAGATTAGTGGTGTGTCACTGATCATCATCATAGGCCTAAACAATGGCTACTGAGTCACTGTGGCTGACAAATGTTGAAAGGGAAAAATGTGAACAGGTGCAAATCTGTTATGGAAGCCATGAAGAATGATATCACTTGGCCTAAAATTTGATTTTTCTAAATTTTGGGAGGGGTGGGACAGAACTTGGGAAAGAATAAAAGAGTGAAGTATTAGGAAAAGGCTGAGTGGGCACTGGGAGGGTAGGGAAACACACCTTGTATTCGCATTGCCATGCATTGCCAACTTTGCAAATTCCACATGAACAGAAGCAAATGCACACTGCACAGCCAACACTTCAGTGCTGAATTGAACCATGCAGCAGTTAAATCAGCATGGGTGACACTGGTGAAATGCCATGGGTAGGGAGGGAGGGTAGGGAGGGAGGTGGTGATTGGTGATGGGTGGGATGCATAATATCTGCCTTGCTTAAAAATACTGTGGGTCAATGGAGTAGACAGAAATACCACCCAACCCTTTGACTCAAAGCTTTGATAAAAGCATTCCAGGCAGGTGAAGTACATGAGCATGCCCCTATCCAGAAGAGCTCCCTTGCCTCTTCATCCAAGCAATTATCCATTCAAGATTTCATAGTTCTAGCATTATTCACCCTTGGATTTAATGCACACCATTTAAGCATTCCATTCTCTCATCAAGTCTTTTTTATCATTGAAAACAATCTATCCATTTATATCCATCCATCCAAACATGGCTATCAACATACCTTTCACTAACATACATTTACCCACCCACGCATCCTTACACCCATTCACAAATCATGCTTTAACCCACGAGCATTCCTCTCACCCACCCACCCAGGCTCACATCCTTTTACCACTACCCCTTCAAATACCCAGGCAGGGATCCTTTCACCTGAATACCCTTTCATTCATCCTTCACCACCCATGCATCCTATCACCCACCTATATGCATCTTTTCACCCATACATCCTTTCACTCAAATTGCATTTCACCCATCCTTTCCGTTCCATTCTTTTTCCCTTTTCCATCAACCCATTGTTGTTAAAGTTCATTATGAACCTTTGTCTGCTGACTTGAATATTAACTACTCAACTCCCGATGTATCTTTTAAAGTGGGGTGTTCATGAGTCAACACCTTTGCAGTGAGTATAATACTAATTGTCAATAGCAAGCAATGTGACTTACCACTGCCCATCCTTGCTGCCGCTGGGGACCTCCTGCAACCGCTGCTGCCACATCCACTCTGCTGGTGCTCTCACTGCTGGCTCCATCACTTTTGGTCTGTGTGGGTAGAAAAGACATAACACATTTTAGATGCCAAATATGCCCCTACTATAATTTTTTTGTGTGCAAAATAAAACCAAAATACATCACTACAGATCTGTTACAGTATCTTCTATCAAAATATCACGTTGGGCATTTTGTTGATTGCCCATGTTTGAAAAGCCAGGTAGTCAAGCCAACCAAATACATTTTGCAATGGAGTGGCAGAGCTATGATAAATATGAGTCATTGAAGCGCAATAAAGGGGTGGATTAATTGGTCAATGAAGGACATATGGTATTTCTTGGCAAATGCAATTAGGCCATCCTCATAGTTCCAGCCATGCTGTACTGCCATCAACTGCTGGTATACTATGATAATACATACATACACAGCATTGAAGGGGCCACCATGGCCACTCTCTCATTTTACTGTTTAAGCATGAGCAAGAAAATGAAAGCCTCCTCAACAAACATGCATTCAATACATTACTTGGGCATGTAATCTTCACATCAGAGTACCTGACCTAAAATGAGTACTCTGAGTCTTAGAGTACCACAAGATAAAAGGGAAGAGGGAAAGCTTTTTGACAAAGCAGAAGAAAGAAAGTCACAGACAGAGTAGCATAGATAGTTTGCAGTCAAGTACAGAAACTTGAAATATAGAAAATAAGTAAATAGGATAATGCAGGGTTAAGAAGAATTTAGGAAACAGATAGAACGAAGAGGAGTTGGAAAATCATTAGGAGATAGGCACAGCAAAATAAAAAAAATTAAACTTTTTCTAAATGTGGAGCGGTAAAAGTTTGGGAAATAATAATATTAACAGGAGGACATTCTGGGGCCAGCAGAACCATCTGCCACGGCACCCTTGAAGGCACCCCCGTCTCCCTCACCCACATCTGTGGTTCCAGGCCCAGCTCTGTATTGCCCCTGGATTGCTGATGTAAGAAATAAAGAAAAGAAAATGTAAAAAATATTAGTGCTACAGTTAATTATCTCCCCAAAAATATTTTGAAAGGTAAAGGCAAATTCAGTAACGCTGAACTTCTCTCCATCAGATCACCTATAGTACTAATATCGTGGACCTATTCCTAATTTCTTAAACGTAACCCTATTCCTAATTTCCAAAACTACATTTTGGAACTGTTCATAAATGCATGCATAGTAAACATCACTGTGAGATTGCTTGGGACTGTACGAGCTACAAAAAAGAAAAGCACAGAGAAGTGAGAGAATTCTAACTCACTAATACTAATAACTACCACTATCTTAGTGATACGACAGAGGAGTCTCTGCATGAATTCTTAGATAATCAGCCCATGCAAGTGCCTACAAATAGGATTAGGTAGTGCCGAACACCCAGCTAGATGATGATCTAATCATAATTTTAACATAAACTTAACTTACCTCCGAGTGTGAGCAGCATGCTTGCTATTTGGTAAAAACATAGTAGCATAGAACACATCAAATAAATTATTATTACTCACTGAGCCCCGCAACCTCCACACCCAGCAGGTCGAGCTGGTCCCTGTCCATAACGTTGGCCCACTGGTGTGTCAGCTATTATTGGGTGTGCTGGATCCCAGAGCTGTGGTGCACAGCACGGCACACCCCCTCTCAGTGCTGCTGACGCTCCCTGAGACCATACTCACTGCCAGGCCTGCTGTCTGCTGACAGGGTAAAAGGGAGGTGTGCTGCACATAAAGAACTAGCACAGCCACCTCAAGCTATGAAAAAATGGCACTGGTCAGCACTCCTTCATGGCACTGCAGGCCGCAAGGTAGATGGCTGGTGCTGTGGGCAGTTTGGGGGGCTGGTGCTGCCACTCCCTTGCTTTGCCATGGCACTGCGGGGGGAGATAGAAACAGGAAAAGGATATAACGAAGGAAATAAACGAGGTAGTAAAGTGAAAAATGTAAAAAGTACAAAAGTCCCACAAAAAAACAGAATTACAAAATACATAAAATACGCAAACACAAAGACACACACTAATATAATTAATAAAAATAAGGGATGGATAAGTTAGATAGGGAGGATTAAAGAGATTAAAGAAAGATTGATAAAATAGGCCCAACACCATAAACAGAGTACAAATCAAGAAGGTCGCGCCTATCCGAATCTCTTGGTGCCGTTTGTGTGCGGTTTTCAGTGCAAGAATACACTTAGCATTGAAGAAAATTTAATATGTTACACAAACCAGCATGGAGAGCAGCTCTGCCTGCTCACAGAACTTTGCATATTGAGGTGGAGTTTTTGTGCCACTTTGCGGAGTTCCACCTATCGTTACTCTGCATATTCCGCCCATGCCTAACCCCAACCAAAAGGACCAAGTTTTGGGAGAGATGGTGAAATTGGCATACATCACAGCAGAATAATAAGCAAATTTAATTATTTGATTTTTGAATAGGGAATGTCCAATAACTATACATTCAAGCAATAAACCTTGCGAGCAGAGATAATTGAGGGTCATACAAAGATCTTCTACAACATAAGTTTTGCTCATTATGCTCACAAGCTTGTTCTGATGAGTGGCATGGTCCTAATTTACCTTCTCATTTTCTGGGGAAAGGTGGAAGGCTTACGTTCTTTTCTCTCCATATTGAGCTCCGCTTGCCTAGATATTGCATACATGAGGACAAGATTTTTTTTTAAACAGTAAGGAAAGTATTGGTCTCCAGAGGAGTAACATTTGCTATTCCCACTCCAGTCTCTGCAACATTAGGGGAAGCATTGATGTTCGGAAGGGTAGAATTTACTATTCCCACTCCAGTCTGTGCAAGAGTAGAGAAAGCACTGGACTCCAGAGGGGTAACATTTACTGTTCCCATTCAAGTCTGTGCAACAGTAGGGAAAGTGCTGGAATTAGGAGGGGTGACATTTACTATTCGAAGTCCAATCTATGCAACAGTAGGGAAATTAGTTCACTTCATATACATAACATATATGAAGCATTACCCTTTTAATTTAATAACATATTACAACTCTTTTTTTAAAGTTTAATATATTTATTAAACCATTGGTAATATGTTATTGTATAAAGAGGGCCAGTAATATTACATGTTCAAGCAACAAAGATAAAGATTATATTGCTTGTTTTACAAGAAATATTAAATGAAGAAATCTAGAGAAGTTTTATAAGAATACGTAAAGGGATAGTCAAAGTGGAAAAAAAGCCAGAAAGAAGGAGAAGATAGAGAAGAAAAGAGAATAGGAAAACATACTATAATAAAAAACTGTTTGAACAGTGTGGATGCAAATTAATAATGAAAAAGTAAAGAAATTACTATGGTAATATGCATAATATTATTTATTGGCTATATACTGGAACCTGGCAATACATTTGGTTTTAGTGCTTGCACATAAAGACAAAAATCTGGTGGTTCCCATAAAGCTTCCCATTCATCAAGTAAGAAGGTAGAATGTAATTTGAGCCAATCAAGACAGTGGTTATGACAGAACAAGTTCCACCATTGTTGTAGAGTAAAACTTTCTGTGGATTTCCAGTTGGAGAAAATTACCTATAAACCAATTGCGAACATAAGATCCACTAATTTGCTGTGCATTTTATTATGAGTCCAAAGATCACTTAAACTATCTAGAAATAAAGCAATTATTGATAATGGAAAACTTATACACATAATGTCACATATTCATGATCAAACTTTTTTAAATTAAACTTTATTTATCATCTTTGCAGGAAAATAGAAACACAAAACTACACATTGAAGAAAAAATATTTGACATCCGAAAAAATGCAAGCTAAAAGGAGGGGAGGAGAGGTAGAGATAAGAGGGGAAAAAAATAGCAGGAAAGTGCAGATACTCCGCATAAGAAGGTGACTGCAAATAAATACTTCACAACAGAGCAAAGCAGTGTTAGCGCAGAACAGTCTACACTTTGTACAAAGCACTAACTGTGGAAAGAAGGTTCAGCCCACATCTTTGTGTTCACCTGTAGGGTCCGTTGTTAAAAGATAATCTCTAAGTGGCTGCCGTATGTCCTTAGGTCTGGAAGTGATAGACTGTAGAGAAGTGTAAAGTTAGGTAATGGTGTCACATTATGACGTATCATGCAGCCAGGCGGGTATTGTGGGGAGTTTATTACTGCCCCAATGGAACGCCACCTGCCACTTGACCAGAAGTTGCGCAATGGCAGTGAAGTGCTGCAATTCAGGTGGTATGGGTTTAACATAACCCGGTAGGGCCATCAGGCGGTCTGGTTCTAGTGTGTGTTCTATCATGAGAGATATTGTAGAATAATTCTCCCCCCAGTGTTATTGGATTGCTGCACAATTCCAGGATAAGTGAGCTTAATCGTTTTACATTTTGGGTAGTGATGGGGCCTAGTAGGGTCAAGTCTAGCCAGGGCCTTAGGGGTTGTGTATGTTCGATTAAGATACTTGTAGTGTAGTAATTTGGGACAATGGTTATTGGAGACGTGTTTAGTTTCCACATGACAATAGTACCAGGTTTTGTCAGGAATAGAGTATCCTAGGTCTCATTCCCTGGCAGGTCTTGACTTCTCCGCCCCTGTGGGCCAAAGTCACAGAGAAATGTGATAGAGTCTGGATATCAATCAGCAGTTATCTCAAGTGGTAATTACTAATGTAAGAGGAAGAAATTCTTTAGGTTCCTCAGGATAGTCAGGCAAGGTATGGAGAGGCATGCTGTGCAAGGGGTGTAATATATAACTATCCATATGAGTTGAGACTCCCCCTTACGCCATTGACAAATGAGTCGCCTACAATCCGCAGCTGATGTGAAGTAAGGGAGCGGTGTACCAAATGCTTGTGAGTGAGTAAAAGTAATGGATTATTTATGAGGGGTATAAGCAGAGAATGTCCCAACCCAAATAGTGTAAAAATTTGGACTAAGCCCAACAGGTGATGGATAGGGTTTGTGTTTTGATAGGGATCAGGGTATCTAAAATATGCCCACTACCACGGATAGAGTAATCACACAGTTACACACACATACATTCATCATACGCTAGGGCCCATTTCACTAACACACGCTCAAATACTCTACCAGCAATAATCCTGTGGGAAGGAAACACCTAAACACCCTGCATCGATATCAGGTCGATCAGATCTGGTTTTGTGACTGTCCTAATCAATAACATAATCTACACAACATATACAATAATGATCAGAAATATAAACCCAATAATTGACAAGAAAGAAAATTCAACACCATGTTTAAAATTATATTGCTTTATCTAAAATTAGTCAAAGTAAATCAATCAGAATAAATCATTTCTCATAATTACCTATTCTAACTAAGTGTCATAACGGGTCAGGACAAGTCTCTCGGTAAAGTCTCTCAAGACGAAGTCCCTCAGCATCGATCCTCAGCAACGCAGATTCACGCGGCAAAGGCAAAATGGCAAGTGGCAAAGCCCTCCCTAGGCTAACATTTTTTATAGTAAAAATTACAATGGAAACACACATAAGGTTTGCAATATACACTGAATCACTGAGCAGAGCGAGAAGGAAGAAATGTAACATTGCTACATCTGAAAATCTCCGCTCAGGAAAAGTCACAAGACGAAAACTACGGAACAGGAACCAAGAAACTATTAAAGTATCCGATTTGTTCAACTTCCCTCGGCAGCCGAACCACAGTTCATTGTTCATTTCTAAAACTCCTTTGTTTCCCCAAGGCTACCCTGGATGTTCCATTTCTTTTGGAGATCCTCCAAAACTGCTGCTGTCCTCATGGAAAGTTTTCATACGAGGACCATGGTCAGTCAACTTCAGGACCATTTCCAGCAGGGGTCTCCCTCGTCACGTCTTTCATTTTACAAATCACGGGCAGGCTTCAAAATTCAGCCATCTTAACACAGGCCTCCATAGGCCACAATAGACCATCTTAATTAAAGAGACAAAATAAACGTTACTACAGCATAGTGATTAAACAGTGTTAACCCCACTAATACCCTTATGTGTATGTATTTATCTAGCTTTTGCAACATAAAAAAGCATTAATTCAGACAGCGTTTTGTGCTCAAAATAAACAGCACACAGCAACGTTTAAACATGAAAACCTGCACGTTATTTTTTAGAAAACAGAAACAGCACACACATGCTAACCCTCGTGTAACTTTCTCTTATGTTAAAACAAACGGATTGATTAATAAAAACACACTTGCACAAGACAAATAATTAATTGTTATTTATTAATAATTAATAAAACGCATAGACATACTAGAGCTTCAAAAGCCCCTGAATTTTCTAAATGAAAACTCTGCTCCAGCAATCCCCCCTTTGGTGATTTTATCACCAAATAAACCCAAAAAAAAAAAATTAGTGAAAATTTAGTCCCATTTTAGGAGAAATCAGAAATGTCTTTTCCCCTTACACAACATTACACACCAGTCACTCTTTCATCATCTCTCTTTGTCTCTAAATAAACACTCTCCCTCAATTCTTCTAATTCAATCTCTTGAGGTTCTCTTTTCGACCTCTTGCTTTTCTTTTCCTTATTCAATTTCTTCCTCCCTCCCCTGTTTTTACAACACACACACACCAATCTTATTATTAATAAATCCACAATTATACAAGACAAGGGAAACAATATTCTACCTATAATAGTACTACCTATCTTTGCAATAAAATTCTTAACAGCTATCATCTTATTAGCTATTCTAGTCCACAAATTCCCAGCTTCAAGTGGTACCAATTCTTCATGCAAATCAGTAATATTTCTGATATAGACCTTCAGATCTTTACTCTCGTCAGGAATGTAAGTGCAACAATGTTGAATTTTCAAAATTCTACAGACTCCACCCTCCTTGGCCAATAGAATATCAAGGGCAAGTCGATTTTGCATAGACATGGCACGTACGGCACTTAATTCCGTATTCACCGAAAGAAACCCTCCTGCGGTATTTGTCGATAAGCGATCAACCACTGTGGACAGTTTCCGAATTCCATAAGCATTTAAAGAAATTCCCACTGCTGGAATCAAAACCCCAAAAATATCACCCACAATTTCAGACCAAGTTTCTCTCTTAAAACGTGTTAATAAGTTAATATCTTCTACATCTCTTATTTTATCTGTATGAAAAATCTTAGGAAAAACCAGGCCCACATAACATGTGCCATACCAATGGTCAGGCAACTTGTAATAAGCCTTGTTCCCACAAACATAGTACACTCCTGGAAAAATTGTATCTTCTCCACCTCTGAAACCCCAACCTGTCGCAACGAAGTATGTATCATGGCACTCACTAGTCCCCACAAAATATGTATCATATTGGGATTTTCTTCTTGTAATGCAAAGTTTACCCTTCTGCGGTGCATCCAGAGCTAAAGTTGGACTAGCCCCATTTCTCAACTCTTTTCCCATCTCAATGTCCCAAATTGTCTCACTCACTTCATATTTTCCCGCTTTCTCATGCATGTTCACTCTCCTTTCCTCTACCATATCCAGGAAAGCTTTCTCCTCTCCTTTCAAACTGCAAGTTAAATTATTCTTAAAAATGTAATCTAATGTTAATCCTTTTTCTTCAATAAAAATCTCACCAAAAGTGTTAGCTTCTTTAGCTGGATTCAGCTCTTTGTTCATTGGCAAGTGCCCAAAAATACTATCTCTGTTAGACATCTTATAATCTATTTTCCCTAACAAATAAAAAACACTACTCAAAATACTACAAGAAATACCATATGTAGCTGGTAAATGGTGATAAGTAACACCCTCTGAAACGGATGCAGGTAATTGCATACAGACGTAGCAATCCCTCACTTCCATTGTCTTCACATATTCATATAACAGTTTCGAAAAAACATTACTAGAAAAATTATTAATTGACCTATCTTTGTGTATGTAACTACTACTTCTAATTGGAACTACTTTTTGTGAATTCTTCTCTACATTTGTCACATTCTCTGTATGCATCTCAAACTCTACTTTAAAAGTAACTAATAAAACTAAAACACCCCATAGAAGCATTAATAATCCAGTACAACAGCAGCACATTCTACACCACCTCTTAAAGAAGGCACATCTATTTCTATTATCCTCTATGTTAGCCATTTTAGTTTAACCTCTACTACTCCACTACTGTTTGAACTTCTTCAATTCTTCAGCAGTTCTTCAGCTTTCAGTTTATCCAAATGATCTCTTCGTTCACTTAATCCAAGTGAATCCTTCTTTCACTCAGTTTGGATACTTGTCATTCTTTACTTCAATTTCTTCAACATCGAATTGTATCAGATCTCCAACATCAAAATCCTCAGTACTCGACTCTTCTCCAATGTCAGTCAAGAGTACTTTCAGAATTTCACCAGTATCTTCCTCAACCACTTCTCTCAAGACCACTTCCGGATTATCTCGAGTCACTGTTTCTTCTTTTCCTCCTTCAGACAGTGCCACATAAGACCATTCCGGTGATCTGTACTTTTGGTTGGTTCTTCTTACTCTTTTTATTTCCACTGGTTCGTTTGACTCCTTTGATTCTTCTCCTTCAGCTTTTGAACTTTGACTCGAAACTTCATTCACTTGTTCAGCTTTTGATGAATTTGCTCTTATTACTCTGTATCTCAGCCTCTTAACTCTGTTGTTAGGCCAACGGTCTCCTCTTAACACCTTCTTCGGCTTTATTTCTTTATTACTTCTTTCTCCAATCCAAGTTCTCTTTCTCAGAACTCGACCCTCTGTTTATTCATCCTCATCATCTGTTTCAAGTGCCTCTTGTTTCCGTTTTCCAGCAGCTTTCTTCTTCTCCACAGATTTTTTCACCACTGTTTGAGACTTCCCTACTCCTGTCCCTCCTCGGGTCTCCGACACGCAATCTTCTTGCTGTCTACTTGTCCCTTCACCTAGCTCCTCATGAATGTTCCCTACACCTCCTCGGGGGTCTTCCGCAATCTGTCCCTCTCTATCTTCTTCTGACCCTGTTTCTTCAAATATAATCTCAAGTGGTTCTTCAATCTCCTCCTCTTCTGATTCAGGAGTAGTCTCTGTGTGATTTTTCTTTTCTTTTCTTTTTCCTTCACTGCTGTTTGAAACTTCAGGCTCTCTTACAGAATCTGATCTTCTCTCTGATACTCGCAGTGATCCTCTTGAAGCTCTCTCTGCTTCTTTTCTCACTGATTCCGTATCTTCAGTATCTTCACCATCACTGGAATCTGACTCTTCAAAATACTCTTTACCAGTCCCTTCTTTTGGGTTTGGAACTCTCAGAGTATGACTTGCATGTACCCAGTGCTTCACTCCAGCACACTTTACTGCAGTCGTCGTAGTCAGAATAACTTGTCTCGGCCTTCCCCACCTTGGAATCAAGCAATTTCTTCTTCTGTGCACCTTAATCCTCACCCAGTCTCCTGGACTCAGATCATGGGCTTGCTTCTTCTCAAGTGTGGTAGCTTCTTCTCCAACCTGGTGAAACACAGAATGAACTGCGTCAGCCAGGCCTTTACAGTAATCCAAAATCATGTCATCAGTTATTGTCACCAATTTATTTACAGGCACAAATGCATGGCGCATAGCACGTCCCATGATTATCTCGTGCGGACTCAAACCAGTAGTTCTATCTGGAGTAGATCTCATAGTCATCAGAACTAGAGGCAAAACATCTTGCCATTTCATGCCAGTGGCCAAGCACATCTTTCCAATCCTATTCTTGATTGTGCCATTAATCTGCTCAACCACACCAGAAGCCTCTGGTCGGTATGCACAATGTAGCTTCTGCTGTATTTTCAATGCTTCACAAATCAAACCCATGAGCTCATTTTGAAAGTGTCTACCTCTATCAGACTCAACTGTTACTGGAAACCCGTACCTAGGAATCAACTCCCTCAACAGTAATTTTGCCACTGTTAATCCATCATTTCTTCTAGTCGGGTAAGCTTCCACCCACCTTGAAAACAAACAGACTACCACTAGAACATACCTCAGTCTGTTCACTTGGGGCATTTCAATGAAATCAATCTGCATTCTTGTAAAAGGACCTCCTTCTCTGCCTATTGTTCCCAGACTCACCACTGTCTTTTTCCCAGTGTTAAATTGCTGACAAACTAAACACCTCTGACAGATGCTTTCTGCAATTGTCCTGAACTTTGCATTGTACCAGGTCTGTTTGAACGACCTAACCATCGCGTCTCTCCCCAAATGTCCCTGGCCATGATACATCCTTGCCATTGACGACAAGATTGAGTTGGGCATTACTGGTCTGCCATCTCTGTAGACCCAAACATGGTCTGTTTCTCTTGGAGCACATCCTGCCTTAATCCAATCTTGTTTCTCTTCTTCTCCTGCCTCATCTTGTAACTGCTTCACTTCATCCCAGATCTCTAGGACATTAGTAAACATCACAGAAAGAAAAGACATTTCCCCTTCTCTGTCCCTATTAATGGACTGATTTGTCTTGGCGCAGTATTGCGCAACATCATTGGCGTACCTATTTCCAATCGTTATGAAATCCTCCCCTTGACCATGGGCAGCACACTTTACAACTGCTAACTCCTCAGGCAGCTGTATCGCCTCAAGCAATTTTCCAATCATTTCAGCATTCTTTATTGGAGTTCCACTCGATGTCAAGAAACCTCTTTGTAGCCAAAGTTGGCCAAAATCATGCACCACTCCAAATCCGTACTGACTATCAGTCATCACAGTTGTCCTCAAATCTTTCCCAATCTCACAAGCTTTTGTCAATGCCACCAATTCAGCAACTTGCGCAGATTTTACTCCTTTCAATGGTGATGCTTCCATGACCTCTGAAACTTTGCACACCGCATATGCTGCACATAGCACGCCATCATCATTTCTCAAGCATGATCCATCCACAAACAACACATGATCACTCTCATTCAAGGGAAGATCCCTTATGTCTGGTCTTGGTTTTGTACAGTATTCAAGCACATCCAAACAATCATGATCATCTTCCATTTTCACACCCACATTTTCAATGTCTGGCAAAAGCGTCGCTGGATTCACATTCACACATCTCTCGAGAGTCACATTTGATGCTCCCAGAATCACTTTTTCATATTTGGTCAATCGACTATGTGACATGTACTGAGTTCTGCTTCTTGTCAAAAGAATTGCCACATTGTGAGGTACGAATACCCTTACAGGATATCCCATTATGATTCCCTCACTCTGTTCCAGGCTTCTGCATGTTGCAGCCACAGATTTCAGACAACCTGGTAAACCCACAGCTACAGGGTCAAGTGTTGATGAGAAGTATGCAATAGGTCTTCTCAATTGTCCATGTTTCTGGATTAACACTGAAAGTGCACATCCATTTCTCTCACTGCAGTACAGCTCGAATTCTTTTTCATAGTCAGGCATACCCAAAGCTGGAGCCTCACACATTTTACTTTTAAGCTCTTCAAATGCTGCCAATTGTTCTGCATCCAGATCCAATGGATCTGTCATTTCACTTTTTGTCAGTTTAATCAGTGGCTTTGCTATCAGCGAAAAATTAATTATCCACCGATGACAATATCCCACCATACCCAGGAACATTCTCACTTCTCTCTGGGTCTTTGGAGCTTTCATTTCTCTGATTATTCTGATCCTGTCAGTAGTCACTTTTCTCAGACCTTTTTCAATATTATGTCCAAGATAATGCACCTCTTTCTTGCAAAATTGCAATTTGGCTGGAGATACCTTTAACCCTCCATCTGCCAGATGATTCAGTAAAGCTATGGTATCCACTTCACAAGCTTCACGTGTCTTTGATGCCACCAATAGGTCATCAATATATTGTACTAGCACTGAACTCTCAGGCATGATCAGACTTTCCAACGATCTTTTCAATAATTGATTGAATATCGAAGGACTCTCCGTATACCCCTGTGGGATACGACACCATGCTAAAATACGCTGGCCAAACCTAAATGCAAAAATCGGCTGGCTGTCATGATGCAATGGAATTGAAAAGAACGCATGACACAAATCAATCACTGTATACCACTCAGCATCATGTGGAATTTGATACAGAATCACTGATGGATTTGGCACAATAGGACAACATGCCACCACAATTTGATTAACTTTTCTCATATCTTGCACGATCCTAAATTTGCCATTGGGCTTTTTCAGTCCCATTATCGGTGAATTACACGGACTACTCAGTAGCTCTCTCAGAACTCCTTGCTGAATCATTTTCTCAATTATAGGAGTTATCCCTTCAATTATTTCTGGTGTCATTTTGTACTGAGGAATGTTAGGATATGTAATTCCCTCTTTCACTGCAATTTTCACTGGATCTACATTATTCATCAATCCCACATCCTCTCCTGTAAAATCCCAAACTGCTCTTTTCACTGTGTCTCTCAGCTCTTGAGGCAAATCCTCCGGATTAAACACAGCAAATGCACCAATTAACTCACTTTCTCTATTTTCTAGAGTCATTTGGTAGAAAACATCATCATCTGGTGTCTCAAAAGCTATTCCATCTGGTGTACAAAAAATTGTGCAGTTCATCTTACACAATAGGTCCCTACCTAACAGGTTCACTGGACTCGTGTCACAGACAATAAATCTGTGCATGTCTGAAAATTTCCCTATCTGTACTCTTACTGGTTCAGTAAGACGTGTTCTGATTTGTGTATTGGCTACACCAACTACTTGGACTGCTTCATCCGAGAGAGGAAGATTTTTAACATCTGTTGACCTGACAGTTGATCTTGTCGCACCTGTGTCTACCAAAAAAGTAACACTCTCCTCATTTATTTTCCCATCCACAAATGGTCCTGCCTGGTCTATTTCTAGAGTTGCACCAAGTATGCACTCTTCCTCCTCTCTTCAGCACCGTCAATAATCACCCTCAGACTCACTCCCTTCACTCTTTAACAAGTACTGCTGTACTTTGTTAGAACGTTTTGGTTTGTTTACCTGTTCATCATTGTAGAATCCCAAATCCTGATTATACTTTTGTATTCCTCTATTCTGCGGCAAGGGCGGTTTTGGCTCTTGACTCTGCTGTCTCACAACTTTCTGTTGTTGTTGCTGTTGGTTATTTCCTTCATTCTGCACCTGTTGATTTAAGGATTTACCCTCATTATTCACTAATGGTGGATTAGGACATTCAGATCTCCAATGTCCCAGTTGGCCACAGTTGTGACAAGGGAACTTTTTCTTCGCTTCCTCAAGACTTCCTTTTCCTTTTCCTGCATATCTTGGTCTATTTCCTGCATTATTTCCTGGATTATTTGCCTGTTCCACCAACTGTGCTTCCTGTCTCTCTGCAACTTTCACTTGTGCCCACATTGCTTTCTCTTTCAGCTTTCTTTGTTTTGCTTCAATTTCATCACTGAAGTATTTTGCATGTCTCAGGATCTCATCTACTTTTTTACTCTGCCAATCCACTGTGTGCTCACGAATTCTCTCACCAATTTCAGGTCTAAGGCCATATACAAATCTGTATACAAAGTGACTCAAATCTTTGTCACCCAGGTGTTCATCTCCACTGAATTGTTTAAATGCCAGTATCAGCCTCTCGTAAAAAGCATGAACTGATTCTTTTGCTTCCTGTTGTGTTCGATCTATCTTAACCCAGTCTGTCTCTTTTGGAGGAACTTTACTCTTCAGGTATACCATCACCTGATCATATTTTCTCATTACTTCTGGATCTGGTGCCCCTGTTCTTGGATCTCTTGGATACTCCTCAGTAGGCCAACTCACAACTATTTTACACTCAGTCCACAAGTCTGCTGGAACAATTATATCAAACAGACTATTCAGGTCAACCCACAGCACTTTTGACAATTTCACAAACCTATCTACCTGCCTATACCACTCGACGGGCTTTTCTCTCAATCGAGGGAAATCATTCGTAAATGATAAAATATCCTGTCTGGTCCATGGAACGTGTACATATCCTCCTCCAGGTATTTCTCTCATAGGATAATTATCCACTGGTTTCTCCTTTTCTCTTACTGGAAATGCTGAATAAGTTGTTCTATCTTCAGATTCCTCTCTTTTCTTATACCACCTATCCTTCCACTTTTCCACATCACCCCATCTTCGCAATAATGCCACCATTTCTTTAATCTGTCCTGTTCTACCAGAAGCATTCAAATTTTCAATGTCCTTCTCTGTAAAATCCATCCTGTAGGTTTTCTGTAAAGCCTTTACTTTATCAATGTCAACTCCCAGCTCATTTGCTATTGTTCTCAGCCTGTCATGTGTATGTCTTGCTCTCCAGGTAATACTTTTACACATAAACATCAGCTCACCATCATGATGACTCTTCAGGATTTCTGTTGGAACTGTTCCTGTCACAAGCTCTTCTAATTCTATACGTAACCTAGCCACATCAATAACTTGTGAATCCTTATCCTTTTTCTGAAGAACCTTCATCCAATCATTCAAATCATCAACTGTTATTTCAGCAGTTTTTCTCACTGGAACCACTCTTTTCTGCAGTTCTAAAATTGGCATCCCTGAACAACTAGGTTCACTAGCATCCAATAGTTCACTACATGTGTCATGTCTGGTTTGTCTCAGGTCACTTTTCCCTGTTCTTTTATCTGAATCTCCTGAAGGACCAACTGAATTTGTCAAATTATTTCCAACATATGGTACCACCAATCCATTATCACCTGTCCTCTGTTTATCAAACACAGGAATAACCGGACCTATAGTTACAGGCACCGTAACAGCTTCTAGATTCTTCGTTAACTCCCTAATTTTCTCAGTCAGTTCTGTTGTCGTTTTTGCTAATTTTCTGGCATTTTCCTCACTATTTCGATTCTCTCTCTCCCTGAAAGAATTACTACTTCTTGATTCAGGTGTCACTTTTTCTTTCTCAATATTACAGACTGTATCTCTTATCGGAGAAACAACTGGTGTACTCTCATCTGGTTCTGGTCTATATGGAGGTGGTCTCTTGTAAATCATGTCATTTAAGACCTCATCATCATACTCATTAACTCCAACTGCTCCTTCTTCAATTGTTCTCATAGGATATAATCCCTCTGACATATTAACATCTCGCCATCTTTTCATCCGATCATGATGTGTTTCACGATCATGTCTCCTCCCAAACATGTTCCTGTAGTACCCTCCAGATCTTTGCTTTTCTCGCTCATGAACTTCCTCTTCCCATTCCACTAAAGCCTCAAACTGTGTAGGTCTTGGCTTCGGGTCCAGACATACCATCTTTTCCCGTAAATTTCTCAACACGGCCAAATTAAATGAACCATGTTCTGGAAATGCTAGAACACCATCTTCTTTAGTATACCTAACCCAATTCTGCAACCATATACAAGTATGTAATCCATATTTCGCAGCCATGAAGGATGCAGGTGTTTTCGCTGGAGGTAGCAACTCACCCTCTCTCGTTTTAACCTCTTTATCCTTGCTAAACCACTTTTTAACTTTCCCAAAGAATGTTTTTTTCTTTTTCTCTTCTTGGTAATACATTTTAGCGCTTACCAAAACTCTCTACTCTCTCCGTATTATAAATATACAATACGAGCTTTTCAACCAATAGCAGCGCGACTCACACTAACGTTAAACAGCTCTTCCAATCCCTGCGCGACTCACACTAACGCACCAATCCTAGCGCGAACCCTATTCTGATCCACTATCCAATCAGAGCGCGGACTTTCTGACGTCAACAGTCGCTGCAGTCGCTTGTCTCCTGTCTTCTGTCACTCGTCTACCCCTCCTTTACAAAATCTCTCAGTAGACTTCGTGTCAAAAATTTCTACAAAAACTATTAGTTACAACATAAAAACATCTCCATTGTCTGCTTCGCTATCCACAGAATAGTAAAAGAGAGTCTATTTCATAAGAAACCTTTCATTGACACAGTAGCACTTCTTCTACTCTGCCCTACTAACATACATTCATTAACTGTTTCCTCTAGGACTTGTCCAAAGAGTCTTACAATCAACTAAATGTACAAACATTCACGCACATTCATACAAAGGAAATATAGTACACGCACAGAATCCTGCTTCCCGAGAACAGCGCACAATCTGTCCCACTACAGAATTATAACATACATTAACTAAGCAACTTTGCCCAGTTCCTCAAACAAGATCAGAGAATATCTATTACTCCTCCCGCAATAAGCTTTAACGAAAATCCTTTACGGATCCCTGGGACTTAAGACCAGAGTTTCACAGATAACCTTCACTACGATACACACTCCTTATATACCAGAAATATATTCTAATAGTAACATACAACAATGTCACTGATTCCGAACCCAGACAATGTGAACGCGCAACTTCAATTGTCACACGTTATTCCTTACAATCCCGTCTTTCCCGAGAGCAGCATATACCTTCCTCTGCCCTACTACGGAACTGCTACCAGCTTCCAAGTTCCAGAAGCACTACATATAACTCAACATGACGACTTCAACATATAGTATTAGTACATATACCAATATCGACAAAATAAAATCAATAATCAATAAGCTAATGTACAAGCAATCTTATCAGATCAAGACAACCATCAAAACCATCAGTCTCTGCTACCAGGAAATTGATAGGGATCAGGGTATCTAAAATATGCCCACTACCACGGATAGAGTAATCACACAGTTACACACACATACATTCATCATACGCTAGGGCCCATTTCACTAACACACGCTCAAATACTCTACCAGCAATAATCCTGTGGGAAGGAAACACCTAAACACCCTGCATCGATATCAGGTCGATCAGATCTGGTTTTGTGACTGTCCTAATCAATAACATAATCTACACAACATATACAATAATGATCAGAAATATAAACCCAATAATTGACAAGAAAGAAAATTCAACACCATGTTTAAAATTATATTGCTTTATCTAAAATTAGTCAAAGTAAATCAATCAGAATAAATCATTTCTCATAATTACCTATTCTAACTAAGTGTCAGAACGGGTCAGGACAAGTCTCTCGGTAAAGTCTCTCAAGACGAAGTCCCTCAGCATCGATCCTCAGCAACGCAGATTCACGCGGCAAAGGCAAAATGGCAAGTGGCAAAGCCCTCCCTAGGCTAACATTTTTTATAGTAAAAATTACAATGGAAACACACATAAGGTTTGCAATATACACTGAATCACTGAGCAGAGCGAGAAGGAAGAAATGTAACATTGCTACATCTGAAAATCTCAGCTCAGGAAAAGTCACAAGACGAAAACTACGGAACAGGAACCAAGAAACTATTAAAGTATCCGATTTGTTCAACTTCCCTCGGCAGCCGAACCACAGTTCATTGTTCATTTCTAAAACTCCTTTGTTTCCCCAAGGCTACCCTGGATGTTCCATTTCTTTTGGAGATCCTCCAAAACTGCTGCTGTCCTCATGGAAAGTTTTCATACGAGGACCATGGTCAGTCAACTTCAGGACCATTTCCAGCAGGGGTCTCCCTCGTCACGTCTTTCATTTTACAAATCACGGGCAGGCTTCAAAATTCAGCCATCTTAACACAGGCCTCCATAGGCCACAATAGACCATCTTAATTAAAGAGACAAAATAAACGTTACTACAGCATAGTGATTAAACAGTGTTAACCCCACTAATACCCTTATGTGTATGTATTTATCTAGCTTTTGCAACATAAAAAAGCATTAATTCAGACAGCGTTTTGTGCTCAAAATAAACAGCACACAGCAACGTTTAAACATGAAAACCTGCACGTTATTTTTTAGAAAACAGAAACAGCACACACATGCTAACCCTCGTGTAACTTTCTCTTATGTTAAAACAAACGGATTGATTAATAAAAACACACTTGCACAAGACAAATAATTAATTGTTATTTATTAATAATTAATAAAACGCATAGACATACTAGAGCTTCAAAAGCCCCTGAATTTTCTAAATGAAAACTCTGCTCCAGCAGTTTCAATAGGGTTCCAGGAATATGGAAGAAAGAGGAAGGTCAGGCACCTGAGTTCTTTCATCTTTGAGATAAGGTAATCTGGCATTGATACCAATAATAAGTAAAGTGCGATTGAGCGGCTAAGTAGTATAATTGTAGGTCGGGAACCATGAAACCAAAACGATCGTAGGGTAGTGTCAGTGTGTCCCATCGAATACATGGCCAACAACCAGTCTATATAATTCTTCTTAGCAACCCCCGCAGTGTATCAAAAAAGCTATTGGTTAGAGGAATGGGGATATTTAAAAAGAGGCATAGAAATCATGGAAGAACCATTATTTTGATGATAGCAAATGTGCCCAGACATTGCTAGTGGTAATTTAATCTAGCATTCTATCTGAGTCATGATCTTTTCCATAGCAGGGTCATAGTTGCACCGTATCACCTCAGAGTCATCCCTGTTTAAAGAAATGGCCAATATATTTGGGGATATTCAAGATCTCATTGTGCAGTGGCAACAGTGATTTATTTGAATTGATTGGCAGACCAGAAAATTTCCCAAAGCGCACAACATCCCTAATAATGGGGGAATGATTGGTAGATGGATTTCGGATAAATAATATATCGTCGTCATATAGGGAAGCCAATAATGTACAATGGCGAAATCTGAGGCCCCTTAGCAAGAGGCTTTCTCGTACATGTAAGACTAAGGGGTCCATGGTGATAATAAATAGAAGGGGGAAGAGCAGACAGCCCTGCCGGGTACCTGTCGTTCAGGGAAATGGCTCAGAAAATGTGCCATTTATTTTAAGGCATGCCACCGGAGCTTTATAGAGTAACATAATAAGGTTTCTGAAGCCATTGGACATTGCCAATTTGGTTAATGTGGCATGAAATAATGATCATTCAAAGGAGTCGAGAGCTTTTTCAGCATCTAACAGGGCAACCGAAGCAAGGATATTAGGGTAGATCTGATTTATCTGTGCAAAGAGCGTGCAGAGATTGATTAAGGTGGAATGGTGTTGAACAAACCCAGATTACATTGGAGAAATTATACATTCCATTAATAGGGAGAGGCATGCAGCTATTACTTTGGCCAACATTTTATTATTATGGTTTAGAAGTGATAATTGTCTATAGGAATTGCATAGTTGGGAACATTTGTTGGGTTGGATCAGCAGAGTAATAACTGCTTTGACCAGTGTGGGGGGAGTATTCCCAGCTCAAGAGATTCAGAATAAACCTTCAACAGGTTTGGGGTAAAATTGTGTTATATGTTTTGTAGAAGTTTCCTGTGAAACCATCCAACACTAGGGCCTTAGAGCCACTCGGAGCATCGATGGCCTGCGATATTTGGTCACAGGTAATGGGGGCAGGAAGTGCTAGGAAGTGCTGTTGACCAGACTCAAGCCAAACCACAGTTATACTGCCAAATAGTATCATCACTGCCTACACGGGATGTATACAGCTGTTTGTAGTATGTCGTAAACTAATTTATGATGGTAGCATTATCAGTAACAACTGTGCCATCAGCCCGCTGGAGACCCATCAAATAGCTGGCATGGTATGGCTGGCACAGTAGCCTAGCCAATGTATGGCCCGGCCACTCACCTTCGCCATATCAATATGCTATGACATACTTGCCCAAATATGCCACCTCCCACACAGCGAGGTCCAGAAACTCCTGCATGAGTGTGAATCTGTCATATAGAGGTGTATTTATGGCCAACATGCCCAACATATCGATGTGGGCAGTTTACCTTCTACTGTAGTGTTAGAAATGGGGGTCTCTATTTGGCATTAGTATGCAGGGAACCTTCCATTTAGTCAAAGTAAAGGAGTTACACACCCAAGATAACCCCTGCTCACCTCCTTGGTTGCTTGGCAGGAGCAGTCAAGCCTATCGCAGAGGCAATGTGTAAAGCATTTGTACAGAAGACACACAGTAACGCAGTGAAAACACTACAAATGGACGCTACACCAGTCTAGAAAAATAACCCATCTTTACCTAAACATAACAAGACCAAAATGACAAAGATACAACATAAAGAAGTAGAAATACCACTTTTTAAAGATTTAAGACATTCTGTCCCTAGAACTCTATGGATGTGTTAGTTTTTGCACAAAGTACCTCTGATGCATACAAATCTGAGGTGAAAAACAGCTGCAGAGGTGGGAAGTGTCAGAAAACACAGCAATGCATGGATTCTTGAGTCCCAGGGGAATGGAGACGTCAGTTTTGCTGCATGCAGAAAGTGTCATTCCTTACTGCAAGGAGAAGCTATGTGTCGAATTCCAAACGTGGTTCCTTTCTCTGGGGTGAGGCTCTGGAAACTTGGCACATAGGTGCGATGTGTGGAAAATCCGGGCACGCTAGGGTCAATGCTCCCAGCCGCAAACAGACGCTGCATTGGTCCTTCAACTGCAGCACCACTATGCAATTTTTTTTCAGCCGCACATCTAGGCCTGCGTCAAAGTCAGAGTGGGTACCTTGGATGATGGAAAACGCTGTTTGAGACTTGGGCTGTTGCTAAGTTGAAGCAACGCAAACTGGTGCAGCATCGATTCTCCCCACTGCGACAGGCGCTGCGTCGATCCTTTGGACGCAGTTTGGTGATGCATTGGTTTTTCAACTACACGGTAAGCTTGAGGCAGTATATATAGGTGCAGAGGTTTGCTGTATGAATGTTATTCTTCGTTCTGCATCAAACCCACTTCCAAGGGTCCTAAACTGTAATTGGCACCACTTGGATGACCAGAACTCCCAGTAGAGGAGTCCAGGGGCTGCAGGTGAAGTCTTTGATGGCCCAGAGACTCCCAACAGGAGGCAAGCACACACAAGCCCTTGGAGAACTTCGAAAGTAGGATTCCAGGAAGCAAAGTCCAGCTCTTTCACTGCTCACGGACAGAAGCGGCAACTGCAGGCCAACCAGGCGAAGCAACACAGCAAAGAGGCAGTACTCCTCCTGGCAGCTCTTCAGCTCTTCTCCTTGGCAGAGTCCTCAGTTCAGAAGTGTCTAAAAATGTGGGGTTAGAGGCCCAATACTTATACCCTTTTTTGGCCTTTGACGTAGGCATACTTCAAATGATAGCCATTGTATTGCACAGATCCTTCCAGTGGCAGTTCGCCCATAGGGGGTGCAGGGGCGGCGAACCACCAACAAATGTCCCAAGCCTGCCTCGCCTCCAATTATCTGCTGACATGATGTTGCACTTTTGCAGGAAAGCGAGTGTCATGTTTTCAATTTATAGTGCAATATCATGCCAGCAGCAAAGGGGGCTCCACTGTCCCGTTTAAACTGCGCATGTCAGGTGGTGGCTTCTTCAGCCCACCTCACACATTCACAGTCTATAGAAGACATGAAGCACTCACCTTGGGCAGTGCAGCATGTCTGCGAATGAGGCTTCCGTGGGGCTTGTCACTCTTCATCCCGATACCCTTTCAGATGCCAGGTTAGGGGAGAAGGACCTGCCTCCAGCCCTATCCTGGCATCTGATGGGGCAGTTGCTTGTGTTCCAGGCCAGGGCAAGCATAAGCTATAATTCATAACAACTCCGCTTGTTTATACTGGCGCGCACTTTATTGGAGTCAGACTCCTGGCACAAAAATCATGGCGAGGCCGAATTCGGAAGTCACAAGGTAAAATTATTTTAATAGCTTTTGTGTGTGAGCATGACTGTGATGGTTTGTGTGTGTCTGTGTGTACATGATTGTTTATGTGTAGTTGTATGTATAAATGCGTGCGTGTATTTGAGTGTATGCATGATGTATGTCTGTCTTCTGTCATGAACACGATCTGTTTTCTGTGCTTTGCTTTTAATACTCGTTCCTTTTTTTAGGAAGTGCTATAGTAATTATTTTAAACAAGCCGTCTGTTCTAAAAAAAAAAAAAGAAGCACTGCAATGTGTGAAAGGCCCTGGACATAGCGTAATTGTTTTTTTTTTTAACAGTATGATGTGTATTTTGACATTGAAAAGGCTTGTATTCCTTATCTGCAATTTTATTCTTATTTCTCATTTTCTCTATCCACAGTCAGCCTTTAACAATTTTTCTTGTTACCCATGTAAATCTCCCAGGTGGCATTGTGCCTCTTACATAGTTTAACAATGTGTGGGATTGTATGAAACCCCGGACAGGCTGAAAACCTTTAATTTCCAATGCAGTACTTCAGGGCAGTAGTCAGTTACTTCGGGGGAAGGGTTGGAGGGCCTTGCCAGGGATAGTAAGCACTATATAAATACAGTTATAATTATTTGAAAAGGAGATATGGGAGTACATCGAAGTTACAATGTTTGTCCATGGTATCAAATGTGAATAACATCACATCACTTTCATTTTAACTGTACCACTGTCTAAACTTTGAATAGTTTCTGGATGTACCTATTCAGCCATAATACAATATTTTGACATTCATTACCATTGTCGATTTTGGAGGCCAACTTAAACATCGTGACGGTAACAGAGATGTCAGTTCAATGCAAATATATAATTTTGGCATGATAGAGAAACCGAGTAGGCTGCATAACAATTGTTTTGATTTATTACTTCATGCAGAGTTTTATTCTAAGTGCCATATTAACAGAGGCAGTTGGGGTCCAAATGAGAAGTTCTAGAAGAAGTGTGACATAAAATATTATCGTAAGACACTATGCACATAAAGGTAGATGACTGCAGAAATATGGCTTTCAAAAAGTATTACGCCTAAAAGAGTGATTTGTCAGGGGTTTGGAGGCAGACGTAAGCATAAACACATATTTGGGGAAATTTAATTTTTAGTGCAGAGTCCTTTTAAGCTATAAAAGCTGCATGGCTCAGTGAATTAACTCACGGCTCTGACATTTGCAATGATATGGAGATCATGAGTTTAAATTCTTGTAAAACCAACTCAGAATTCCATCCTTCCAATGTTCATCGGAAATGGTAGAAGGGAAATATGAATGGATCTTTCTTTAGCTATCAGTATTAGTTTTGTTTCTATACTGACTCAGCTTGTCTGGTTGTTGACTGAATGATGTGGTAAAGCGTAAGAGATGCAGTACATTTAAGAAATCAATTGTGTGCTTGGGCTGTAGGGCAGTTTTTCTGAGATAGCTTTTGGCTTGTTTCTTGCACATTTTCTTGAAAATCAAGCCCGAGCCCCCTTTCCAGTTTTAGCCATGCTAGCTCGAATGCTACACCTCAGATCTTCAATTCGTGCCTCACCACTTCTACCAGCCACCACTGCCTTGGCCTTTCCTGGCTCGAGACACACTACAGAGGGGTGGAGACAGCATTGTGAGTAAGTCTGGGCGGTGACCTCCGCACTGCTTGCTGCGTTTTCCGCACTCCGCATTATGCGGAGTTCCCAAAAACTCCGCCTTTGAGAAGCGGAGTTTTTTTCCTCGCTCGCATTCGTCAGTGTCAAGTTGGTGTGCGCAAGCAAGAAAAATCCACCTCCCGGTGAGATTTTTCCTTTTTTGCAATCGTCAACATCAAGCTGGTGAGCGCGAGTGTTGGAAATCAACCTCCTGGTGAGATTTCTCAACGCGGGCTGTCAGATTTCTCATTGCGAGTGGTCTCGTATGCTCATGACCTCACGACCGTCCTTTTGCGTTGAGAAAGCTGCCAAGTAAAAATCTACTTGAGCAGCAGAAAGGCAGCAGTGCCTGCTTTCACTGTGCATGGTGCCATTCACAATGATTGCACAGTGCGGACAAGCACCTTGCACTGAAAATCACCGCAAACGGTGTTTATCTGTCACACTCCGCTGCTTGTGGAGCTCCCCGTAGCGCGTCAGAGGTTTGTTTGCTCTTTGCGGTGTTTTGCATAGCAGAAGACCACCCAGGCTGAATTGTGAGAGGACAGGCACAGCTCTATTCAGGTGTAAGTGACATTTCCTCCCACCACTCTAGCTCAGGAAAGCCCATCAGTCTGGTGATGGACAATCAGGATATGCAGAGCACACCTCAGTTCCCTTTGTCTGACCATCTAGAGTGAATGCACAAACAGCCCAGCTGTCAGTCTAAACCAGATGTTGATTCCACAGACAGAGGCACAAGATGGTAAAGCAATAAAATGAAGAACCACAGTTACACCCAGGGTCTGGCCCGGGGAGGGAACTAGAGGCGTTAGGGCACTAGAGAACGGTCAGCCTCCAACCAAAGCTATGAACCACAGAAAGGACCGTCCCTAGTAGTGTACAAGAGATGCCCAATTTAGTGGGGGCAAATCACAAAAATTGACGGACTGGCATCACACACCACCAGGTGTCATGCTTCATCATCTGCCAGTTCACGCCCTCTAAAAACCGCGTTTGATAGAGGGCGGGCATACACCTGAAGACAGGGATGCACTTCTAAACTAAGTGGGGGCCCAAACAAAAAAAGGAGTGAGTGAATTTAAAAACCATCATAGTATACCTGAACAATTTTTTATTCTATGGGGTTACTATGTGGGATTAAACTATATAAGTGCGGTGAGTGGGGACCTTATCATACCGTCGCCGCTGTGAATCAGTGATTGTTAATAGGGGGTCAACATGTTTCTGCCTGTATTGTCCACTTGGGTACGTGGCATTCGTCAGGACCTTAAATATTGGGCTCCAATCTTACCACTGGGGGCATAGGCCTATAGCCAGCTGCCACCTGTTTAGAGAAACCTGTAAGAGAGAGGGGGTGAGACAAACATATAGTACTCAAAATGGTTGTCATTCGGTAGACCTTGATGTGTCACAGTCACGCTCCATACTTACTGCTCTCTCCTAAAGTGAAAAAGGTGAAAAATGTATATGAGTGTCAGGCATCTGTGTTCACTCTGACATTTATGTGAAACAAATATAGAAGTCTTACCCTATTGGAAAAACCTATTTGCCCCATGGGAGGGGTAAGGGGGAAATCCTTGTGGCCACATTCTGGTGGGAGACGATAAAGGATGAAGACAAAAGGGTTAAAAACCAGACTGGTTGGGAAGGTATATCAAAGATACTGAATTAGTTAGCAGAAAAAACCGTCAGGGCGTGCTTGGTCTACTATAGTTTCAACCTGTTGGAAGAAGAAATCATAACAACGACTTACAGTTCAAGGCGTACTCCCCGCTAGAAAACCTAGTGCTGCATGCGTCCAGCCTCATCCCCGGTGACATTAAGTGTAGTGCGCAGCAAGCTTTTATACTGTTGGGTGGGATCGTGGCATGCGATATGGGTTTCAGGTGAGCGTGGCGCATAGTGATGATGCTGCATTTCCTGTGTCCTGAGCGAAGCATGCAGAAAGGACTGCACGTTGCCTGTTTGTTGCCTGACCCTCATGGGGGTGTGTCAGCACATGGCGCTGCTCTATGACACGCCGCTTCCTGTGTCCCGTCATTACCTCAGATGATTGCCTGGGGTGGGGCGGGACCAGCTGTGGTCCAATTAAAGCGCCTGCCATAGTTTCTGGAGATACAAGGGAGTGATTTAACGTGTGTAGACACGTTATATAGAAATATGGGGAACATGTTCCCTGCTCATGAGTATTATTTCATGACGGGAGCAGTTTCGAGTATTTACACAGAAGAAAGGAAGAGAAAACAAACCCAGATTGTTTACAGTCAGGGTGACGGTGTGGTTAGACCCACAATTAGTGCACAAGTTAATTTTACAGCTACAGCATGATTGCTGATCAAGATGATTCTAGTTTTAGGCAGTAAGGGAAACTACGTATAGCTCTATTCACATGTATTACTGTGTCTATTGTAGGTGTTTTTGTCTTTATAATGGGTACTGTTAAAGTGTATGTTTTAGTGAGCGCTAAGGGAAGTTACTTCATTTGTAGCCATGGGATATCATCGTTCAATCTGTTTTTCCATGTCCCAAGGCGAAACACCCAGCGTTGTTCTCTAACATGTAAGACATTGGAGAGGCAGCCATTGCGCTTCTGTACTACTTCCAGTACCGTCCATCTTAGATCTTTATCAGAGTGTTCTTTCTCAAGGAAGTGTTTTGTTAATTTGGTGTTATCTTTCTTCCTTCTGATAGTGCTCCGGTGCTCACTAATTCTGACCTTTACACACCTAGTAGTCATGCCAACATACATGAGTTGGCAAGGGCATTTGAGTAGGTACACTACATTTTCTGTGTTGCAGTTAGAGAAGTTCTTCTGAGTCCATGGCCGCTCAGTACCTATGTCCACTTCTTTTGTGGTGGCCGTGAAGTGGCATGATACGCAATCGCCACAGGGGTAATGTCCAGTTGGTCGTTGGTGGCCCCATAGTGTCAGGTGGTTTTCATCTGTAGCGGCTGGTGGTTTTGTATGGACTTGTTCATCCTTGATGTTCCTACTGCGTTTGTACGCAAATAGGGGTTGGGTCCAGACTTTCTCGCTGGTGTTTAATATGCGCCATTTCTTTTGAATAATGTTCTGAATTTTGTTGGACGCTGGGGTAAAGGTGGTGACACACACCATCCGGTTGGCCGGCTCCTTTGGCGTATTTTCTAAAAGAGCTGCCCGGTTGTTGTTTCGAGCTCTTTTTTTGGCATTCTTGACCAATTTTTTGGGGTAATTTCTTGCTCTGAGTTTCATTTCCAGGGTGTCTTCTTGTTCATGAAAGTCTAAAATCGCATACGATCAAGACTGCCTGAGACTATTAGCCGATGCAACCAGCTATGAGGTTTATCAGACGGACCCTACTGGACGCCTAATGACCAAAATAAAGTCCATTGTGGTAGAAGCCACCGCCAACAACTGGATTACACAACATGAAGCAGACTTCCTCATTAATGAGAACCCTAGGATGCCCAGGTTCTATACCCTGCCGAAGATACATAAAAACAGGGTCCCACCACCAGGAAGACCCATAGTCTCAGGGATCGGTTCCATACTAGAACCCCTATCCCAGTTCTGTGACTGGTTCCTGAGACCTATTGTCCAAAATTCAAGAACCTACCTACGGGACACCAAGGATGTTCTCTGTCTCCTACGTGACATGCCTATCATTCATATGGAAGACACCCTGGTCACCATGGATATTGAAGCGCTATACACCAGTATACCACAGGAGCGCACTTTACAAGTGGTAGAGCAAATAATTCTAAACCAAGATTGGAACTATGTCACACCACAACACTTCATAATGGAATGCGCAGAACTGGCACTATGTGAGAACTTTTTTGAATTCAAGGACGTGATATACCACCAGATCAAAGGTACTTCCATGGGGAGCACATTCGCTCCCAGTCTGGCATGCCTCTACGTACACCAATTTGAGGAGGACCATATCTTTAAGGAAACCAACCCCTACCTTGATCAAATCAAAATGTGGAAGAGGTACATCGACGACGTTCTGATCGTCTGGAGGGGTACCAATGAAGAAGCACAATCATTCGTGGAATGGGTAAACAGCATTGATCCACATTTGAGATTCACACATACCATCGACAAAGAAAGAGCAATATTCCTGGACCTTGAAATCAACCTATCTTCAGAAGGCCTACGCACAAGAGTTCACAACAAAGCAACCGACAAAAACAGCCTTCTGCTTTTTGAAAGCTTCCATCCCAAAGCCGTAAGACAAAATCTCCCGGTAGGGCAATTTCTGCGCATGCGCAGAAATTGTTCAGAAATTTCAGACTTTCATGAACAAGCAGACACCCTGGAAATGAAACTCAGAGCAAGAAATTACCCCCAAAAATTGGTCAAGAATGCCAAAAAAAGAGCTCGAAACAACAACCGGGCAGCTCTTTTAGAAAATACGCCCAAAGGAGCCGGCCAACCGGATGGTGTGTGTCACCACCTTTACCCCGGCGTCCAACAAAATTCAGAACATTATTCAAAAGAAATGGCGCATATTAAACATCAGCGACAAAGTCTGGACCCAACCCCTATTTGCGTACAAACGCAGTAGGAACATCAAGGATGAACTAGTCCATACAAAACCACCAGCCGCTACAGATGACAACCAACTGACACTATGGGGCCACCAACGACCAACTGGACATTACCCCTGTGGCGATTGCGTATCATGCCAATTCACGGCCACCACAAAAGAAGTGGACATAGGTACTGAGCGGCCATGGACTCAGAAGAACTTCTCTTACTGCAACACAGAAAATGTAGTGTACCTACTCAAATGCCCTTGCCAACTCATGTATGTTGGCATGACTACTAGGTGTGTAAAGGTCAGAATTAGTGAGCACCGGAGCACTATCAGAAGGAAGAAAGATAACACCAAATTAACAAAACACTTCCTTGAGAAAGAACACTCTGATAAAGATCTAAGACGGACGGTACTGGAAGTAGTACAGAAGCGCAATGGCTGCCTCTCACATGTCTTACATGTTAGAGAACAGCGCTGGGTGTTTCGCCTTGGGACATGGAAAAACGGATTGAACGATGATATCCCATGGCTACAAATGAAGTAACTTCCCTTAGCGCTCACTAAAACATACACTTTAACAGTACCCATTATAAAGACAAAAACACCAACAATAGACACAGTAATACATGTGAATAGAGCTATACGTAGTTTCCCTTACTCCCTAAAACTAGAATCATCTTGATCAGCAATCATGCGGTAGCTGTAAAATCAACTTGTGCACTAATTGTGGGTCTAACCACACCGTCACCCTGACTGTAAACAATCTGGGTTTGTTTTCTCTTCCTTTCTTCTGTGTAAATACTTGAAACTGCTCCCGTCATGAAATAATACTCATGAGCAGGGCACATGTTCCCCATATTTCTATATAACGTGTCTACACACGTTAAATCACTCCCTTGTATCTCCAGAAACTATGGCAGGCGCTTTCATTGGACCACAGCTGGTCCTGCCCCACCCCAGGCAATCATCTGAGGTAATGACGGGACACAGGAAGTGGCGTGTCATAGAGCAGCGCCATGTGCTGACACACCCCCACGAGGGTCAGGCAACAAACAGGCAACGTGCAGTCCTTTCTGCATGCTTCGCTCAGGACACAGAAAATGCAGCATCATCACTGTGCGCCACGCTCACCTGAAACCCATATCGTATGCCATGATCCCACCCAACAGTATAAAAGCTTGCTGCGCACTACACTTAATGTCACCGGGGAGGAGGCTGGACGCATGCAGCACTAGGTTTTCTAGCGGGGAGTACGCCTTGAACTGTAAGTCGTTGTTCTGATTTCTTCTTCCAACAGGTTGAAACTATAGTAGACCAAGCACGCCCTGACGGTTTTTTCTGCTAACTAATTCAGTATCTTTGATATACCTTCCCAACCAGTCTGGTTTTTAACCCTTTTGTCTTCATCCTTTATCGTTTCCCACCAGAATGTGGCCACAAGGATTTCCCCCCTACCCCTCCCATGGGGCAAATAGGTTTTTCCAATAGGTTAAGACTTCTATATTTGTTTCACATGAATGTCAGAGTGAACACAGATGCCTGACACTCATATACATTTTTCACCTTTTTCACTTTAGGAGAGAGCAGTAAGTATGGAGCCTGACTGTGACACATCAAGGTCTACCGAATGACAACCATTTTGAGTATTATATGTTTGTCTCACCCCCTCTCTCTTACAGGTTTCTCTAAACAGGTGGCAGCTGGCTATAGGCCTACGCCCCCAGTGGTAAGATTGGAGCGCAATATTTAAGGTCCTGACGAATGCCACGTACCCAAGTTGACAATACAGGCAGAAACATGTTGACCCCCTATTAACAATCACTGATTCACAGCGGCGACAGGATGATAAGGTCCCCACTCACCGCACTTATATATTTTAATCCCACATAGTAACCCCATAGAATAAAAATTGTTCAGGTATACTATGATGGTTTTTAAATTCACTCACTCCTTTTTTGTTTGGGCCCCCACTTAGTTTAGAAGTGCATCCCTGTCTTCAGGTGTATGCCCACCCTCTATCAAATGCGGTTTTTAGAGGGCGAGGACTGGCAGATGATGAAGCATGACACCTGGTGGTGTGTGATGCCAGTCGTCAATTTTTGTGATTTGCCCCCACTAAATTGGGCATCTCTTGTACACAACTAGGGACGGTCCTTTCTGTGGTTCAAAGCAATAAAATGCCCAATTTCTAAAAAGCAAAAAGATCAATTGATGGACAGAATGTTGAACAATGTCAAACATTCACCCCAGTACAGAGATGTGGGCCTAGATCCATACATTTTTTACTCCCCATGCCATTCCAATTTAAACCCAGCCATATGCAAGTCAGTCTTGGCCCTGCTGCCCATGGAAACAGTCCAGCCCGAATTGCCAGGCCAGGTTCTCCCTGGACGGGAAACCAGCATCCTGAATCCAGTTTCGAGGTTTCACCCCTCATCAGCAAAGCTAGCTTGACTCCAGTGGCATGGAGAGCAGGGGACCCATGTCTGAGCATACCTGTCCCAAACAGGGAGTCTCAAGGGTGAAGGATGGTTCAAGTCTCAGAACATGGACCGCTAGTAGCATCAGTGCCCCTGCAGTGAAAGGTTCCCAGACAGGAATTACCCTTGCAGTTCCAAGGATACATACTGAAGCCCCCTTATGCCTGCAGGTGACATAGATGGGTGGTGCATTGGGTAGAGTAGAGATGGTTCTTGCAGCCACCAGGTTGTCAATCTGGGCCATGAATACCACAGCCTCACCCCTAGGCTTGCCTGTGGACCCTGTCACCGTGGAGCCTCTGAGGAACGTGTCAGGCTTCAGACTCATGCATCAGCAGATGATTCAGCAGTCTCCGCAGCTCACAAGGGGTGATATCAGGCTCAGCATCCCCCGCGTCCCAGATGCTGGGGAACATGAGGCATTTCAGTGGTAAAAGTGTGCCAGAGGACAACAATGAGTGGGTGATGCCTCTGGAGCTTCAATGCCGTGCAGCCCCCTTGGTCACCGATTTGGCCATAACCTGTTTGTGACCAAACTTGATCCCAGGATTGAGATCACTCTGGACACATAAAAAAACTTGTGAAGGTAGGTTCTACAATCTGTGTTGCAGAACAAACAGACATCCTGTTTGAGTAAGCTTAGCTTGAAGATGTGTGCTGGAGTATAATGATGCCTAGTGTAAAAAAAGTATAGCGTTCGAGTAAGGTTAGCAGGGTGTGCAGTGTTTTGAATCTTTCCCCATATTTTCTCCCATAAGGGTATAGACCAAATAGACTAAAACTAACTCCCAAATAAATTCAGTTTTGGATTTAGTTCTGTCTGTTGCAAAGTCTTTCAATGATTTATACATCAAAGCATCTTTGGGTGGGGTTGGTGATGGAGATGGGGGAAATCTGCCGATTATGACTCTGAATGGGAGATGGTGAAAAGGAACGGAGTGTGGCCATTAACATGTATTCCAGAAACTGATAATGTTTCAAACCTTTAGTTGGCAAGTTAAAAGAGGAAATATTCCCAAAAGGAATAACAACATTATTATGTAGTAGCAATTGAGAGATTAACAAACCTCTGCTCCACCAATCTCGCCAAAACACCAATTTACAATTTTTTAAGAGCCATTTGTTATGCCAGAAGGGAGTTTCTACAAAGTGGTTATATGAGGATAGGTGAGCTAGAAAATATGGCTTGGATAATGTACAGGAGGGTGAAATAAGTGAGGTTAGCCATTACTTAAAGGGATGGGACATAGAAAGGATGCTCACAGGCAGGTCGCTCCCCACGCTGCTGCACAGCTCTGCCTGCCTTTGCTTGCATTGTTTCAGCTTAACTTGTATTATTCCTCTGTGCCTAGCTTGCTCATCTTGCCTAAACTTGTTTTATTCCTCTGTGCCCATACTTGTTTTTAGTGCCTAATCTTGTTTTCCCTCCTGTGCCCAGTTCTCCCGCGGCCCCCCGCCGTCCCTCACCCGTTTTTTTTTCCATCGCTGCGTTCCTGCGGCCCTGCCCCCCTGCACTCTCATTTGCCACCCCGCTCCCGCCTCCCAGCTGCTCCTCCCTCCCACATCCCCTCATATGGAGGCCGCGCCTAAGACAAGCCCGTCTGCGCCCATCCGCGCCTGGACCGCGCCCAGCGCCAGGACCCCTGGCACCCGCAAACGCTACGACACCCGACTCCACTACGACTCCAGCACCCTCCACACACTCAAAGCCAAACGTTCACGCACTCGGCCCCGGAAAACAGGAAGGCAAGCACAATGAACTTAGAAAAAAAAGAAAAACAAAGGATTATAAATTGACACTAGATAGGGATAGGAGGGACTGGAGCGTATATCACAATATGAAACACTTATGAGGAAGATAAGAACAAAACGATAAATAATGCAACAGAAAGATTGAAAAAACCTACTATGGAGTACAAGGGCTGGGAGTCAATAGGAGAGGGACACAGTGGCAATAGGGTAGGGAGGGTGAAGACAGATAGAATAAACTGAAGGAAACATAAAACTCTTAATATAAACTTTAATGATTAACCCGACAAATGCATATATATAAAATAATATTAAACAGTATAATTATTAACCAATGTAATAATTGATTATCAATCTTAAAAAATTGGCCATTATTTATTACTTAATTAGCTTATCAAATTATACTCTCACAAACCTGATGGGCCACACTTAAACATAACTAAAAAAACTAATAAATGTACCAGAAATAGCATATTTATTAACTAATTACATATCAATTAACATATTATTTATTAATCAATCATTAATTGAACAAATAATTATTAATTAATTACTCAATTATTAATGGTGTATTAATACATTTATTAGCTATTAACTTTCCAAGATATACCCAAACGAAGCCAGCAACCAGCACCTAACAAATAACTTACAAAATATCCTTCTTTTAAAATATACATTACTAATAATCAATTGAATAATTATTAATACATTGTTACTTAATTATCAGTTAATTAATTTCCCAGCCTATACTCTTACAAACCCAGCTACCTGAACCTAACAAAAAGATACAAAAATATAATTATTACTTATTTTTTTATAACTGACAATTAAGTAAATAATTAATGATTAATGAATGAATATTAATTACTTATACTTAATTAACTACCCCATAACACTTACAAACCTTGTGACCCGATATGACAGTATAAATTACTATTATATTTACATTATAAATCACTTAACATTACAAGCTAAATTTTAATTGTTAACAATTATACAAACAATAACCTTCCCACAAAAATCATATATAAACTAATATACATAATTATAAAACAATACTTTTTTACAACATTAATGAAAATAATATTGACACGATATTCTTGACAACGATATTTGTGAATCACAATATTGTCGTGTGACAATTGTTTTCCACAATATTTCTGCAGTCAATAGTTCAACTCAGTATTTTGTCCCCCATAGTTATACGTGGCTGGATTCACTATAATGACAATTCATATAGATTTGACTTAGAATTTGATATATTTATAAAGTTAATATCAAATTGCTAATTTTCCTAATTTCTCCCAAAGCTCTCAATATTACACTATTCAAATGTGCACAGTGCAAAGGGTTTCCCAGCACTACGCTACAGAAGAGGTATCCAGAAACACAACAGGGGCTACTCCTGATAGCAGAGTTAAAACAACCAGGTTTTAAGCTTCTTGCATCAGACTGAAAGCGAGCGACAGACTCTCAGGTTGGGGGCAAGGCAATTGAACATCTTTGGGCCTAAAAAGATTATGAAATGTAGCTGTGTGCCAGTGAAGTTCATACATCAGGATGACAGTGGGATGGAACTTAGGGGTATGAAGTAGGAGTCTTGTCACTGCATTTTCTATACTATCTGGGGCCGCCTGAGAAGGTACTTCATGACCCTCTGGTAAGCAAACCTCAAAATGACCAAGACCAGGATGACTGTTCACTGGGCTGAGGTCAGGAGACAGCCTAAAATAAAGGTTAGGCCATCTTAAGATGTTTAAACAGGTAGCAGCCACTTTGGTGATTTGGTGACTCATGGATAGGCTCACATCCAGCAGCCAGACTTCCAGATTCTTGACCACTGGTACAAGATGGGAATAGTGCCCATCACTTCAGGCCACATATGTTGACCCCATAGGTGGGGAACGTTGTGTAACAAAAAGACGTCAGTCTTTTCAAAGTTTATCTTCAAAGAGATAGTGTTCATCCTGGAGCAGACTTGTATGACGCAACTTGCAAAGAGCAAAGAAGGAAAATAACCTGCCTCTGATCAAAATAAGGAGAATATCTTGCTAGAAGTGGTAGACAACTCAGCATGAGGATGGAGCGTAGATTTTCAACTTGTCTTGAATGATAAACTACCACGGGGCATATCATCAAAGTGGCGCTACAAAATTATCGCCGCTTTTGCGTCTGTTTTTGGCCAAAAAGCGGCGATCATTTTATCGTTTCATCAGCAAGGTCACGCTATCGTGTGAATCCTTGCCTTAGCGCCCATCCCCTTAACGCCCAGCTTTGCATCTCTAATGAGATACAAAGTGGGCGTTCCTTTCCAAAAGAATGTGAGAAATGTCGCTAACCGACATTTCTCCTATTATCTAGCCTCACACTAACCTGCAGAGCGATAAGAAAAGTAGCACTAACCGCAGTTATCGCTACTTTCCTTACACCTGCTTTTCATCTGACTTAGCCATGATATCCAATGGAAGGTGGATATCATGGCTGAGTCTGCCTTGCCCTATCAACAAGCTATCGTTGTGCGATTTTCGCTGAATTTCCAGCGATAATCGCACATTTGGCAGCTGGTGCCTGGAATTTTATCGCTGTTGAGATAAGTGTTGCTGATAGCATACTATCTCAGCGATAAAATTCAGCGTTAGCCGGCGATAATAATCCTCGTGCTAAGCACGCTGAGCGATAATTATCTCCGTACCTTGCTGATGTGCCCCCACGTTCTCAATTTTGCTTCAAGATTTTCAATATTTAATAGAAAATAAATCGCAATAGGTATCACCAGGTTATTTGCATATATTATAAAAATGTATAAAACTGCACTGCACCTACACACAGGTCACACATACCGCAAACAGACGTTTTCCACTAGCATCCATTAAATATAGATAGATCTTTGCAAACAGCACAGGAATGGACACAATGCAGAAAGATACAACACATAGAGCTTGCTTCATTTAGACAGTTTCGATACAAGTAATGTGTTGAGGAACATTTCAATCACTCTTTTGAAGTAAAACATAAATCCAATCATATAGATAAAGCGCTCCGATTTATATATTACAAAAAAAATAAAGTATAAAGAACATAGTCTAATGTTCTGGGCCTGATATTCCTGTTCAATCATGCATCGACGCACGTTTCGGTGAGGGCCACAGAAGTGACCACACCTTGCTCAGTGCGCTCACATGTAATATTCCATAACTTGAAGTGGGTAGAAAAGATGGGCGGAGAAGAACAAGAGTTGCAGGTCCCAAAAAAGAATCCTAAAGATCAAAACATACATATAGAGATCACAATGATATAATTATCAGCCGGTCCATAACCAATTAAAAAATAAAATTACATTTCAACGGTGGGTGAGCGTACTTGATTCACCAGACAAACAAGAACAATTTGAAAGCCAATGAGTGTGCTCAATAGAAAGTATGCAAGATATGTCAATGACAACCCATAGGGACCCTGATGTGGTGCTCAGGTTAGTTAACTTAGAGTGATAGCTACTCAATCCAGAGTTTTGTAGGGGCCATTTTGTAAAGAGCTACCCAGGTCGCACATGAGAAAAATAGACCCCGGTACTGCCATGTGTGAAAAAATAAAACAAAGTAGAAATGAAAAAAGAGACAGAAAGAGTCAAGTTCCTAATACTCACATCTCCACTCCTAACAAGGATATTGGTAGAAGGAGACACATATTCTAGGTAACATCTCATATATAATGAGCTGCATATGAATGTCCTGGTTCTAATCAAGACAATAAGATAGACATAAAGAGATGAGAAAAACAATCTTGCTCGACCATACAAAAAGCTGAGTATATAACAGCTGCCACTCAAAGCCCTACCTCAAGAGAGGGTACTGTATCTTGATTCGCTTATCACAAGTCCAACAGAGGTTAAATGGCCATAGTCCAAGAGTGTTCTGAATATCTTAACGGAAGGATGAAAATGAATCTAGAATTCAGAAATGGTACCAATCACAACATCATCATAAATGTATCTGGAGAGCAAAAGCCAAGGACCAAAGTTGCCTTTTTGGCATATGATTAAAGGAAAACAAAATGTATCATCATTCACCAGGATGTTCTGTTAAGGGAGGCAATGCTAAATATTACACTCGACTGCTCAAGATGTGAATTATGCTTGTGAAACTAAGAGCAGAACTTGCTTATAGTTACTCAATGGATGATATGGGCCACTCTTATCCAGATAGACTGCCTAAGCCGTTTACCAGGCTTCGTTAATCCGCAAGCTATGTCACGGCAGGGCATAGTAAATAGTTTCCTCCATAATGCACCAACTCTTGCCAAAGTGGTAACATAGAGGCGGGGAGGCAAGAGGCTTAAATGTTAGATCATAGTATATTCTGCTTACCTATGTGGACTCTCGATTAAAAAGTAGCGTAGGTATTCGAAATCCTCACTCAATTTGTGGCTCCAGGAATTCCACCCTTTTCTTGCTCATTTTTGGGGTAAATTTGAGGTTGCTGTTACAGAAGTTCATCTATTGAAAAAACTGTTTGAGATCTTCCTATTCTCCCTACCATATGAAAAAGATATAATCTGTAAAACGAAACCACAATAGAATGTTCTCAAAGAAAGGAGAAATCTTGTTGTAGATAAATCTTGTCTCAAAAAATTCCGCAAATAAAGATTGGCTATGCTTTGGGCACAGACTGCTCCCATGCTAACTCCTATTGTTTGCTTATACAGTACACCATCATATACAAAGACATTTTCACTGAGGACGGTCTCTAGACATTGTGTTATAAACTCACAATTATGATCATCGGTCCTTGATAGGATATCTTGGACTACTTCTAAGGCCTGGTTGGGGATAGTACCCATCACCTCTGGCCACAGAGGTGGGCACCAGAGGTGGGGAACGTTGTGTAACAATAAGACCTCAGTCTTTTCTCCATTTAACTTCAAAGAGTTAGTGTTCATCCAGGAGCAGACTTGTATGAGGAAACTATTCATTGTTTCTGCGATATGGGTCTCCTGAGAAGACAAGGAGACAACGATCTGAGTATCATCAGAGTAAGAAAGGAGGGTGAGACTGCACTTTTTAACGATATCTGCAAGTGGCCTTATGTACATGTTAAAGATGGTTGGGCTGAGAGTGGAGCCCTAAGGGACCCCGGAAGGTATCTTAGAACGATGGTGATCGGTGTGGACCTGGAATACAATATCCTGACACTATCCTGAAGGAAGGAGCTCAGCCAGGACAGAGCTGTGTCCTGCACACCCAATGCCTCAAACCTTTGGAGCAGAATGTTGTGGTTCACTGTGTTGAAGGCTGTGCTGAGGTCTAGCAGAATCAGTGCAGCAGTGTCACCATTGTCTAGCAGTTGCCTTAGAAGTTCTGTTATGGCCAGTAGGACTGCCTCTGTACTGTGGCCGGCTCTAAAGCCCAATTGTGAGGGATAGAGCAGGCCATTGTGTTCTGTGTACATTGTGAGTTCCTTATTCACTTGCCTTTCTTGGACATTGCTAGAGGGATATAGGTCTATAATTAGACCAGATATATGTTCAGCGTTAGCCGGCGATAATAATTCTCCTGCTAAGCGCGCTGAGCGATAATTATCGCCGGCCCTTGCTGATATGCTCCCACGTTCTCAATTTAGCTTCAAGAATTTTCAATATTTAATAGAAAATAAATCGCAATAGGTATCACCAGCTTATTTGCATATATTATAAAAATGTATAAAACTGCACTGCACCTACACACAGGTCACACATACCGCATACAGACGTTTTCCACTAGCATCCATTAAATATAGATAGATCTTTGCAAACAGCACAGGAATGGACACAATGCAGAAAGATAAAACACATAAAGCTTGCTTCATTTAGACAGTTTCGATACAAGTAATGCGTTGAGGAACATTTCAATCACTCTTTTGAAGTAAAACATAAATCCAATCATATAGATAAAGCGCTCAGTTTTATATATTAAAAAAAAATAAAGTATAAAGAACATAGTCTAATGTTCTGGGCCTGATATTCCTGCTCAATCATGCATCGACACACGTTTCGGTGAGGGCCACAGAAGTGACCACACCTTGCTCAGTGCGCTCACATGTAATATTCCATAACTTGAAGTGGGTAGAAAAGATGGGGGGAGAAGAACAAGAGTTGCAGGTCCCAAAAAAGAATCCTAAGGATCAAAACATACATATAGAGATCACAATGATATAATTATGAGCCGGTCCATAACCAATTATAAAAAAAATTACATTTCAACGGTGGGCGAGCGTACTTGATTCACCAGACAAACAAGAACAATTTGAAAGCCAATGAGTGTGCTCAATAGAAAGTATGCAAGATATGTCAATGACAACCCATAGGGACCCTGATGTGGTGCTCAGGTTAGTTAACTTAGAGGGATAGCTACTCAATCCAGAGTTTTGTAGGGGCCATTTTGTAAAGAGCTACCCAGGTCGCACATGAGAAAAATAGACCCCGGTACTGCCATGTGTGAAAAAATAAAACAAAGTAGAAATGAAAAAAGACACAGAAAGAGTCAAGTGCCTAATACTCACATTTCCACTCCTAACAAGGATATTGGTAGAAGGAGACACAGATTCTAGGTAACATCCCATATATAATGAGCTGCATATGAATGTCCTGGTTCTAATCAAGACAATAAGACAGACATAAAGAGATGAGAAAAACAATCTTGCTCGACCATACAAAAAGCTGAGTATATAACAGCTGCCACTCAAACCCTACCTCAAGAGAGGGTACTGTATCTTGATTCACTTATCACAAGTCCAACAGAGGTTAAATGGCCATAGTCCAAGAGTGTTCTGAATATCTTAACGAAAGGATGAAAATGAATCTAGAATTCAGAAATGGTACCAATTACAACATCATCATAAATGTATCTGGAGAGCAAGAGCCAAGGACCAAAGTTGCCTCGTTGGCATATGATTAAAGGAAAACAAAATGTATCATCATTCACCAGGATGTTCCGTTAAGGGAGGCAATGCTAAATATTACACTCGACTGCTCAAGATGTGACTTATGCTTGTGAAACTAAGAGCAGAACTTGCTTATAGTTACTCAATGGATGATATGGGCCACTCTTATCCAGATAGACTGCCTAAGCCGTTTAGCAGGCTTCGTTAATCCGCAAGCTATGTCACGGCAGGGCATAGTAAATAGTGTCCTCCATAATGCACCAACTCTTGCCAAAGTGGTAACATAGAGGCGGGGAGGCAAGAGGCTTAAATGTTAGATCATAGTATATTCTGATTACCTATGTGGACTCTCGATTAAAAAGTAGCGTAGGTATTCGAAATCCACACTCAATTTGTGGCTCCAGGAATTCCACCCTTTTCTTGCTCATTTTTGGGGTAAATTTGAGGTTGCTGTTACAGAAGTTCATCCATTGAAAAAACTGATTGAGATCTTCCTATTCTCTCTACCATATGAAAAAGATATAATCTGTAAAACGAAACCACAATAGAATGTTCTCAAAGAAAGGAGAAATCTTGTTGTAGATAAATCTTGTATCAAACAATTCTGCAAATAAAGATTGGCTATGCTTTGGGCACAGACTGCTCCCATGCTAACTCCTATTGTTTGCTTATACAGTACACCATCATATACAAAGACATTTTCACTGAGGACGGTCTCTAGACATTGTGTTATAAACTCACAATTATGATCATCGTCCTTGATAGGATATCTTGGACTACTTCTAAGGCCTGGTTGGGGATAGTACCCATCACCTCTGGCCACAGAGGTGGGCACCAGAGGTGGGGAACGTTGTGTAACAATAAGACCTCAGTCTTTTCTCCATTTAACTTCAAAGAGTTAGTGTTCATCCAGGAGCAGACTTGTATGAGGCAACTATTCATTGTTTCTGCGATATGGGTCTCCTGAGAAGACAAGGAGACAACGATCTGAGTATCATCAGAGTAAGAGATAAGGGTGAGACTGCACTTTTTAACGATGTCTGCAAGTGGCCTTACGTACATATTAAAGATGGTTGGGCTGAGAGTGGAGCCCTGAGGGACCCCGGAAGGTATCTTAGAACGATGGTGATCGGTGTGGACCTGGAATACACTATCCTGAAGGAAGGAGCTCAGCCAGGAAAGAGCTGTGTCCTGCACACCCAAGGCCTCAAACCTTTGGAGCAGAATGTTGTGGTTCACTGTGTTGAAGGCTGTGCTGAGGTCTAGCAGAATCAGTGCAGCAGTGTCACCATTGTCTAGCAGTTGCCTTAGAAGTTCTGTTATGGCCAGTAGGACTGCCTCTGTACTGTGGCCGGCTCTAAAGCCCAATTGTGAGGGATAGAGCAGGCCATTGTGTTCTGTGTACATTGTGAGTTGCTTATTCACTTGCCTTTCTTGGACATTGCTAGAGGGATATAGGTCTATAATTAGACCAGATAAATGTTCAGCATTAGCCGGCGATATTAATTCTCCTGCTAAGCACGCTGAGCGATAATTATTGCCGGCCCTTGCTGATATGCCCCCACGTTCTCAATTTAGCTTCAAGAATTTTCAATATTTAATAGAAAATAAATCGCAATAGGTATCACCAGCTTATTTGCATATATTATAAAAATGTATAAAACTGCACTGCACCTACACACAGGTCACACATACCGCATACAGACGTTTTCCACTAGCATCCATTAAATATAGATAGATCTTTGCAAACAGCACAGGAATGGACACAATGCAGAAAGATAAAACACATAAAGCTTGCTTCATTTAGACAGTTTCGATACAAGTAATGCGTTGAGGAACATTTCAATCACTCTTTTGAAGTAAAACATAAATCCAATCATATAGATAAAGCGCTCAGTTTTATATATTAAAAAAAAAATAAAGTATAAAGAACATAGTCTAATGTTCTGGGCCTGATATTCCTGTTCAATCATGCGTCGACACACGTTTCGGTGAGGGCCACAGAAGTGACCACACCTTGCTCAGTGCGCTCACATGTAATATTCCATAACTTGAAGTGGGTAGAAAAGATGGGGGGAGAAGAACAAGAGTTGCAGGTCCCAAAAAAGAATCCTAAGGATCAAAACATACATATAGAGATCACAATGATATAATTATCAGCCGGTCCATAACCAATTATAAAAAAAATTACATTTCAACGGTGGGCGAGCGTACTTGATTCACCAGACAAACAAGAACAATTTGAAAGCCAATGAGTGTGCTCAATAGAAAGTATGCAAGATATGTCAATGACAACCCATAGGGACCCTGATTGATGAATACAAGCCCCAGCTAGGCCCGCAAGAGACAAGGGTTCGCTCTTCTGTAACGAAATCTATAAGGAAGTTGGCACGGAAACTGCAAAGTACAAAAACAACGTTTATTAACCCTTAAGGGTGGTCCTACAATCCACACAACACTCTTCAGTATTGCAAGGAGTAGCACAAAGAACTTGCGTACATTGTCCCCTTTTATACACAACAGAGGGGCTCATGAGTGGGTGGTTACCACAGAGTTGAAGAACATTACCATTTAGGGTCATTCTCGATACCAAATCAATACATGGGCGGAGCTAACACACTCCTTGGGCCCGCGAAAACACATGGTCAAGCAAAGCTAATTATAACAGATGTAGTCAAGTCTGGGCATGCGCCAGACGGACAAGAGAGAGCTATTTATAACTGTTGCTAGGCAGATTACAAGAGCAACTAACACAGAGGTCGGACTCTCCTCGTGGTGAACACGTGGCAGCATGTCAATACAAAATGGAGTCCGGACTTCGGCCAACATAATGAGGAAAACACGATAAAAGGGAAACACTAATGTTTTCAGTAAATGCTTAATCACATTCTGCCTTAATTTACAACAGACGACCCTTTCAGCATTTACTGAAGACATCTGGCTTCCAAGAATAATCATCGTATATGTCAATTATCATCATTCCTTTAACCTCTTTAGCTAGACCCTTCTGGCGGGCAACATCGGCAATAGCTTTCTTATCTGGAATGCAGAATGGAATGCATACGGAACAGCACAATGGTCCACATTGAATACACATACAGAAAAGGAACAGAATTGCTACAATAACACAGAGACCAGTTAGAACCTTCCAACCCCAGGCAGTAACCAACGCCCAAAACCATCCAGAAAAGGACCAAGTGCCGTTTTCTGTGTGGACTTCAGCTGCTATTTTGTGCAGTTTATTAATGGCATTATAAACGGATGGCGTATGATCAGGGATGAACACACAGCAGCTACTTCCAATAATTTTACAGGCTCCTCCTCGATCAGCTAGCATCACATCCAATACCATACGATTCTGTAATGCAACAATCCTGGTAATCTGTAATTCTTCCGTAAGATTCCCAAGAGCAGCAGCAGTCTGATTAGTCACAGCTTCTACCACTCTTGTTAATCTTCGGATCTTCCTACTATTCAGAGCGGCTCCAACAAAGAAAAACAGTCCTAAATTAAAATCAATATACTGTTGCAAGCTGGTATCTGTTTGATCCACCTCATCAATAGATAGAGTACGTTTATATCTATTTACAGTCACATTATTCAGCAATTTCAAATCCTTATGATATGACGCAGGTGCTAAGAATACAGGAGGTAATAGGAATGATACATAGCATACCCCAGACCACCCAGCCGGCAAACGGTAATAACCTTTATTTCCACATACAAAATAGGTATTATGGGATGCTAGGAAGGTGCTGTTATTTAACCCATCAATGTTTAACACAGTTATACAATCACTGACACCGACAGGGATAAAACCCACACTCTGGACGCACAGGTCCGCTTGGGCTTGTGCTACTTGGATTACAAATTTATCCTTCCCCACAGTGTCTCTGGTGTTCGTGAAGATATAGGGGATGGATTCATTGTCTGGTCGGTACTCTTCCCATTCCCAAATTGTCCCATTCGCTTGTGGATATCCATTCTTGTCCTGATGGCATTCTTTATTAAGTCTGAAAAGCAATCGTCCCACTGTCGGTTTTCGAGTGGCAAACAACAGAGTGTACCATGCTCTACAAGAGCCATTGTGAGAGAAAGGAAGTGGTATGAATGGCGTGCCTCCTTTCTTCTGATGGGCTGGCATCATCCCACATATCCAACAGTTCGTAGCATTTGTAGCAACGTGGGTGTGATGCAGCATCTGAATGAAAGTGTTATTCAAATAGGATTGTCGATGCTTCAACTCTTGATATGGCAATGTATAAAAGTAGTGCTCCGCAGGCACTGGAGTCGTCAACACAAGTGTCTCTCGGGCTGGAGTTGCCTCCTCCACAAACCATGTGGTTATACCAATGATAGCTACTGTTAGCATGAACCCCAACGCACAAAGAATTTTCTTCTTCTCCATGTCAAAGGAAACAATACCCTGATATCTTCCTGAAACTAAAAGTCTGTCAGAACTCTTCCCCTTGGGCAGCGGTTGATTTCTTCACCAGCGGGCCAAGACGGGTGTCGCTACACTAATGCAGGGCTGATCCCCCCCCTTGCCTCATTGGCTCTCCGTTTCACTAACCCAAGGGCCGTTCTGACAGTATGTCCCGGTACTGGAAACCTCACTTCCTTGGTCGCAGATGATATCGCCTTCCTCCAGAAGTCGTATGGTCCGGAAAGAGCTCCTCAGTCTCGTTTGGCTCTGCAGCACGGCCTGTCTCTGCTGCTAGGATGTCTCGTTGATCGGTCAGCACGGCAGACTCCACCAATCCGGGCGGTACCTTTCGACAGTGCAAGGAATGGATCCAATTCTTCCTGTTCGAGACTCGCACTGCCGTCCTCGTTGCAAGAAGGACTTGCTCAGGTCCGACCCATCTCGGCTCCAAACTGTTCGATCTGTCGAAAACCTTTATCATTACATGATCTCCAGGCCGGAGACCATGTCCTTCGCCAGTAGACCGATCAGGGAGCGCCTCTCGGACCTGTTGATGAATAGAAACCAAGTTATCCGTTAACTGTGCCAGATAATCACTCATCATCACACAAGGTACATCATACACAGCCTTAGGCCTTGGTGGACCCCAAATGTTCATTGGGCGTCCAAATACAATTTCATAGGGTGTAAGGCCGGTTCGAGAGTGTGGCACCGACCTAATTGACAATAACGCCAGTGGCAAAGCGTCTGGCCAAGTCAAAGACGTTGAAGCTTGAATTTTGGCGATCTTAAGCTTCAGTGTACCATTATATTTCTCGACTAGTCCTGCAGACTGAGGGTGGAACACGGCGTGGAACTTCTGGGTGATGCCTAGGCCCTTCAAGACATACTTTATAACATCTGCTACAAAGTGAGGGCCATTATCACTCCACAGAAGTCTACAGACGCCGTATCGGGGGAAAAACTCTTTCAGCAATAGCTTCGCTGTAGTCATTGCAGTATTGTCTTTCGCAGGGTACGCCTCGACCCATTTACTGAAGGCGCAAACCACTACTAGAACATATTTCAAACTGTTACAGCGCTCAAGCTGGATGTAATCCATCTGCAGAACCTCAAAGGGTGCAGTGGGTGTCGCAAATCCTCCTGCTGGGGTTCGCGTGCCTTTCCCTGGGTTATACTTCAGACAGATCATACAGGTCTGCACCACCCTCTTTGCCGTGCTAGCAATCTCTGGATGCTCCCAGACTTGGGTAAGCAATTTCACAATTGCGGAAGCTCCAACATGTGCTAGCCCATGTGCCATCTGGACCATAGGTTGTACAAAAGCCGTGGGTAATTTCCATCTATCCATCTGCTTATTTCTCCAGCAACCCTCGTCATCCAGTTCTCCTTCGCTAGCCCATTGTTCCCGCTCTTTGTCAGAAGCGGTCTTTTGTATTTCTCGCACTTCTTCCTTCGCATCATGCCATCTCTCCACCTGTGACTTCACTACATACATGGCAGTAGTACCGGGCTGCATCGCAGTCTCCCGTGCTACTCGATCCGCTAGCGCATTCCCTTCCCCAACCTTATCAACCACTTTCCTATGGGCGCTACACTTAACAATAGCGATTTTCTTTGGGTATGTCAATGCAGTTAAAAGGTTGTGGACTAACTCCCCATGCATTATCTGCACCCCATGTGACGTTAGAAACCCTCTCTCCTTCCAGAGTAGGCCGAAATCGTGCGCTACTCCGAAGGCATAGCGGCTGTCTGTGTAAACATTCACGCACAATCCTGTACTGAGCTCACACGCTCGTGTTAACGCTATCAGTTCCGCTGCTTGAGCCGATTTCTGTGGTATGCGTGCTGTCTCCACTATCGTGTGTAATGTGGTAATTGCATACGCTGCTGAAGTCGTACCATCTGGTAGCTTCAGGCATGATCCATCCACCCACAACTCTCCATCTACATCTGAAAAGGGCGTATCCTGGAGATCAATACGACCCTTTGTTTGTTCCTCAGTCACAAGAATACAATCATGCGCTTTCTGTGCCTCAGGCTGTGTCTCGGGGTATGGCAACAATGTGGCCGGGTTTAATGTCACGCACCTTTTTAACGTAATGTGAGGAGCTAAAAGCGTCAACTCATATCCCGTTAAACGGGCACTGGTCAAATGCTGCGTCTTTGTTTGATTAAGCAGGGCATCAACAGCGTGGGGAACTAACACCAACAGTTTATGGGACAATACAATTCCTTCACTCTGCCGTATTGACACAGCTGTCGCCGCAACCGAGCGAAAACACCCCGGCAATGCTCGGGCGACAGGATCAAGTACAGCCGAAAAGTATGCACAAGGGCGCTGCTTATCGCCGTGCATCTGCACTAAGACTGATAATGCACATCCATCTTTCTCATGCACATACAACGAAAAGGGTTTTGCATAATCAGGGGTCCCTAACACTGGTGCTGAACAAAGGGCCTGTCTCAATTGCTGAAAAGCAGCGTCACACTCATCTGACCAGGGGATCGGGATGGGCGTGTCTTTTGTCAAGAGCGCTAGTAATGGCTTAGCTATGTGTGAAAACCCCAATATCCATTGTCTACAAAAAGAAACAAGACCCAAAAATGCACGCACATCCTTCTGCGTGGATGGCCTTGGTGTGTCCAAAATTACTTGGATACGATCTGGTGTGAGTGCACGCCCCTCCTTAGACAAAAGGTGACCCAAATAAGTCACCTTTGGTCTACAGAATTGCAATTTCTTCCTAGAGACCTTGTGATTGTGGGATGCTAAAAAGGAAAGTAAGGCTATCGTGCTTTTCTCGCACAACTCCAGGGTGTCAGCCGCCAACAGGATGTCATCGACATATTGAATGAGGGCGACCCCCTCGAGTAAAACAAAGGAATCCAACTGTCGCTTCAAAGCCTGACTATAAATACTAGGGCTTTCTGTATAGCCTTGGGGAATTCTACAAAAACGATAAGATCTATTGTTTAATGTGAACCCAAAAAGAAATCGGCTATCAGGGTGAATGGGAATAGAAAAGAAGGCATTTTTCAAATCAATCACTGAGAACATGGTCGCCGTAGGCGGGACCAAGGTAAGCAACGTCGTGATATCGGAAACCACCGGGTACTGAGGTATCACGATCTTGTTGACCTCCCTCAAATCAATTATAAACCGATAGACTTTTGCATCCGTGTCCTTTTTCAAAATTGGGAGAATCGGACTGTTACAGATATTATAGGGAACTTCTTCCACTACTCCCACTGCGATCAGGTCTTGCACAATCTGTATGAGAGCCTCCTCGCCCTCCTGAGAAATACGATACTGTGGGAGGCGTGGTAGTACCGCCCCCTCCTGGACACTAATGTGGACCGGAGGAATCACCATTTGTCCGACATCTGTGTCCGAAGTCGCCCATAAAGCTTGGGGGAGGGTAGCCAACAACGCATCCTCTGAGATTGTACACATCCGCCCAGATCGGGGGTAGTTGTCATTTAAAATCACCCTCACACCCTCAGGGGAACAACGAATTGTAGCCCTAAAGTACTTTAACATATCAAGGCCCATAATGTTATCCGGTGTGTACGGAGCAAGCAGAAACGGACAAGGCGCAGAAAAACAATCAACTTTAAATGCAAGGGGCTGTGAAAGAGGGCTTCGGGAGAGTGTACCGTCAAACCCTACCGATGTAACTATTGAGCCGGATGGGGGAGCCCCCGGAACCAAGTACCTAGACAATGCACTACGTGTCGCTCCTGTATCCACTAGGAACTGATCAGTAGAACCTAAAACCTCAGCCGATACATAAGGACCCGTCTGATCGACCGGCACCTCAACTGATTCGGACCCCCATCCTACGCATTCCTATGCATGCTGAGAATCATGATATCCCGATCGATCGGTGTCCGATACATGATACTGGTGCTGGCGATCGAAAACGTTTGAGCTATCTCGGTGCTGTCCGGCAGTATCGAAACGGGCATTATCGTTGGAATTTCCTCTAAAGTTCGAGAAGCCCCCTCTACCTCTCGGGCCACCCGGAGCGTGCCCCTGACGCGAAGCACGCAACGCTGGGCAATCCCTGGCCCAATGGCCCAACTGCTTGCAATACGCACACTGGTTCCTATTCAAATCCGATCGGCCCGAAGGGGGACCATAAGATCCGCCCCTTCCCCTACTATTATTACCCCGGCGGGGCGGGCCATATACTTGTGCTAACATCACTTTGGTTTTAAGATCTTTCGATTTCTTCTCCTCCTGGCCCTTCGCCTCGTGCTCCTGACGCTCATAATACTGAGCAATGGTCAGAAGGGCCGTCGGTGTCGCGGAGGACCAAGAACTCTCACTCGCTTTCAACCGGGCCGCAACTGCCGGCAGCAGATTAGCCACATATTTGTCCGCGAAAAGGTGGCGGCCCGTGTCGTCAGTAAGCGACTGGCCACTAAAATCATGAAACGTCTCCTCAAAGCGCGTAAAGAAGTCCGCGACTGACTCGTCAACTTTCTGTTTACATGCAGCTAACATATTCCAGTCAATCTTTTTAGGGGGGATAATCGTCTTCAACTTAGCCACAATAGCCGCAGGGAGATCTAAAATATTCTGGGGTGGTTTCTGTGCGGGCTTCCGTTCCCTATCCTCATCCTCAAGGTCAGACCACCGGGCCTTGAAGGCAACCGCATCATCTACCTTCCGAACAGAGCGCCACGTATCCGGCGGTAGGATAAGGCCAAAGAATAGGTCTATATCCGCTAAGGTCATAATGCAAGAATTCAAGGCCCCCTCTACTTCTTCATAGAAGGCCGCTGGATTCTTGCGGGGGTCGGGCAGCGCATTTTTTAATGCCATAACATCGGCCCTATGCCATGGAGTATAAACCCAATTATAAACAAAATATCCCCTTGCATCGGCGGAGTTAACATCCGAGCTAGTCCCTGCTCCCTTAGGAGGAACATACAAAGGCGCCGCCTCTCGCATTGGTTTAGCATGCACTATGTCATCCTTATCTGACTGGGAGGCGGATGGGTGGCCCCCTGCTGCAGACGAATCCGACTGCTTCTCCTCCTCCGTTTGTTGACGTGCTTTCTCTCTAAGGGCCAGCACTTCGTCCCGCAAAGCGAACAGCCGCCGAGCCGCCTCAGAAGCCTTAGGGGGAGAAAAAACACCATTACGTAATGCTCCGGCATCCGAAGACACGTCGGCAGGCTCAAGGACACTAGAATATTTTCGGAAAGCAGCAATTACTTCTTCTGAAAAATGAGACAGAAAATACACCCTCTCTCTATCTTGCCACGACCCCCAAGCATGGAACAACTCATCCATAGACATCTTGCCCTTAAGTGCACGGAGGGAAAGTTTCCGAAGCTCAGCCATATGCTCGGCCGATAACATGGACCGTGTGTCGACCTTACCCGGAGCCGGGCCAGAATCTTGCGGCCGTGGAGCGGATGCGCCAACATAAGGGGGCGGAGAGCGATCTAGTAAATAAAAATCGTCATCAGAATTATTAAGGACAGGATAAAGCGGCTGACGAACAACATATTGACCCGAAACTTGTAGCCTACGCTCTTTCTCTTGTCTGTCCGTTTGCTCTTTGTCCTCCCGACGCTTCGCTTCCTGCGCTCGCATATGATCATTCTTTCGTTGCTCCTTATCAAACAGCGCTTTCTCACGTTTCTCTCGCTCACGCACTTCCTTCACCCATAATCGCACACACTCAAACATATCCTGACGAGCACGTCGCTTACACATACACTGTTCCACATACTCAATCTTACGTATATCAAACGATCCATACAAAGGCCATCGCAACTCAGGATCCTTCCTAGTATATTTCCTCCATAACGTGCTGTACATTATGGAAGAAAGACCATGTTTCACGTACATATCCCTATTAGGAGTCCCCTCTGGGGGAGCTGGAGCAGATTCCTCGAGGTTCAACCGGTTCCCAAGACAGCAGCACCACTTACGAAGTGCGCTAAAAGCAGGCATGCTAGGAATAATGCAAAATATGCAGTATTATCAAGAAAAATGGCACTTAATCGTTGCGCCGTTCAAAGTTTACACAGCTCCGGAGAAATTTCTCCACATTACCTGCCTATATGTGTTGCAACGCATATATTTTCACAAAGACAAATTCAAAATATGACTAGTCACCATCAATCAAACTCAAATAGCCAGACCAGGCTTCAAAACTCGGAGCAAGTACCGTACAACGGTTCTTACCAATCAAGAGTCCAGGTTCCAACTGCCAAGCTCCACAATCGCCCAAACGGCTCTCACGGCAGGACCGACAGAAGAGGTCTCAGTCGATGACCGGCGCCACCCAGACGGTCAGCTCGGAAGGGAAGGAAGAAAAACCTCGGGATGCCAGGGCTAAGACGCCGCTGGCAGTGATCACGTCCCCGGCCAAACTCCTCACCTTCGTCGCGACCAATCCTTCGAGCATCCGAGTCGCCGATGAGCCCCACGTGACGGGCGCCAATTGATGAATACAAGCCCCAGCTAGGCCCGCAAGAGACAAGGGTTCGCTCTTCTGTAACGAAATCTATAAGGAAGTTGGCACGGAAACTGCAAAGTACAAAAACAACGTTTATTAACCCTTAAGGGTGGTCCTACAATCCACACAACACTCTTCAGTATTGCAAGGAGTAGCACAAAGAACTTGCGTACATTGTCCCCTTTTATACACAACAGAGGGGCTCATGAGTGGGTGGTTACCACAGAGTTGAAGAACATTACCATTTAGGGTCATTCTCGATACCAAATCAATACATGGGCGGAGCTAACACACTCCTTGGGCCCGCGAAAACACATGTTCAAGCAAAGCTAATTATAACAGATGTAGTCAAGTCTGGGCATGCGCCAGACGGACAAGAGAGAGCTATTTATAACTGTTGCTAGGCAGATTACAAGAGCAACTAACACAGAGGTCGGACTCTCCTCGTGGTGAACACGTGGCAGCATGTCAATACAAAATGGAGTCCGGACTTCGGCCAACATAATGAGGAAAACACGATAAAAGGGAAACACTAATGTTTTCAGTAAATGCTTAATCACATTCTGCCTTAATTTACAACATGATGTGGTGCTCAGGTTAGTTAACTTAGAGGGATAGCTACTCAATCCAGAGTTTTGTAGGGGCCATTTTGTAAAGAGCTACCCAGGTCGCACATGAGAAAAATAGACCCCCGTACTGCCAGGTGTGAAAAAATAAAACAAAGTAGAAATGAAAAAAGACACAGAAAGAGTCAAGTGCCTAATACTCACATTTCCACTCCTAACAAGGATATTGGTAGAAGGAGACACAGATTCTAGGTAACATCCCATATATAATGAGCTGCATATGAATGTCCTGGTTCTAATCAAGACAATAAGACAGACATAAAGAGATGAGAAAAACAATCTTGCTCGACCATACAAAAAGCTGAGTATATAACAGCTGCCACTCAAAGCCCTACCTCAAGAGAGGGTACTGTATCTTGATTCGCTTATCACAAGTCCAACAGAGGTTAAATGGCCATAGTCCAAGAGTGTTCTGAATATCTTAACGAAAGGATGAAAATGAATCTAGAATTCAGAAATGGTACCAATTACAACATCATCATAAATGTATCTGGAGAGCAAAAGCCAAGGACCAAAGTTGCCTCGTTGGCATATGATTAAAGATAAACAAAATGTATCATCATTCACCAGGATGTTCCGTTAAGGGAGGCAATGCTAAATATTACACTCGACTGCTCAAGATGTGACTTATGCTTGTGAAACTAAGAGCAGAACTTGCTTATAGTTACTCAATGGATGATATGGGCCACTCTTATCCAGATAGACTGCCTAAGCCGTTTACCAGGCTTCGTTAATCCGCAAGCTATGTACTGTACTCTGTACTGTGGCCGGCTCTAAAGCCCAATTGTGAGGGATAGAGCAGGCCATTGTGTTCTGTCTACATTGTGAGTTGCTTATTCACTTGCCTTTCTTGGACATTGCTAGAGGGATATAGGTCTATAATTAGACCAGATAAATGTTTATAAGTTAGGTTTTTGAGAAGAGGCATGACCATTGCATGTTTACATGCCTTTGGGATGATACCTTCCTAAAGTGAGGCAATTAGAAGTTAAGTAAGTAAATTCATCAAATAGGGTTTTATTTGCCAAACATTGAAGGATGTGAGCCATGGTAATGAGGAGCGGTTTGAAGTCGGGGTCCAGGAGCTTAAAGAGCTCGGTGAGCAGGTCTTGGCAAGATGACCGTGTTAAGAGTTATAATCTAATGTGGGGGACAGAGTAGCATGAATGTCTTTAGAATAATAGTCTAGTATGGTGGAAGAAGTGTCTTGAATGTCTGCAACTTTTTTTGTGAAAAAATTGGCTAACTCATCATACTGGGGTTGTGAGAGAGGTATGGCCTGGGTTGTGCTTCCGGGGTCTAAAAGTGTTTTTACAACTTGAAAGAGCGTTTTCAAACAGTTTTGGGCTGAGCTGATTTTATCATAGAAAAAGGAGGCTCTAGCTATGTGGCAGCTTTTGTGGTAATCTTTTAGGGTCAACTTATATTTGCTTTCTCATCTGAGCTGTAGGATTTATGCCACGTTCTCTTAGGAGATTTACAGATCTTTTTATTTTTGAACCGTGTATCATTGAACCGGGGGTGCAGTGGAAGGGTTCTGTGGTGATTTCTGGTCATGCCAGGGATTAAAAAGTCAAGAGCAGACCCAATCCAACTATCAATGATGGAAGCATCAGAAAACACTGAGTTGTGCAGTGTCGGATGGTTGTATTCTAAGGTAGAGTTCAAGGCAGAAACATTGAGCTTCGACCAGTTCCTGCCAGAGGAGGTGGCTTGGGCTGTCCCTGGCCGTGACACCTGGAATGAAGAGGGGAAAAGGAACTGCAAAATGGTCAGACCAGGCTAAGGGTAAAACCTGACCAGCCCGCAGATTCTTCTTATTTGAGAAAATGGAGTCAAGCAAGTGGTCAGCCTCATGGGTGGGGCCATTGTTAACAAGCTGGACATTAAAGACCATTAGATCCTCAGTAACAGAGGAGGCAGTTTTACATGACTTGTTGTTGAAATGAATAGTAAAATCCACGTGCATTCTAAAGCTAGCATACTTTACAATATAAGGGGATAGGGCCTTCATTAAACTGGAGCTTCAGTTGCCCGCCGGACCAAAGTGACGTTATACCAGGGCACCTGACATGGTGAAGTTATTGGAGAGAGTCAGAGAAAACAGTAAGGTACTACAGTCTGGGATGGGGTGTTTGTTTATTTCCCAGACCTAATGTGCTTTGAAAATAAATTCAATGCCACCCCCTTTCTTAGTCACACGATCCACTCTAATGATGCGATAGTCTGAGGGCAGAGACGCTACAACAGCTGGTACTGGGACCTCATTTAGACAAGTTTCTCTTAAAAATACAGCATTGGGCCATGATCAGTTAAGAAATTAAAACATTCAGACTGGCGTTTCCCTAATGAACGGCAATTGATGTTAAAAATATTGAGATAAGTAGAGTTGAGCAATTTCAAGGCATCATTTTTCAGAGGTAAGCGGTGACCTATAATATGGGCTCGAGCTGTTGTGAAAGGATTTCTGATCACAAAATCACACTGTGGTTGTTTTATCCCACCTGTGTCTGGGTTCCAGAAGGATGGGCAGGCTCCTGGTGTAATGTTGCAGAAAGCCAGCCCTTCCACTGAACAGTAGGTCATCCTACCTGAGGGCAATTGACCAGTGTTCCTGGCCCTGATCCAGTTCGGGTGTCGACGGTTGCAGACAGGCTTGCCCACACCAGAAGCTAGTCCTCACCATGGCTACAGTTAAATAGGCAGGCTAGATGTGAGAGAGAGGCTGCAAAAGCACTAGAGTGCTAAACGCTCTGAAAGGTGGCACAATAAGATGACCACTGTAGGCAATCTGGTTCCCCCCAACAAATTGATCCAGCTGTTTCAATTATTTGTTTCAACTACTGAACTTACCCAGTATTTACTTTTTATCATACACAGAATAACATGGTGCTCTTTAAAAATAATGCGGTGCAAATTAAAAAGCAGTTGTGATGCACCTCAGGTACCGTTTGAGTGGAGGACCTGCCCAAGACCCAACACATAAGACCTGATATACCATAGGTACATTAGAAAGAACATGCTTGAGATATATGGATATCTACTTTCCTATCCCTTGCAGGCTCTTTGGCCCTTTCTTTCTCTTAAATATTTTTTATTGGTCATAAAGTTAAATGCAAGTTACAGTACACCGTGAGCATTGCTAACGTATTGCGTACTTACCTGCTTAATGCTATACCATGTGTACATGCACAGCAACAAATGAGTATTAACACCTTCGCAGCGGCGCGAATTCCACCGCGGCGCTTGGGGGGTGCGGGGTGAGCGTGGTGCCGCCATGCTCGAGACGGAACCACTCCGTCATGAGTCACGGGCGAGCTGTGCTCATGACGGAGTGGTTCCGTCACGACTCCGCCCACTCTCTATTTCGCCCGCATAGGCAGGGAATCAGTGCCGCGTGGGAGGAGGGCCGCAGCATGACGGAACCACTCCGTCATGAGCCCCCGCCGCCCGTGGCTCATGACGGCGTGGTTCCGTCATGCGCACGCAAGGGGTTAATAGACAGTTTTTTTTTATTTTCTTCAACTATTATCTATCACAGAATCATAAAAACGTCAACAAGTTTCTGTTCCCCCTCCCTATGCATTTTATTGTACACATGGGTGTTAGACTTGGCCCTCTCTGTTCGGTCATGCCAAAACATTTTGCCATTGCCCACCTTTTTTCTGAACCCATTTTTGTTGGCTTATAGGTCTCTGCACACTTTACCATGGCTAACGAGTGCTAAAATGATTGTGAATTCTCCTTTAAACATGGTAGAATTGGCTTACACCCAATTTGCACATGTAATTTACTTGTAGGTCCCTAGTAAAGTGGTATTACATGTACCCTGGTCCTGTAAATTAAATGTTCCCATAGGATAACTTTGGGTTATTTTATTACATTTAAGAAGCAGTACTTTTCATCAAATAGTAATGTTGAGTTTGGTGTCTAAAGAACTGGAATTTAAAACTTTCTTAATGGTAGGGTAGAATTTTAGATCACAATTTTGATAATGTCACTTTTAGAGAGTTGGCATGTTCTTGTCCCAACTATTTGGTGCCTGCAGCCTGTATCCATCCTGGGTCTCCTGACTAGGTGTAGCTGGCACTTGGTGTTTGTGTATTGCTCTCAGACAGTGCAACAGAGGGGGAACAGGTATTGGCAGGATTGGCTATATCTGACTTGAGATGTCACCTGCCACACTTGCACATTACAAAGGATTTGTCTCAGTACACTCAAAAAGGGTTTCAGACTAGTCTTTTGTGTCCCCAGACAAACTGGGGTCAGAGCAGGTAGTTGGAAATTCCAGACACCTCTGCAGAGGGAGGACTCCAGACGTTTCTCCTACTTCAAAGGGGCCACTATGTGTAAACAGTGAACTCTCACACCTAATTCTTCAGTATACCTCTGAACCTGTAGACAACTCAGAATACCTGCTGTGTTGCTCAGCTGCAAGAAGGACTGCAACTCTGCCTGCTGCCTGCTGTCCTGCTTGCTGAGACTGAAGACTGAACCTGCACCCTTCATCCCAGGCTAATGTGACTCCAAGGGAGAGTTGACTGACCTCCTGTTCTAAGCTACAGGGACATAACAAGCTTCATAGACCTTCCTACATCTGCTCAGTTGACCTGCAGCCTGAAACTGCAACTCTACTTGCATCTGGAACCCTGCTGGAACCCTGCCCTAATGGCCTCTGCTGGAGTGAGTTCCTCAACCCCAAGTGGTGCCCCTCACACCCTGTAACCTTGGTATGGCATCAAATGAGCTCCCTCTTCATGAAAAGGAGAAATCCTGATAACCACAGACGAGCCTGTTTGTGTCATAGTCTTGTCACCCACCAATAGAGCTCTGGTGAACCCTACTCCTTATGCTACAGCAATGACTGGCCACTCAAGATATGCACTTCAAGCAACAGCATTTACAGCCGTCAGTGAGCGCCAACGCAAATCTACCCCAACAACCATCCACGACACCCTACAGAATCTTTGTACAACAGCGGAGGTAACTTTACAGTGGAACTAATTTGGTCCCTGTATCTGGTAAGTTCTCCATCCTGGCCCACTTGAACTTGTAACTTCCACCAAGTTTTGCATGACCAGATAACCGCGAGTGGCACTTTGTGCTTTTAGGCACTAAATCTGCCTTAAAACTTTGAATTTGTATACCACCCATTTGTCATTTTGGCGTTGAATAATTGATTATGTTTTAGTCTATTTTCCTGAAATGGAGTGTGGGATTTTTCTTGGGTGTGTTTTCACTTTATTATTTATTGACGTGCTAAACAAATACTTTACACATTGCCTCTAAGGTAAGCCTGAGTGCTCTGGTTCTAAGCTACCAGAGGGTTGAGCACGGTAAACATCCTTTACAATGACTGCATTACAACGAAGTCCATTACCCTGCATTTTTTACTCCGCGAAATCTTTTACAATGCAGGGCTTTCACTGCAAACCATTACAATGCATTCCCCATTACAACACCCTGGTGGAGTTAGAATAGTAAATTGAAGTGTAATGGACAATGCATTGTAATGGATTGCGGTGTAAAGCCCTGCGTTGTAAAAGATTTCACGGAGTAAAAATAGCGGGGTAATGGCACACATTGTAAACGCGTGCGGAGTAAAGTGTCATATTCGTTGGGCACAGGTTAACTTGGAGTTTACTTGGGTTTCACCCTGACAACAATTGCTGTTCCTTCTTCAACCAGTAACCAACATTTTTACAATTGTCACTGTGTAATGTCACACAGTATCATTGCTTGCAATCATGGATTTGTAGTATCAGCAGCCTTAGCAACCCATCTCAACTACTGTACAGCAACTATGTAACTGTGGAATGTCACCCAGTAATGTCAGTTTAAAAGTTGGGAATAGCATTTACATTTTAACAAGTATATTAAAGGTATGTATTATATGCTATGGGCATCAAAGGGATTGGACATCATTTTTATTGTGAAATCTAAGAGACCTTATCACAGCATCACAGCCTTGGGCTATGAAAACAATTTTGAGGGCTAGCACGCTCTTCACTGTGGAGGTGACCAGTATCAGTGTTAAATCATTTCATCACCACAGAGCATCTTACTTCCTCAGTATGATGCACTGTTACTATGAACTGTAAGAACAAACACCTTGTAGGAAAGGGCCTCTTTGACATGTTTAGCCCAACACTTTTTTCCCTGATGTGATTTAGAACTGCAGGTGCACTGGGTCCCTGCCAACCAGATTTTCAGTGCCAGATCTCTTTCCCAAAACGGTACCACGATTGGCACAACTTCAGCCACCACTGTAAGTCCCTAGTACATGGTGTCCCTGGTATCTAGGGCATGAGTACTGAAGAGGGTCCACTGGGGCTACAGCACAAGTTGTGCCACCCCAGAGACCCCTCACCAATGCCATGCACACTGCCATTGCAGCCTGCTTGTCTTGGTGCAGAGAAAACAGGAGAGTCGACAAGGCACCAGCCCTGTGTACCATGCCCCCATACACTGCATGTGGTATAGGTAAGTCACCCCTACTGCAAGCCTTACAGCCCTAAGGCAGGGTGCACTATATCCCATGTGTGGACATATCTGCATGAGCAGATATGATATGACCTTACAATATCATGTCCAATCTTGAATATTGTAGGTGAACAGAGAAGCCATAGAAATTACATGAGTTGAATATTTGTCATTACAGGTTTCCTAGCTCCATGATGTCTTCACTGTACCCTAAGGTGTTTGGTACCAAACATCTTGTCCTAATAAATGCTCACTTATGCCAGTGTTGGATTTAATAATAAATTCACACAGGAGACCCTTTAGAGGGTCCCCTATAAACCTAACAAGCACTGGTGCGAACTCTGACTAGTTTTGGCCAGCCTGCCACCACCAGGCATATTTCTGATGTCATGGGGTGAGGTCCAGTGGTCTCAGAGGCAAGGGACAAAGCCTGCTCTGGGCAGAGGTGCTTCACACCTTCCCCAGGACAGGATAGCCGTCTGAGGTGGGAAGATTCAATGGTGAAGCGGCCTTTGAAATTAAACCAGGGCATTTCCAGATAGTGGAGGATGCCAACCAACATTCCCTGCTTGACTTTTGGCTAGAGGAAAGGTGAGAAAATTAGTTAGATGAGGAGGTGTGCCCACATTCAGCAAGCACCATCCATAAGGTGTGGCAGGTGATTTGGACCCCACTTTTACAAATCCTCCATCTTGAGATGGTAGGAAGATAACCTATCAGGGATGGGGTAGTGCCCCTTCTCATAGTAAGTGGTCATTTAGACACCCATACCCTCATTGTAGGTATCCCATTGGCTAGTGCCTGACTTCCCATTTAGCACCCCTACCATTTAGTATTTAGATGGCATCCTTGGACCCTGAAATGTAGATTCGGCAGACAAAGAGAAGAAAAGGACAAAGAAGAGCTGTTGACCTGAGGACTGAAGTCCTGCTGCAGAAAATTGGTGCCAAACCATGCTTGCTGCCTGAAGGACTCGACAATCGTGGTGTGCTGTCTCTTCGTGCAACTGTGAGGACTCCAAGATCCCCAGAGCTCCTACAGCCTTCTGCAAATTGCCAAATATCTCCCTTGAAGTGAAGGTATCACTCCCCTGCAGACCGTAGGTACTTAACCCACAAAGTCCGGTTTGTCAACTTGCTGCTTCCTGGTGACTCTGATGCAGCATCTGAACCAAAAGTGTTACATCAGCTCCGGATAAATAAATCTGTCTCCCTGCCAAGTTTGGAGACACCAGGACCTACTGGAGCCATGCAGCACCAATACCCAGGGTACCAAATCCTCCTCAGCAATCTCTGAGAGGAAGAGTCCCATCCGGACTCCAACTTCCCAGGAAGCAAACACCAATCAAGGGATGTTAGGAACCCTAAGACCTACTTCATAAGTGGCCCAGCTGCCCCGGAATCGCCTCTCCAAGCTACCGGGACATCTTGACACGCATTGCTTGGCTGACCTATCTACTCTGCACCCAGCATCCCCCAGCCTGGGTACCAATGAACCAGCTATGCTCCAATGGTCCTGAGGCCCTTGCAAGCTGCTCTCTAGGACCCCTCTGACTTACCTTTAAGTCCCCTTGCGCAAAGCGTCTTTAGGTGTCCCTCTTCTTGATAGACACCAGCTGTCAACAACCTTAGCACACTGCTCACGACCAAATCCCGGACTCTACAGAGAATCTACTGGTGGAACATTGTGTCTGGCCGTACCAACTACTGAAATCCAAGAGATGAACCTTGAAAGTTGAATGTACCATTTTACATGCATTGTTGTCTTTTTCCCTATTGACTTCAATGATGCGTAACTGTGAACAAAAGTGATTTATTTTGAGAACTCTAAAAATTCATAATTTTAAAAGTACTTACTGTAGAACAAATTTCTTGGTCTGAAAAATTATATAAAACTCTATATTATTTTTGCAAATTGGTCTTTGATTTTTTCTTGAGTGTGTGCCTCATTTATTGCCTCTGTGAATAGAAGAAATGCCTAACACTACCGTCTGATAAGCATAACTGCTCACCCACACTACCACAAATTGAACATTAGTATTAACTTCTTTTGCCTCTGTATACTAATCTGGGTCCAAGTGAACTCCCTGCACAGTGTACTTCATTTGAGTTCACAATAGAGAGAACCAGCATCCTACACCGGTGGATCATCTGTGGGATTCATAACTTTGTGTTTGCTGATACCACTTTGTCAATAAGTGACCACATGAGTAAATCTACAAATTGTGTTTAGCCTAGTTGTATTTTTTCAATTGCTCTGTATTTTCTGAATTTCTTAAATTAACTTTTATGGCCTTGAGTAAGTCCCTAAAACTATAATGTTAGAAATGTAAAAGTCTTCTTACTGTACTTAGGACAAAGTAATTTTGTTCAGGTCTTTTTTCTCTCCAAAATGGTCCCAACTTTAGTAGCAATAATGAGTGATACAGAGAACCAGACCCGGGAGCTTGACCTGATCACCTATATAGACTTAACTTATGCCAGGTTAAGGGCTCTCTGTAAAGGATATGGCATTAATACTTGCTCTCATGCTACCATAGATAAGCTTGGGAGGCTTTTGGTAACATTTGAGATAGGACCCTGATATAGTGGCTGCATCCTATGAGGATCAGAATACTGATGACCTGTCTGAGGGGGGGATAGAAACCCTCCCAAGCAGAAGTCAGAATGACCACTGGGACCAGAGAAGCAGCAGCAGCATTTTCTAGAGAACTAAGAACGAGGAATTACTGGGACCAGCATCCCAGCTAGCAGCACTGTCTAGAGGACTATGAATGCAGAATTACAATTGGGGAATTTCCACTGGGACTAGAGAAGCAGCTAGCAGAACTGTATAGAGGACTTAGAATGAGGAACTACCACTGGGACCACAGAAGCAGCTAGCAGCACTGCTCAGAGGACTAAGAATGAGGAATTACCACTGTGACCAGAGACACATCGGCAGCACTGCCTAGAGGACTTAGAATGAGTAATTTCCAATGGGACCAGAGTGGGAGCTATCAGCACTGTTTAGAAGACTATGAATGAGGAATTATCACTGGGACCAGAGAAGCAGCTAGTAGCACTGCCTAGATGATTAGAATGAGGAATTTCCAATGGGACTAGAGAAGAAGTTAGCAGCATTGTGTAAAGGACTTAGAATGTCCTGATCCATAGAGGGGACCATTCCCTACCCTAATGGCCGTAAATATCTGTGTTTTGTGACATCATTATACAGGAAGAATATAGAATGGGGGTCATTCTGAGTCCTGTACAAAATTCATCAAACCTGCACATAAATAAGAATGCACAAACAGAAAGCAAAACATACATTCATTCCGCTCCTAATTAAACTAAGTAAAATCTGGAATAAGGGTATTGCATACATGTTAAACAAAAATGGAGTCTGCAAAGAAAATAAACATGATGCAAACACTGGCCACATTTACAAAAAGTAAAGAGTTAACAACTCATGTTAATCATCAGCTGATAGGCTTTGAATTAGTGCATGAATGTTGGAATGGAAAAAGGATTGTATCTACAAAAATGCACGCTAACAAATAATGTTTGTCACTGGCTAATAGGCCACGTCATAAAAGCATACATAGTAAAATTCACAAATACAGTTACAAAGATAAAAATAGGTTAAAAAATAAGATGATAAAAATGCAGAAACAATTTAAGAAAAGGCAACAGTAATCTGCTCGTCCAATAGGAACTTCCTTCGGAAACTAATAGCCCGTATGAAACGTGATAAAACCATACATGTATACAAATGTGGAAGGAAGTAGTTGTACATATAAATCGCCGGTCTACATTGTTTAACATTTTGCGACTTCATTAGCGGATTAATAAAGAAATGACACAAATCAGTGTAAATTACAAAAAATCTCTATATGCATGGTGGACTGCTTGGATATATTGTCACAGGGACAGTACATTAAATCGCGTGACCAGTTGTTAATATTTGGAAAGCTCGACAAGCGGTGAAAAATGTAAAGCCTAAAGCATGTCAGAACAAATCTGTGTTGGGCATTAAGAACATCAACTAAGTAGGGTTGCATGTCAAAATGTGGTCAAAATCATTAGATCTTTGTGGTCAATAGGTTTTGGCAGTTCAACGGATAACCTCAGTTCCTCAAGCAAAGTTAAACATTCCAGCTTTAATGCTTTTCTCAAGATATTAATCAGGATTTCTGGATCATCATAATATCCAGAATGGCCAATGTTTGACATGAATTGCTTGACAAACTTTAACCAGGGGATTTTTGCCGCATACACTGATCCACAGCAGTCCTTTACAATAGCTTGATTGGGTTCTGAATAGTCCGACGACCAAATTTTATGCCAGAGCAAGACTGGCTGAACCTTTATCAAGTCGGCTAAGTATGCAGCAACAAATTTCGAATGATATAAAATTGGAACAGCTTTTAGGAAGTGCCAGGGGATTTAAAAACAAAAAAGCAGTTTGACAGCTGTAAAGACTCAACATTTGCCTATCCCACAACTCAGAACCATATATCACAATAGATCGAAATTTAGAGTTATAAATGGTCAGCATCTCTGTTGGGTGTTACCTGCCCAGTTTCCTAGAAATGTTGGGCAAGGCTATAACGGATTTAACAAATTGGAGTCTTCTAGAGTTTACTGCACTTCTCCAACTCCCCTCACAATCAAATCGGATCCCTAAGTAAGACAAAGAAGGTGTTTGCGGTAAGGTGGTGGTCTCAGTTTGAATAATATGACATTTTGCTGTTCTTTTACCAGCTTTCATAACAAAGGTTTTACTTGTGTTGATTTGTAACCCAAGATTCTGCATGTAATGTGCAAATTCATTGAGAAGACCATGTAGTGCCAGTGGGGTGTGGGCCATGAGCACCACATCGTGTGCATAAAGCAGAGCCGGTATAGATCGTGCCCAACGTGCGGCAGATCTGAGCATTTATTTCCAAGGGTGCAACCTAGGCTATTGATGTACAAATTAAACAAAAAAGGACTGAGTACACACCCTTGTTGAACCCCCTTTTGTATACTAAATGGTTGGGTGCATTCACCTTTCAAACCTAGTGAACCCTTGCAGTGCAGGTAGAGTATAAATATCTAAGGAAATTAACTATAGTGAAATTCACTCCCATTGTAAGCATGACAAACCAGAGTTTGTCATGGACTGCCGAGTCCAAACCAGAGGACAGGTCAACAAATACCATAAAATAGTTGCCCTGTTTAATGTGTTCGTATTTACCTATCAATAAGTTCAGGTTGATAGCCTACTCTATGGTCCCAATTCCCACTCAGAATCCATATTGTAGGTTTGAAATGATGTTATTACAGTCGGCCCAATCCTGTAGTCTGCATAAAAGCATGCGACCAACCTCTTCGACTAGTGAGTCTAGCAGGGAGATGGGTCTGTAGTGCGCTGGACAATTGCGATCACCTTTCTTAAATATTGGCACAATGTGGGACTCAGACCAGGAATTTTAAAAGCCAAAACTCTGACAGGATCTAAGGACGAGAGTTGGGGGGCCCCAGAGATCAATGTTAGCCCTAAAGAGATTGATCGGGATGCCATTTGGGGCCGGCGCTTTTCCTCCTTTTTCTCGTCTTTAGAGCCGATGTGACCTCTTCAAGGGTGAAATTGAAGTCAATCTGATTTAATTTCTTTGGTAATTGAGTTGAATGCTTCTATAACTATACCAGCTGCTGCTGTCTTGTCTAGACGTGCTGAAGGCGCTCCTCTGATTATGGATTAGCTGTTCTAGGAATTTGATAGGATCGACCAAAGACCAGAGCAGGGTATAGCCATTTGCGCAAGAGAGTTCGATGTTCTCGATTGATAAAGTGTGGTGACAAGCCCCTTGAGTTTTAGCAAAATGTATGTTCAACTCTAAACTCTGGGTGAAATAATCACTCATTGCAAAATGGTGTTGAATAAAATTGTTTACTAAGGCAGAATAGTGGTTTGGGAACAACAGGTAGTCAATAATGCTATTTCCCACACATCCATTGAATGTGCAGGTTACGTCAACTGGGCTGTGTCCACATTCATTACTAAAGCCTGGGTCATATATTGGAAAAGTAGTTCATTAAGTTTCTCTACATACACTGTGTGTAAAAAATGGGTAGCATCAACATTCATGGGGTTGACCATGCCACAGACTTTGTTAGCTGGCAACGGACACACTTGAATGTTAAAGTCACCCCCCCCAGAAAAGGATCATATCTTCTGACTCCTTGAAGATTAATGATTCCAAGTATGAGTCCAGTTGGCATAAAACAGATAATATATCTAAACCTCGGGCGTTGTTATAAAAATGTATTGCTACCAGCAATGTAGACACTGAGAGTTGTGTGGAGACAATTTGGTAAAATGGTTTTGTGGAGTAACAACTATATTAGAGGAGACCAGATTATTGGAGACATAAGTGCAAAGGCCACCTTTAGGCCTACCACATCTCGAAGGAGTGGATGGGGAATTAAATGTTTTAAAACCATTGAGATTAATTTGGCTCAACAGCCCATGTTTCTTGTAAGAGAATAATGGGAATACTTGTAGTAAAGTCTAACCAGTCTATCAGATTGTGCTTGCTGCGAAGCCCCTCCACATTCCAACATAAAACCGTGATGGAATGTGCATTTGGGGTTACAGGGTTGAGGTTTACCTCACTATTCAAAGGAGCTGGCTTATCACTTGACTGAGGGTTAGATGGATAACCATCTCTCAATAGGCTGATAACATGAGTGGGTGTTTTGGTGGGGTTTATGTGATGGTCATCTCCATTCTTAATAGCTACTCTCAGCCAGTCCACACCAGTGAAAGAGGAGAGACAATGAAATCTATTAGAGGTCGGAATGGGGTACATCAGAGGATAGACATGGTGCAAATTGGATATTGGAGGATGGAGTTGCGATTTTGTCAGTGGATGGAATTGCATTGGGGGTTGTGTTTGAGGTTGGTAGAAGAACTGAAGGGGTAGGACAATCATTTGGTCTGGGTTCAGGAACGCTAAACTGGCTCTGCCTAAAATGGTTTTAAAAGAAAGCACCACACTCCCTGAAGAAGCTTGTGAACTCTACCAACTCATTTTACCCGTCTAACCATCTTGATGTCTGAAAAGACGGCTCCCTCTAATCTCACTCTTGTGTTTAGTCAGTTAAGAGATTTGTTTCTCAAGAGTCCCAGGATTCTTGAGTGGATGAGGAGAGAATCAGCACATTAGCCAGAATAAACATGTAAAGCGTCGTGGCTGGGGGTAGGAGTGATTGGAGGCGATTTCTCAAAAAGGATTAATATTAGGGGGAGGGGGTGGAACCCTGGATATAGGGGGCGTTCTTACTGCTAAAACAAGTACCTGTTGAGTCTGGGACAGCTGGGTTCACCAGGGTGCAGTTAGATGGATTATTGCTCCCTGGGAGAGTGGGCTGTAGTGGTTGACTAGAAGGGTGCCTAGGGATTGAACAATTTTGTCAGGGTGATCTTGCGACATGTCCTTGACACCCCCTAGCGGAGACTAGCTACCAGGATGTGACTTATTCTTCCCCAGTAAGACCACACAGGTTAAACAGTAAATACAATTGATTTTAGTCTGTCTGTGAGGGCACTAAAAGATGCCTTAACAAAGTCTGTCAAAACCTGTACAGATGCCACCAAAGAAGTATAATCCAGAGATGAGGTTGGCAGAATGTTGTTACAGACTCTGGATGGCTTAGTGTTAGCTGCCTGCTTCTGGGGAATTGCCTTCTTTTTGGCCCGGACAGTTCTACCATGTAGAGTCTTGGTGGTATCATCAGTACGGGAGCTCTCTAATTTTGGGCGTTTAATTGGTGGATGGGACTTCAAAGTGCACAGTGAGGTAATGTTTGACGTACTCTCACCTTTGTCAGGTGTACCAGAACTCACAACACAGAGAGTGTTTCAATGGGCAGCAGTTGAGGTCGCTGAGCCCGGATTTACCAGGCTGGGACCTCCCTTGGTACAGATCGTTAATGTTTCCTCCACACTAAAGAGCTGTTTCTCAATGGCCCCGTTGCCCCCGTAATGTAGTTGATGATGGACAAACGAGATTTTCTAGTGTAGAGCTTGGGTGCTTCCTTTTACCCATGTTCTAATCCGAATGGTGGCTAGATAGCTAGGTAGCTAAGCAGCGATAGCCTCCTTCAAGACTGATAAGCTCGAAGGACACAGAAAACAAAAAGGGACTGGAATAGGAGAAGCCAGCTGAATTTAAAGAAAACCGGGTAACTTGACTGCCGGTGACACACAGTAATAGCTGGCGGAAGGAAAAAAACACAAAAACGACAGTTGATGGACAGAATGCAGAACAACGTTATACATTCACCCCAGTACAGAGATCTGGGCTTAAATTCATCGTTTTTTGGCTCCCCATGCCATTCCAGTTTGAATCCAGCCATATGCAAATCAGTCTTGACCCTGTGCCTCATGAGAACAGTCCAGCTCGAACTGCCAAGCCAGGTCCTCCCTGGACTGGAAACAAGCATCCTAGGACCGGTTTCGGGGTTTCACCCCTCTTCAGCCAGAACAGCTTGATTCCAGTGGCATGGAGATCACGGGACCCACGTCTGGGCATACCCGTCCCACTCGGGGTGAGAAAAAGAAAACAACAGTTGATGAACAGAATGCAAAACAATGTCATACATTCACCCCAGTACAGAGATTTGGGCCTAAATCCATTATTTTTTTGCTCACCATACCATTCCAGTTTGAACCCAGCCATACGCAAATCAGTCTTGACCCTGTGCCTCATGAGAACAGTCCAGCTCGAACTGCCAAGCCAGGTCCTCCCTGGACTGGAAACAAGCATCCTAGGACCGGTTTCGGGGTTTCACCCCTCTTCAGCCAGAACAGCTTGATTCCAGTGGCATGGAGATCACGGGACCCACGTCTGGGCATACCCGTCCCACTCGGGGTGAGAAAAAGAAAACAACAGTTGATGAACAGAATGCAAAACAATGTCATACATTCACCCCAGTACAGAGATTTGGGCCTAAATCCATTATTTTTTTGCTCACCATACCATTCCAGTTTGAACCCAGCCATACGCAAATCAGTCTTGACCCTGTACCTCATGGGAACAGTCCAGCCCGAACTGCCAAGCCAGGTCCTCCTTGGACTGGAAACAAGCATGATAGGACCGGTTTTGGGGTTTCACCCATCTTCAGCTAGGATAGCTTGATTCCAGTGGCATGGAGAGCACGGGACCCACATCTGGGCATACCCGTCCCACTCTGGGTTACAAATGCAAAAACAGCAGTTGATGGACAGAATGCAGAACAATGTCATACATTCACCCCAGTAGAGAGATATGGGCCTAAATCCATCGTTTTTTTGCTCATCATGCCATTCCAGTTTGAACCCATCACTGCCCCAAGGACCCAAGTCAGGGAAGCTTGAATGGAGGTTGCAAAAGCTGAAAGCAGCGGACTTCAAACACTTACAGTACCTACCACTACAAGGAGAAACCAAGAAAAGTTCCTAGCGACCAACCAAGAGGGGGACCAAGCCCTGCCTCTTCCTGTCATTGACGGGCCCAGCCTTGGCCCGGGCTTCACCCACGCACGTTCCTCACAGCCGATCTCAGCAGCCCTTAAATAGGGCTGATCCAGCTCAGGTGTTCAGCACACAGGGAGTTGTGGGTGTTGAAGTGCCCCAACAGCTGCACCTCGCAGCAGCACACACCCCGCAGGAACCGGCACATAGGAAACCAGGAGAGCACTCCAGTAGCAAGCAATCCCTTGTAGGCATCCCAAATCCATGTATGAGTCCCTTGGCTAATAGGCTTTGAATTAGCACCTGAAAGTTGTTTTAAATAAAATGAAAAAAATATATTTTATCTACAAAAAGTGTACACTATACTATATGTCAGTCAAAGCAGTGGCATTTGCGTACAATACATTGTGCACATTGCACATAGGTTTATGTAACTAAAGAGAACAAAAAGAAACATTCTTTACAAAATGCTGCAGCTTGAACAAAAATAAAATAGTGCACAAACACAAAGGTAAAAAGTCTTTAAAGAAAGGATACTCCTAAGAGGCCAATACTTCAAGAGAGGAGCAAGACCTGACAATGTGGGACAAATAAAGGCTATGAGCCAAACAAAAGCAAGCTTTTATGAACAACACATATTTGAACGAATTGCCAGTGAGTAGCAGAATTAAAGCCCACATGCCAAACACTGCATGTTTCACAGAGCAGCTCAAGCACTGCCTAGGCATGGCCTAAAAATAGGCATGTCTGGGGTGTGTGGCTAATATATCCTAGATGGTGGATGTTTAAGAACGGAGAACCGGACACATTGGCTCCAACTCTTCTGTTAATCTGCAACTCTCTGGCCCCATGACCATCATCTACCCATGGCACATGAATGGCATGTCCTAGGACTACTACTAGGGGGGTGAGATCTGGTCAGAGGTGGTGCTCAGCGACAGCAGAGGGCCTGCACCACTCAACAGCCGAGGACTGAAAAACCACCTATTTGGTAGTGAGAGTGAACCCACCTCCCTCTCTCCGCCCAGGGGACATTCCCTTCCCTGCAGGTATTCCCAGCTGAGACAGGGAGAAGAACCAGAGGACAGTGCTGGCACAAGACCCAGACTGTCCGGGGTTGCTGCTGCTGCCAATGGCAGTGCTACTTACCTACGGTGGCCGATGAGGTGCTCTGAGAGGCCTGTGCTGCACTACCGCTGAGAACTGTGAAGACTCTGCATCCACCTCTTCTCCATTGCCCTGCAACCTGAGTGCTCCAGCCAGTGCCTGCAGTTGAACTAGAAGGGGAGCATCTTCTTGGAATTGCAACGCCTAGGCTGGGGAAGTCCTATCTGGAAAATAAGGGTTGTTTGCTCCCACCAAATACAGCATTTTCTCTAAGCCTCGGGACATGCAGGGGCCCTCACTTCTGATTCCTCCCTGTTCCCAACCTTGAATCTCCCTGGCTTACTTTATTGTTTGCTTCCTCATCTCCGAGAGAGGTGCCCCCTCTGGGCTGGTATCCCACATTGGCTTCTGAACCTCTGAACCCTGTTTAGCTTGCTGAGAGAAATGAGTTCTCAATCTGACTGAGCTCCTTGACTCCACTATCACAGCGGACCCCTCTCCCTCATCTGTGACTACTCAGTCATATGCTTTCTACTATCTACTATTGCAGTTGATTCCATTATGCAAGAGGGGTTGAGAGGACATACAGAATACCACTCTAATATCTTTCACAGCCTAAGTTGGCCTTTGCATTGATGTGGCCTCCACATCTATACCACCACTCTAGCAGACCATGAATTGAAGCAGCTCAACTAAACCCAAATCTTGGAGGAACACGTCTGCAGGCCAAAATCCCCAATGCACACCTCAAATCATCGAGACTCGGTGGCAAGAGACCTTGGTCCCCTTTGTGACAGCCACAGGGAGAGTCACTGACGCAGAACTCACCATACAGAAACTTCAACCACTGACGGTGCAACACCAGAAGCAAGTGAGCGAGATGCTGGACCAGCTTCACTTCCTGAAGAGCAGGACTGAGGATGCAGAAGGGTCTGTTTGCCCGAAGAGTATCCGGGTGGTGGACCTCCCAGAGGGCATTGTGGGGACTGACATGATACCATTCTTAGAAACTCGGCTCAAAACCTTCACTCCAGAGGAATCACTGTTGCAATTCTTCTTGGACCGTGTATACATTTGGTGGGTGGCCCTCTGTGATGGGGATGGAATAATTTACTCTGCCCACCTGGTGGAACAAAAGGGTTATTACCTTAGAGCAAAATGCATCCTCTGTCCCATTTTGGACATGAGGGTGCATTTCGCACTAAGAAAATAGCGCTAAATACAAGTTACTCTTCTCACACAATTAGGCATAATTGTAAGTAATTTGCGATAATTATGAGTAACTATAGTTTAGCGAATTGCACCAGTTGCACCCACTCTTACCAACCACCTCAGCACGGTGCTGCCACAGAAGTTGCTGGCTAAAACGTCGAAGATGTGCTTCATATCATGGAATGTGAGGTGGATGCACTCAAGACATAAACAATACTTTATATAATCCTACATGAAGCAACTAGGTGTGCAGATAATTTTTCTCGAAGAAACATGTGATTGCAGTAGAAACTGTGAAATTGCAGAAGCTCTGACGTACTTCCTATTTCTCCACTAACTTCTCTGCATATGCCAGGGTTTCCCTGGTCTGCGTGAGGGCAGGAGTCCCCTTTCAGGCACTGAACACAACCATTAACAGAAAGAGTCACCAAGCTTTTGTGGGGGAATGTCTAGCTGGCACCCTGGTCTTATTGGGAAGTATATACACCCCTAAATCAGACCTGTCTGCCTTTCTTACTTGTCGTGCAGATATATTATCCCGATTGGTAGGCATTCCATGGGTCCTTGGAAGTGACTTTAACTGAGTCCACAGATCACAACTCCCTTTACTGCAAGCCCCAGCTGCCCACACAGCTGCAGATATTGGTCAATGGCTTTCACAGTGATTGCTGAATGACTTTTGGAGGTTACAAAATTTGGTTTACTCCCACTACTCTGTCCCACATGACCTATATGTTCTGCTGGATTTCATAGTTTGCTCCCAACAGCATCGCCTTCTTCGCTATCCACACAGACTACCACGGAAGAGTGATTTCTGACCACAATGCTCAAATTGCAGATCTCCGTTGGGGTAGATCTCACTCACAAGTCCCAACATGAGGCCTCCAGAGCGAGACACTCGAGGACCCACTGTTCCATACCACCCTTTCAGAACACATTACTATACTTCAGGGGCAACCAGAACACATCTTTATCTCAAGCTGAGGAATGGGAATTCTTTAAAGTGGTGAAAAAGGGCCTTTGTATACACAGAATAGTAAACTTCTGCAGGGAGTTTGAACGGAAAATTTCTGACATATAAAAGCCACTTACACTGCTAGAAAAGGGCTTCACAATGAGCATGGAGTGATTAGCTAAATTTACGACTACCTCTGACAAACACTCTGACTTATGGAAAGGAACAAAATGACTGAATTAGACCACATATGCTGTATTAACTCATACTAAGGTTGACAGTGTTGGCAGGATTCTCGCCAGCCTTATAAAGCAGAACACACCAACTGCTCTGATTGTCTCCCTTCAGCTTCAACTGGACACAACCCTATACACTCAGAAGGCCATACTAGACCCCTTCAACACTTTGGGGCTCATTAGGATGGCGGATGGACTGGAGTCCGTCAGCCATCCTGGTGTAAACCGGGACTGTCCGCCATGCATGCGGCAGTCCCGCACTCCGGATCAGGATTCGACGGCCACCGTGGTGGTCAGATCCTGCATTTTAACATTGCGTGGTTGCTGCAGACAGCAGCACCCACCGCGATGCTAAAATGCCATGTTGTGCATTTCACAGCACTATGTGGCAGGCACCACACAGTGCCTGCCACGTAGTGCTGTGAAATGTAGGGGGGCACCATGGGTACCCCCCAAGTGCACCCTTGCCTCCCCCACCACAAGGGGGGCCCACAATGGGCCCCCAAAAGCAATCGCCGCCAGCCTTTCCATGGCAGTTCCACTGCTGTGGAAAGGCTGTCTCCAGCCATCATCGCCATTTTATGTAAATGTAAATGTAAATGTAGTTGAGCTTATATAGCGCACAGCTACCCGCTGTGGGTTTCCCGGCGCTTGCTTAGGGAACCCGTCCTGGTATTCCCCTGTGAGATAGCAGGGTATCCACAAGGTGAAAGTCAGGCATCCCGCCGCGAGGGGCCGTTGTGGAGATTAAGCAAGCTATTGCCCAGAGTGAAGACCTCTCCGCCAGGCAATCCTGGCGCTTCCGTGGTGGACGGTCTTTGCGACCGCCACAGTTGCGGTGAGATTCCCCTCGCCATCCTAATTTGGCGGGGGAAAACTCACGGTCGGCGTACGGATGGCTGGCGGTCCTTCCGCCATCGTAATCGACCCCTTAGTACCTGAATTTGTGCAGGTCTTCCTAATCCGCTTGGCGCCCGGCTTCAGCTGTCATTGCCCTGAGAGAGTGGTGATTTGTCACGAGAGAATTGCTTGACCTGGCTAAAACGCCGGTCCTACTTTGCACTTTGTATTTTGCACACTTTTAACTTCATTTTAATGTAGCAATTTTAATGATCGGTGTGTAAGACTGTAAATTCTGCTCGTTTCACGTAGCGCTCAATTAAGTAAATTTTAACCTACTTGAACTGTCCGCTGATTGCGGGGGCCTTCAGGGCTCAATCCTGGTCTGTGCTCGGTGTCACTGCCTGCCCGCCCCGTTCCGACTCGGTATTGGCTACCGTTGAGCGGAGGGCGGGGCAGGTGAGAGCCAGACACGCCTACTGACATTGACGCAGCTGAGCGGTTAGCGCTCTAGTAGCCCTGACGAGAGACTATTTAGCCAGAAGTCGGCTCGAGCGCGCAGCGGTTGCGCGCAGAGGGGCGCCCTTGACGGCGCCAAAGACTAGCCTAAGACTTGCCCGTCTGCGCCCGTCCGCGACAGGACGGGACAAGGGGCAATGGGGACACCGTCGACAATCCCACCTTTGACCACCACAACGAGGATCACGTATTCCAGTGGGACGTTACGTCAGCTGGGTGTGAGCCCCATTCGGACATGTGGATTAGGAGGTAAAGTGGAGGTGGAAGGCCCCTTCTCCTGTCGCCATTGTCAGACCCAGTTTACCATTGCCAGTCAGAACACCCTTCCTCATGGCTCTAGGACGGATTTCTCCCCCTCCGGTAACACTGGTAACAATTGTGCCAGTGCTGCTATAAGAAGGAAAAATCTACTGTGTAATGTAAGATCTCTACCGAAACATGCCTCTGAGATATGGGACCTAATTTCCACTAGCAATCCAGATCTATGCTTTCTCACGGAAACATGGTTAAAACCCTGCTCAACTCCAGCAATTGCATTAGCCATTCCCTCGGGTTTTAAAATTATTAGATTAGATCGACCCTCGAAAATAGGCGGAGGAATTGCTATTGTTCACAAACAAGATATTGATTGTTCTATGGTAACTGAGCTATCCACACCAGAAATTGAACTATTAATATTTAAAATCACTCCCTCTGGAAAAAACTCAGCCACGCAGATGGGTGCCTTAGTATATCGCCCTCCGGGCTCATGTGCAAACTTTTCTAACGTTTTACTTGAGTCTTTGGCTCCTTATATCAGCAATGATAAAGATTTTATTTTACTTGGAGATTTCAACATTCATAGTGAACAAATAAATTGTAAAGAAGCCCAGTCGGTTTTACAGGACCTTTTGCTTCTGGGGTTATCACAGGTTAACTCTGGACCTACGCACCGGGCAGGACACACATTAGACCTCATATTAGCAAACCATCCTTTAGTCTCATGTCTACCGCCTATTCAAACCAGCTGGTCTGATCATTTTGTTATCGAATTTCATACCTTTCAACATAAATATATTGGTCATGAATCAGCCTCTCTTCCCTGCAAACGACGCCCTTGGTATAAGGTTAATGAACAGACTTTTAAAGATAATTTTACTAACCCCTCCTACTCTGTCACAGAGGGAATTGATGGTGCCTTAAGGGAATTTGAATTAGCCACTAGACGAACGATAGACATCATCGCACCATTGAGACAATTTAAACCACGCCCTGCCAAAAAACAAGAGATCTGGTTTTCTGAAGAGCTTCGAATTTTAAAACAGAACTCTAGGAAGCTGGAAAAAAGATGGAGAACCTCACATCAGGAGAAGGATAGAAAGCAATACTGGGCTTCTCTATCCATCTATCACAAAGCCATTCGTGGGGCACGTAAAACCCATATAGCATCACAAATTGCTGCGGCAGGGAATTCTTCAAGGGTTCTCTATCAGGTTCTACAGTCTTTTGTGAAGCCAGTTGCCTGCGAAAGCTCTGAATCAGTATCCCAACTTCTTTGTGATCAAATTTCGTCCTTCTTTTCTAATAAGATAGACAGGATTTATGAGAATATTGTCAATTCTAATCTTGCCTCCACTGCCATGGTCCCCTGTCAGGTCTTTAATGATACTGTACATGTGCCTAATACACAAGTTTTAGACACCTTTCCCTCAATCTCTTTCCCAGATTTATTGGCTCTGATGACCCAGATAAAAAGTGGTAGTCCGGATGACATCATACCTACCAAACTTATGCCCATCCTTTCTGGACAACTTGGCCCCATGATTCAAGGACTGGTCAACCTGTCTCTTAGCTCGGGCTCTGTTCCCAAGGATTGGAAGCGTGCCCTGGTAAGGCCCATTAGGAAAAATACATCTATTCCTTGGACCGAGCTTACCAATTTAAGACCCATCTCACTGCTTCCTTTTCTTGGGAAACTGACAGAAAAACATGTCAACAGACACTTGTCCGGCTTTATCGAAGATGTGGGTGGCCTGGACTACTCACAATCTGGGTTCAGGCCAAAACACAGTACAGAGTCTACTCTTCTGTCTGTGGTAGACGACCTACACATGCTTCAAGATAGGGGTTACTCTGTAATCTTAGTTTTGCTTGACTTGTCAGCAGCGTTCGACACCGTGTCACATAACATTCTTGTTGACCGGTTGTCGAACATGGGAGTGAAGAACAAAGCCCTTGCCTGGCTGAGAAGCTTTCTTACTGGCCGTACCCAGACTGTCACCATGGGTACGTACCGTTCCAGGGAAGTAGAAATTACGAAAGGGGTGCCACAGGGCTCCTGTCTGAGCCCTACACTTTTTAACATCTATGTGGCACCCCTGGCAAGAGTGATGCGCGAATTTGGTTTTATTCCAGTGTCTTATGCTGACGACACACAGCTCCTCTTCCCTTTCAAAACCCTCACGACGGAAATTAAGAACTCTTTCTCGGCAGGCATGAAGGCTGTAGGGCAATGGATGTCATCTAATTACCTACAATGCAATGTCAGCAAAACAGAGATTATGTTGTTTGGAGGGGCCAAGATACTGTGGTCCCCCGATTGGTGGCCCCCCGATCTGGGTATGGTTCCTGAACCGAAGCAGGTTGTTAAAAATCTGGGGATACGCCTTGACCAGGATTTAGTGTTAAGGCAGCATACCAATTATATTACAGGTGTATGCTTCCACACTATTGGCCTGTTGCGTAAGATTCTTCCTTTGTTGCCGGATTCCTCCAGAAGGACCCTGGTGCAGGCTCTTGTTCTAAGCCGGCTGGATTACTGTAATGGCCTGCTCCTCTCAGCAAATGAGGGAGTGTTGGCCAAGTTGCAGGTGATCCAGAATACAGCAGCTCGACTGGTTCTGAATGCCCCTCCGAGAACAGCTTCTAAACCTCTTTTAGAAAAACTGCACTGGCTGTCAATCCGGCAACGGACTAAGTTTAAAATCTGTTGCCTGATCCACAAAAGTATAAATGGCAAAGGTCCCCTGTACTTGGAAAACAAATTCATTCCCTATATTCCTACCAGATCCTTGAGATCCAGCAATGGTTTTCTGCTGGTAGTGCCCCGTGCCAAAAAAGCTAGACATGGGGGTAAAGCATTGTCAGTCGTGGGACCTACACTGTGGAACAGTCTACCTCAAATTTTAAGAATTTGTCCCGAACACCTGCAATTCAGGAAACAGCTTAAAACGTTGTTGTTTAAAAGTGACATCTAAGACGGCTCTCCCTGTCTGTTAATGATCAGCTGAAACCCGTTCTAGAGCGCAGAGATACTCCATTGGAGTCGATTCTAGCGCTATATAAACCCGCAAATAAATAAATATAAACCCGCAAATAAATGATGCCCACAAACCTGCTGCAGGTACTGCTGAACATGTTTTAACTTCCTTACACTCCTGTGCACACCCGTTGACTGACAGGATCACTTTGACAGTCCAAATATTTAGAAAGAAATCAAGGTCTTCATTGAAGACTTGCGCATGGGTTAGACCCATGGCGTGGATGGGATCCTATTAGAATATTAAAAACCTTTGAGGTGCAATTTGTCCCCAGATTGATTGCGCTGTACACAAAATCCCTTCAAAAGTGCACCCTCCCACTATCCTTGCAGGAGACCCTTCTATCTCGATTAGGGGTGGCCGGAATTTGCGAAATTAACTTTCGCAAATTATCGCGAAAATGCTAAAAATCTCCGCAAACACGCCGGAAATATCGCGAAGACGCGGAAGTTTTTTTCCCGCCTGTTCGTGGTATTTTTTGCGTGATCGCGGGTCGCCAACTTACCCATGCGGTTGCTCAAGGGCGCGGCCATCTTGTTTTCACTTGTCCCGCCCTCTCGCGATGCTTACTTCCTGTTCCGGGTCGCGCAATGCATGTTCGCGCCCGTTCGCGGTCGAAATTTCCTGTTCGCGACCGCTTTTACTTGATCGCGTTGCTTTTTGCTTGCTCGGGGAGAAAATATCGCGCGAACTTGCGCACGTGGTCGCAATGGGCGCGGCCATCTTGTTTTTCACTCTATTGCATGGTTCTGGGGCCTGATTTTCAATCCTCCCAAAATCCTTTCAATCCTTTGTTTATAGCCACTTTTTTAGATCTTTATTACTTATTATTTCTCTAACTATTTTCCTGCTTCTATATTTTTGTTTTTTGTCTATTGTTTTTTTGTTTTTAGCTACTTTTTCTCTTTCTATTGCCTGCTATTTATTTCCTTTACTCCTTTATTTATTTTACCTTTTCTTTCCCGCCCCGTCCCCAGAACCATGTCCAAGGGTAGGGCTGTTCGCCGGCGCAGCCAGAGCCGCGACCGCCTTCCTTGCGGAAGGCGGCGCCCACAAGGGGTGCAGGCACGGGCCTTATTTAGGGAGGAGGAGTTGGCTGCACTAATTTTCTTTGTGCAGCACCACCTCCCCTCAACCCTGGCAGCAGGTGGCAGGCCTGGGTCCGGGTATGGCCTCCGGGAGCGTCGGCAGCGGTGGGGGAAGGTGCACCGGGCAGTGTCGCGCATCTCTGGGGTCCGGCGCACCCAGGCACAGCTGACGCACCGGTGGTCAGACATCCTGGACCGTGAGCAGGACCTGCTGGACCTGCTAGGAGTGGAGGTCCCGGGGCTTGGTGAGTACATATTTAATTACTACAACTTTGTGTCTGTTCTTCTGCTCTGTGTTATATATTGCGAATATTTTTTTTCCTTCCAACCAGCTAGAATGTTGCTGCTTACAATACATTCCAGGTTAATAACTGTTAGAAATGGCGATTTCTGGTTGGCTAGGGCTTGCGCCAAAGCCAGACAGAAACCACCACTCTAGTCAGGGCTGGGGAGTTACACGCCAAAGATAACCCCTGCTCACCCCCTTGGTAGCTTGGCACGAGCAGACAGGCTTATCCCTGAGGCGATGTGTAAAGCGTTTGCACGCGCACCCAGCAACAACACCCAAGGCCCACCACAAAGGAAACTCCACACAAGGTATTCTATAAAAATAGCCTTTGTATTATACACAACACATTAGATAAAAACACACACTCTACAATGTGCCAACAGGCACGGGCAGAATTTACAAGGGATTATATATACAGGGGACAGGGCCACCTGGACCACTGTCAGGAATTTGCACTTTTTAGAACATAGGAATAATACTGTAGTATAAAATAACATATGTAGCACACAACCAGTAACTACTGGTATCAGGTAAGTACCACCTACGCAACCCTAACCACCTTAGGAAAATATTGCGCAGGGAATCAGGACCTCACTAGCACCACCTGTACTAGGGAGAAAACAACCACCTAAGTATCACAATACCTGTAGGGGTCTAAGCACATAAACACATGATGCATAACATTCAGAGGTGTAAAGCAAAGCACATGACGCATAAACACATTCAGAGGTGCAGAAAAGGTACAATGGCGCCAAAACTCACATTAGCCACTACTGTGGCAGTCCCTGGGCCAACTGGCCTAGTAGGGGCAAGGACGCCCTGCGTCCAGAAAAGTCAGGGCGCGCCGGCGCAGGCTGCGTAAGCCAGAACACCGAGGCCACAACCTAAACGTTGCAGCTGCCCACTAAGTGCTGGGCAGCTGGGAAGACGCTGGGGCCAACGTTGGAGCCTTCCAGGGCTCTGAATACCCAATCCTCGTGGCCCCCTGAGCCCCTCTGGGCTCTACAACAAGAAATGCCCCCCTAGAGCCTCCGCGGCTCTGAACAACTCTGTGGGGCAAGGTGGGAGCGGCCCGCTGCCATCTGGGGCCGCTCTATCACTGAAGAAATGCCCCCTGAGCCTCGCAGGCTCTAAACAATAATGTGCCCCGCGTTGGAGCCTCAACCGGCTCTTAAACAAGCAATGCGGCCCCAACAAGGTCAGCTTGGAGCCCCACTCACCGGACTCAGCTGCGCGCGGGCCCTCTTCTCGGCATGCGGCGCCTCCTTTACGGCGGTGGGGCAGTCAACGCGCTCACTTGCCTTCGCCCGGGCCCCCTCCTGGGACACGGGACTTTCTCCTGTCTGCTGTGGGAGAAGGGGGTGGGCTCCCGTACTCCTCCGAATCAGGCAGGGACACGCGGGGCTCCACCTTCCGCACAGGAGCCCCGCCTGGAGGCTTCTTTGGTCGGGAGAGCGGGGTGGGCTCCCGCCTCTCTTTGGCAGTATCCCGGGTCTCCCCCAGCTCACGGGAGGCCCGTCTACTTCTGGGGGGCGCGTCACCAAAAGCCCCGCCCACAATCAGGGTTTCCCTGACACCTTCCGGGTCCTGGGTGTCCCGGAGGCCCGCCCTCGGCCGCCTGACTTCCTGTGAGCCCGGCCGCGGCGGTGATTTCCAAACTTGGCAATAAGAGGGGTAGGCTCCCTCACGATGTGAAATATACGGTGGGGTGGGCACCCGCCGTGAAATTACGACAAATAAGCGGGGTGGGCACCCGCCAACGACCCCGGCAATGTCCCTGGCAGGGTGGGCACCTGCCAGAGGAATTCAGAATCTGTATAGACGGGGCAAACGCCGGGTGGGCACCGGCTGTTAGAAATAAAGCGCTCCTGAGCGCTAAAGGAAAATAAAAGCGCTTCCAAGCGCCTAGGGACACAGATAGAGCACTCCCAGCGCTCCAGCCCAAAAAGCACCACAAAGTCCAACAAAGTTCTTCCCTGCATGCAGCAGGGCAGGGGTGGGGGCAAGGCTGGACCCAGAGCCAGCTCACTGGGCCTCCAGGCAGGGAGGTAGTCCAGGTGGCGGTCCTCTGGTCCAGCAGCAGCAGCAGCCCCCCCTCAGGTAAGATCCTGGCAGAGAACAGTTTCTGTGGGGACACAGCCCCATTTTTATACAGCAAACCCCTTTGTTCTGGGTTCAGGGTGAGGGGGAAAACCAGTCGCAGCTGGTTGGGGAGCACCCTTGATGTGCTCAGCCCCTCACTCTATTCATTGGCAGGGCTAGGGTCGTCAGTCGCACCGCAGGGGGCGGGGCCAGCATTGTGTGTGGAAAACCCTGTCCTATTCAGGACCCAGGTGTACTCCTCCCACCCATCTAGCTGCTGATCTCCCCATTCACCACTGGGTGACTCATCCTGACTCTGGGGAATCCCTAGCCCGTCACATGACATGACCAGCCAATCACGCGACAGACACACTGCACACAGAAGTGCCCACCTCTAGAAGTGGCACTTCCACACTAGGTACATGCACGCCGCACACATCATCGCGCAGCATTCACTCCCACGAGTCCGCACATACCAAACTTGGGCCTGCACACCCCACGCATCAGGAACTTCTAGGGACACATACACTCCCTATGCATTCCTATGGGAGGGCAGGCCTATCTCACCACATGCACTCAGAGCACGCACGCACTTTACCCTGGGACACAGGGAAAGTGCGCAGAGACCAAAAAATTACCACACCAAGTCACCAGTAAACAGCAAAAAAAGTTCAGGGGTGAACCTGCCAGAAGGGCCAAGTCCAACAATAACGTTTAAAAGTCTTCTGTGATTATGGTGCTCTTCTCCGCTACCACTAATCTTACTTGTTTGCAGCTTGCGTTTGCGCTTGCTTAGCGTGATTCTTTACGAGTTTATTTTAGAGAAATTAAGTTACGTAATGCTACAGTGACTCTAGTCCACTCCTTACTTTGTCCCGTCACTAATAGATAGGGGCGGATTGATGTTTAGGTACACTACTTTGTATGAGCTTCTAATTTGTTAGTGGTATGCGTGATGGCCCCTCACTCAGTTACGTGACGTGCTGCTAGTACGGCAGTCTTTAGAACCTTTTCTAGTTTGTTCAATGAGTGGTGGTAGGCTTAGCAGTTACTTAGCAGTAGCAGATCAGCATCAATCAAACCAAAATTTGGTGTATACAAAAAATGTAGTCATGTTCATGTGTCCTCCATGATTTGACCATACGCATTGTTGAGGAATACAGTGGAAATGCATACTTAATGTACAATTGGCATGCCTGGAATAGGTGGTCTAGGTTGGGTGGTACGTTGTACTTAGGCTTAGTTGTAACTTAGTTTTCTGGAATCAGAATGGAAGACTGGATTACTGTTGATAAATAGTAACTTAAGTAGTCGAACTGCGAATCCCCCGATATTACATGTTGACCAGATGAGATCGGTCAATGTAGTTATTGCAATTGTTGTTTACATAAGAGTTTTTTGACCGTTGTTGAAAAATATTGTATTTGTTTGACACCATCCATCAATGTTTGTCTCTTTCTCATATCTTTCCTGTTCATCAGCACCCAGGGGCAGACCGACAGGGACTGGGCAGTCAGCGGGACAGGAACAACACCACCAGGAGGACACCGCTGAGGGCTCCTCTGCTGGCCCCAGTAAGTCTTCTTGTTTTTAATAATATTTCTTATTCCATAACTTTTACTGCCCCATATTTTTCCTGAACTATTGTTGGTTTCCAAATGCAATTTTTTTACCACCAATTATCCTTCGATCTGTACGGTTTCAAAAATCTTATCCCTGCCTCCGCTATGATGACTCTGAGTACTACTACTACTACATACTATCAGTCTGTCTGTACTGTAGTAGCTAGTCTTGCCCAGTTGGCCAGTGCCACTCTTTGTGAATGGTTGTAATATAAAACTCATATTCACCAGTAGATCGAGCCATTGAGTCCAATCCGTTGGGTCGCCGTCTTGTACTACTTTTACTCTTATTGATCTTGAGGCTTTGAAAATTCACAGCAACAACAGCCCTACCAGATTTATTACTATTTTGATATGATACCCTATAGGACATGCTACTGTTGTAGGGATCTTGCACATACATTTGCACCAGAAAATAGGATGTTGGTGATGGTAGGTTGGACTTTCCTTGCACACCTCAATCAGAAATTCCGCACCCACCACAATTCCACTGCTTGACTATAGTACTGTCTTGTCATAACTATTAGGTCTCGGAACCCTCCCCCCAAGATACCCAACAAGTAGACAACCCAGAACATAACACACCCAACCTCTCAGTCGTGGAAGCAATTCACATGCACGCCCTTACTTTAATTTGCTCACTCATGTAAGTTAGTCCTCCACACCAAATACCACCAAGTCTATGTAAGTTCAAAATGTTTATTTCAATTTGAGAAGGTCTGTACACTGTTTTCTTATAAATGCAGCACCAACCGGAAAATCAATAACATTAAAACAATATACATTGTTACACTTCTACAGATGGGAATTAAATCATGATAACTGAACAGTGGTGGAAGGCAGCACCACCATCACATAGCAATTTAGTTTATATAAATTTATAAAAGAAGATGTGAGTGAAGGGACCCCTCACCTTAGAAGAACCTAGTACTGGTAGTTGTTGCATCATTCAGAAGCTCTGGTTCGTAGAAGGGAATCTTGCGTCTGTAATGCGAAAAAAGAAATGGTGTGCGTTAGTATATTGCAACTTGCAAGCATTTCTCAGCCGTGCCAAAAAGTGTAGCATCTATGGATAAGCAATATGGACTAACAGTAACAGTAGTACACCTGTACTTCCTAAAAAAGTGGCTTGTTAATGTTTGTGGACCGCTTGTACGCAGCACGTAGACTAGACAGTAGCAGTGTGAGGCAGGTCATGTGGGCTCAAAGGTGTCTTAAGAAGCTGCAAGGTAAAGGTAACGTCACATGTGCAAAAATAAAAGCCACAAAGGTAAAATGGTAGCATGGCTAGGGCTAATTAAGCAAAGGCTACAATGATCATATATAACTATTAGAGTCTACTCTACTACTACCTGATTTGTACTAGTGATGTATGTTAGTATTAACTCATTTTTCAACCTTGCAACTGATCAATAGGGGGAGGTGTATATGACGCCTAATAAATGTGTAATGTTTTCTAGGCGCACTACCGACCACCAGTGCCGGGGCCAGCGAACAAGGCGACGCGGAGGGAGAGGATGCGGCAGTTGCTGCCGATACCGACGATGGAGCGGTAGGGGGAGTGGCAGCACCGGTGGCAGGCGGTGGTAAGTAAGATTCATAATCCTTAACTATTGTTGAACTTGACAGCACACTCACTGCAAGGGTGTACTGTATGTATATGTATACTGTACAGTTGTGACTTAGGGCCCCATTAGGATGGTGGGCGTATTGCCCCCGCCTGGCCGGCTGGAATTCACTGCCGACACCGCAGGGGCAAACCTCCCGCCATCCCTGTAGAAAATATTCAGACCCCCCACATGTCGACCAGGCGGAAAAGGGTTCAATATGGCGGTGGTGTCTCTCTGAACACACCGACAGCCATATAATCTGCATTTTGGAATGCCTTTGCTTGGCTGCATTGCCGTCCGCCACGGAAAGGCATGCAGACATTGCAGAGTATGCTTGGGGGCCCCCATGGAGGGTACCTACCTATGATATGGTACCCCCCACCCCGCCTTTCAAAGCTAAACGTGACAGGCTCCATGCGGGGCCCATCATGTTGTGCTTGGAAAAGCAGCACAACATTTTAGCATTGCTTTCAGCAAAGCCAACCAGAATGTAAAAAAAAAAACCAGGATGCGCCCGCCAGTGTGCCGGGCTCATCAATCTAATTAATTGTCCCCACGGGACCCCCACCCTTTTTAGCATGAGGATGGCGGGCGGACAAAGTCCGCCCGATATCCGATGTCGTAAGTAAGTATGAGTTGTTGGGGACGTTTGAAGAGTGAACTAGAAGACTAGAATTCCCTTTAATTGGCATAGGACGAGGAGCCGGAGTATTGAGTAACCAATGGCCTCATCTATCTGATTTCAACTCCGCTTTGAACGTTTTATGGAGAAGAGCACCTGGTGCACTGTTCAACTAAAAAGTGAAAGACGGGTGGAAGGGAGAAGGACGGGCGACATTTAAAATGTTATGTACTACTGTGCTTTATTTTATAGTGCTACTCTACCATGCCACTATGTGTATAAATAATTACCTTGTCCTACTGTTTTTCTAAGAGTATATTTTACAATTGTCTTGTTTTTTTCTTTTTGATACACAGCTACTCCGAAACTCAACCGGAAGGAGTTGGCCGCCAAGGCACGGCGCCAGAAGCTGGAGGCAATCCAGTGGGAATACCGGCGGCTGGTGGTCCTAGCCGAGGAGGAGGAGGAGACTGCGGCAGCAATTGTTCAAGCCTCCTCCAGTGCCCCGGGCCCCAGCCACCGCCCTCCAGCGGTACGGCGCCACTGTCTGGTGGCTGCCCGCTGCCACCGTGCCATCTCCGGTGCCCCCCCCACTGTGGCTGCAACTGTCACGGCCTTAGACGCCGCGTCGCCCGTTTAGAGGACGAGATGCGCCAGATGCGTGTCCTCCTTCAGTCCCGCCCCACCACTTAGTCCCTGTCATCCTGTTCTGCCCCTTTTTTAATTCTTGTTTGGGTGGGTGGGTGGGTCACTTGTTTGGGTGTTACGGACTTTATGGACATTGGTTGGGGTTAGGGAGGGGGGTGGGTCAGCTTTTGTGGGTTTAGTTTATTTTTGTTAGGGTAAATTAAATATATTTTTCTATGTTACATGCAATGTTGTTAATGTTTTGTAGGTGGGGTAACTGTTTTACATCACACTGTTTCCTTGCTGGTGCATGGCCGCCCATAGCCTGTGTTTGATTTCAATAATTTGCTGACTGTATAAGACACAAACAGATAGATGCGACACACCTCACTCATTGACTGGTCCTTCTAGTACTTTCAGTCTGTCCTGTAGTCTATGCATTCTTTGGAGTGGTGTGTGAAAATGAAATCATTGACAACATGTCCATTATTAATTCTGCCTCCTCCAAACTTCTCTCTTACCGGTGCTTGATGTTTATGTCCAACTGTGGCACAGCACTGGCTGCATGGTGAAGATGGTTTCCTTTTTCATACATGCCATGATTGGGGTGGTGGTGGTGGTGGTGGTAGTATAGTAGTAATAGTAGACACTGGCAGTGCGGCAGCATTTCCAAAAAAAGAAAAGGAGACAGTCAATCGCCTTTGAGAGACTGTTAGAGGAGTAGTTGAATGAAGTACAGTACAGAACTTACCGAGCAACAATAATATGCTCAAATATTTGACAAAAAAACTGAATGGTGGTTAGGAGGATAGCCTACTAGACAGAGTTACAAACTATAGTTGTGTCGAGTCACTTGACTATGCCTACAGTCTAACAGTTAGTGCTGTATATGAGGAATGACAACAAACAAATCCAATCAATGCCGGCAATTCATGCTGAGGTATATGTTCCTCGGTTAAATAAAATAACCTCTGAAATATCCTACTCATGGGTGGCCAAGCAGAAGAAGATCATCGCTCTGCCTTGAAATTGAAGTAGTGTTGCTTTCACCACATCCGCCCCAGCAAGTGTGTGATTAAGTATTGGTGTACATTTAATTTAGTTACACCTCGACAATAAGTCACACAGCCCGGGGGAAGAGGGTTAGGGTTTGTTGAATGGATGGGAAGGGGGTTTTTGGGAAAGGTTTGACATAGAAAAACAGTATGCATACATAGACAAACAAACGACAATCATTTAAGACTACCATATCCATATGTTAAGGGAGAAAAAGGAAATGCATGCATGATGATGAGAGACCCGGATTACATACACTTCTAGTTCTTGTTCTGTTGTTCCGGCCTTAATACTTTAACACATAGCAAATAGAAATTTTAAATATTGGTAGGGAAGAAACGTAAACACAGAGCAAACCTAATGATGATAACAACTCCAAAAACACACTGTTGTAAAGATTGTATACAAGATATTAATCAAATGATTTAAAAGTGGATACTGTTACTGTCTTATCCCGGTCAAAAATGTGGACTGGATTTGCATCTCGGCATTCCTCTTGCTCCTCTCGTCCATCAATCTTGGGTGTGTCGCCTCGCCACTGCCCGGCTGGAAAAAAAAGCTGATGGATTGGTAAGGTAATTAATAATATGCATTGTAATGTTTTACAAAGTTTAGGGCAAGGCCCGGCCTGTAATTGTAGATGTTAAACCAAAGGGGATATTGAGAAAGAAAGTGAAAACAAATGCACAAGTGATGGTGTAGTGCAACAAGAACACTTTCCGAGGTGGCATGTATGCATCAACTCTACTCTAGTCTGTTTCCAGCATTGACCTTCAACAGTAACAGGAGAGAGCAGGCCCACAGTGCTTAGCATTAGCACATCCTATGTTAACACTGAGTCCTTTTTTTTTCTCTCAAAGAGTTGGACAAACGCAAAGCACATTATCCATTCCAAACATAGCATTTTACAGTTTAAGTTAGTAAAATCAATGCACTGCAGTCATCCCACCGCTACACTCTATTCAACTTCTACACAGACATTTGGGTCTGCTGTGGTTGTTGTTGACGTGTTTACCTTTAGGCTTTTCCGTTTTATGCCACTCCTGAAACATCCTCCTGACTTCATCATCATCTCTGATACTTTTACTGACTGACTGAAGATCGGCCTGCAGTATAAGTATAATTTTTATGACACAACAAGAGTAGAAATATAAATATTACTGACTTGAGTCATTCTTTATTGTGTACAGAAAGATAGATTACTACTAGTACACTTTGACATCACTTTGTGCACAACAAACAAACAACGCAAACACAAAGACCAATAGCTCAGAGTCAGGTGTCCAATGCATGCCATTAATTGTCATCATTCATTACCTGTTCCTTCTAATCTTAAGTTAACGGGCCATCTCTTTCGCCATCATCATGATGGACGGTGCTGTTGTGTCACAGTCATTTGCATTGCGCAGATTGATTGTCAGGGGTCACTACTCTTCTCTTGTATCTGGTTTTTCTCTTCACTTCACATTAGGTTACTCGATTATTTCAGACTTTATTCTACATTGCACTACTATAGCTTTCTCTCGGTTTCTCTCTTACTGGTGTTTTCAACTTTTAAACTGAGTTCTTTGTGCTTTGCCATCTTGTGCTCTTCCCTGGCTTTCCGTAGCGCTTCTTTGCATTGTGTTAATGTTTTTTTCCCCTTTTTTAATAATATTCATGTTTGTGAAACTTTTTTATGTACATATCAATGGCTACAACCAATTTCTTTGTATGATCCTTAACAGCCTTGAAAAAGCCCATGCTTGGGTGAAACGCGTTGGCTGCGAATATGGTTGTACCACATCCTGGAATAAAGAACATTTGAATCACTCAAATCCTTTTGTGGACTCAGCACTCACTGTACATACTGTACCAATACAGTGTATTTATTTTTGTGTTGCCTCTCATACTTGTGTATATTTGCTTTATTTATGGTCGTTTAAGCAGCTGGCCATTTGAGGTGGGCAATACTCTCACTACTACTAAGTGACAGGTCCAGGCTGTGCATTCATGTATAACCTTGCTGCTTTATCTTATAAGTGCGCAGATTGAGTGAGTCCCCTTCCTGTATTGAATTAAAAGCAATGTATCACCAAGATGCAGGAGAAGTACACATTTCTTATTTGCAAGAAGGGGAAAATTACTGTGTTCTGTAGAAAGTTGATTAGTGGCAGTGCACAATTACATAAATTCATGCGCAACAAACACAACAAAATCTAAATCATTCAGTCTGCGACTCTGCGTCCAATGCATGGCATCAATCATTACCTGTTCCATCTTATTTTCAGTTAATGGCCAGTCTCTCTCGGCTCTGAAAGGAGGATAGCTATAGTAGTAATCTGATTCATGGTCCACTTGTTTTGTAAGGACGAGGAAAGTTTGAATTTGTTGTTACCATCATCCAATCATCATTCATGAGGGAAATGGAATTGAGCAGGAGATTCAGTATGATCGAGCGGAGGAGCTGGATTCGGAGGACTGTACTGTCAAATGGCAGACACCTGAAACTTGTATATTTAATTAGAAGAGTAGAAGACGGTGATAATGGATTTGTTGCGATTCACAAGTTTATAACCGGAACGACAGACACATAAACAAAGGGGGAAAAAAGGGAGGAAGACAGTAAGTGCGAGCCTAATTGTCAGGGAAGTATAGCTCATCCTTAAACTCTGGGGGTTCTTCCAGTAGTAGGTAATCATCTGACACAATACTTCCGTCACCTGAGCCTCTGTCCTCATCTTCCTCTGTTGATTCATGTATTGTGTAATTCAGTGGTATGAAGTGCTGATTCATTTTGATCATTGTTAACCTCTCCACGTTTTTTGGAGATAGACTGGTCCTTCTCAATGTTACAATGGAACCAGCAGCACTGAAAACACGTTCGGAAGAGACACTTGCGACAGGGCAAGCCAGATAGCTTATCGCCAGCCTGCTGAGCTGTGGCCATTCAGACCTTTTCCTATACCAATACTGCAATGGGTTTTGATCAACGTACACCTCTGTTGGGTCGTCCAGATAGGCCTGGACCATCTGCTCAATGTTCAGGGTTGCTGATGGTAAGCTTTTGTGCTGTTTTTTCTGTGCATCAGCACTGTGCTTACAATAGCCCATCTTTACATACCAATCCTGTAATGATGATGATTGTACTCGGCCTAATGATCCAGTTTTTGTTTCTGTAGTCGATAGTGATGGTGAGTGTTGTGATTGTGAGCCAACCGCACTGCCCTCAGCCGACGAAGTTGCACTTGATTCTGCATGGCCTGCTTCAGTATCAGTACTTGTTGTGGGTTGATGTGGCGGGCTTTTAATTAGCAGCCCTTCGTTTTCAAACTTAATGGCTGCTTCAGCTATACAACTTTTGTAGCGGGCAACATCATTGTCGGAAAAAGCAAGGAATGTCTTCACTAGTCCTAATTTTGCACGTGGATCCAGAATTGTGGCACAAATGTAATGTTCTTGTGACAAAATTTTATTTTGTATCCTTACATTTTCAGTTAAGCACCTGGATAAGCTCTCCACCAAGTCATGGGCTTGCCTTCTGTCCTCTACACCTTTGTAGGATTCAGACACATTATTCAGCTCATGCTCTAGCATTTGCAACAATGGGATAGCTTGGCCCATTGTACAGTCCTCCTTGCTGACTTCACATGTGAAGACCTCAAAATGAGACAGCATCTCAGTCAGGCATTTAATTAGGGTCCATTGCTCCCTCTGAAGGGTCATGCCTTTAACACTAGCATCACTGCTTCTGTACCAGACATATTCATGAAGGGACCTGTGCTGTTCGTACAAACGATCAAGCATGTAATACGTTGAGTTCCAACGTGTTGCCACCTCCTGGATGAGTGCCTTGACTGGCATCCTAAATTCACGTTGGATGATCCTCAGCTGCTTCCGAGCTTTAAAAGAATGGCTGAAATGAGTGCATATTCTTCGGCAGATGGCCAGTAAATTGCTAACTATGGGTTCTTTTTTCAGAAAATATTGCACTATAATGTTTATGCAGTGTGCCAAACACGGAACCCTGAAATAGGAACCAAGTTCCATGGCCTTAAGTACATTACTGCCATTGTCTGTGGCAACAAAACCAATACCAAGCCCTCTGGGCCGCAGCCATTCCAAAACCTTGGTGCGAAACTCTTCTAAAATTTTTTCAGCCGTATGAGATTTCTCCATGGCGAACATGGCTACAGTTGCATGTTTCCGAGTACCTTCAAAAATCGCAGCTGTGTCAACAACACCTCGTGCAGATAGTTTATCTCTAACCCCCACAAAAGAGATCCAGTGTGCAGTGATGCACATGTAATCTGTGGCTTGGCAACTGCTCCACATGTCTGTTGTCAGGTGGATATTGTGCACAGCACTCTTCTCCAAAGCTTGTCCAACCAATTCCAGCACATCATGATGTAGTGCCGGAACAGCAATTCTTGCGAAATAGGACCGGCTGGGAACTTTCCATTTCGGGCAGATGGCAGACACAAATTCAAGGAAACCCACCCCTTCCACAAATGAAAAAGGAAGAAGGTCCAGCGCTAACATTTTAGCCAGCTTCGCATTGTACAATCATGCCGTTGGGTGGTTGCGTTGGAACTGCCCCTCCAACCTAAACATGCTCTCAATGGTAGGCTGGCTTACTTTCCTTAGTGGTGCTGTTTTCATTAACCCACTAAGGCTCAACGACACAGATTGTCTCATTGAGGTACTCGCCGGTCGCCTTGGTGTCTCACCCACACTCTGAGTATGGCTCTTACTGCGGTGCCACTCTGATGTTACTGAGGAGGATGTGGGCGTTACCACTGCAGTGACTGCACTACTGGAGACAGGGCTAGAAATGCCTCCCTGTTCTTCACCTGCCACCACAATAATATCGCTCCCTGATTCTGAATCCTGAGCAACTTCAATGGGTTTAGTTTTTCTACTTTCTTTTAACTTAAGTAGGTGATCCTCCCACACGATAGTGTGGTGTATTCTGAGATGACTTGCTTGTCCTCCGGTACCATAGTTTGTACCAAGCTTACCACGCCGAACACCTTGCCGACAAATTGAGCATATAGCAACGTTCTCCTCCTTGGCGCTAACAGAAAAGAAGTCCCAAACTGGGGAGGAGAACTTTCTGGCACTGCTGGATGTGCCACTTTCAACACCAGATGAACTTGAGGGGTGCTTGAAAATATGTGACCCTGTCCACCTACACTGTGACTTTTACTACCACTTCCTACTGAGATGGTTGAGCTGGATGTAGGTCCCTGCCGGGCCTTGGAAAATATGGCAGCTGGAGGTAGTGGTGGTGTAACCTGTGTTGGTGAGATCCGTGCTACATCCCGCTCAGTAGCAGCCTTTCTGGATAGGGTGAGAATGTCGGTCTCCAATCCCTTTGGGGCGGGAGTAATGTGCGTGATGACTGGCTCGTCTTCATCAACATCATCACCCCCCTCTTCTACATCTACCTCCATAACTCTAAGTTTTTCTGGGACCTTCCTTTTCAGAAGCATTGTCTTGTGGCGTATATCACTTTCAGACCGAGCTGGTGGGACCCAAGTGTCATCACGATCATCAGAAGCGGGGCTTGAAGAAGAAGATGATGGACTAAGCCTCCTTTTCCTTGCTGGTGGTCTGGAAGACAATAGATCTTCTGAAACAGGGGTTTGACTTTGCTCCACTTTGTCTGCAGGAAGCTCGATTTCCTGAAATGCCCCTACGTCAGGAGCAACAACTACTATGGTGGGCTGTTGCGGCAGCTGCTGCTGTTCTTGTTGCGGCGGCTGCTTCTGTTCTTGTTGCGGCAGCTGCTTCTGTTCTGGTTGCGGCAGCTGCTTCTGTTCTTGTTGCGGCGGCTGCTTCTGTTCTTGTTGCTTGCGGCGGCTGCTTCTGTTCTTGTTGCGGCGGCTGCTTCTGTTCTTGTTGTGGTGGCTGCTTCTGTTCTTGTTGCAGCTGCTGCTTCTGTTCTTGTTGCGGCGGCTGCTTCTGTTCTTGTTGCGGTGGCTGCTGCTGTTCTTGTTGCGGTGGCTGCACACTGATCTGCTGAGTTTGCGCCTGCGTTGAACTTGATTGTGTACTACTTTGCGGTAATGACATTTCTTCAACATCGCTGCTCGTTAGTTGACTGGCAACCTCTGCGACACTAAAGCCCTTGGGCCTAGGTTGGTGGGGTTGGACTGCTGTGCTGCTCCCAGCTTGGTTCCCGGACAACGCTTTGGTGGCAAAAAAAACATTGGCCGGCACACCACCAGTCGTGGTTAATGGCACTTCCTTTTTCTGTTCCTTCTTCTCACCGGCAACTTTCTTGGTACTGGACCTGGTACCTTTCTTTGGGGCCATCTTCTTCAGATGTCAGGCAGGATGCAGATGCACAACAAGTTCTGGTCACACGTGGATGTGATGCGCAGCAGGACTTCTGTCTGGCTGGCAGTACAACAGGTAGCCGGATGATGCTGATGACACCTCCTACTCTGTCTTTTGTGCACCTAAAAGCAAATAAGACAGGAGAAGAACATCAGTGAAATGTTGCATTTGTTGTTGTGGTTCAGTTACTTAGTACTGTACTAGTGCAAACAAAAGATAGTCTAGCCATTTATGACTTTTTTTTTTAACTAGAGCTATGTTATACTACTGTGTACAGCCACACACTACACTCTCAGGAAGGATAGGAAAGTTAATAATAACCACCAAAATAAAAATGTAATGAAAGTGGGGTGGACCATTAAATATTTGAGCATCTCAGCATCCATGGAGCTGCTGCTGGCAAAGGGGGAGGATGGAGGGAAGCAGTAAGCCAAATAGCCAATAGGAAAACCATGCAGGCCTATGGCAAAAGCAGGACACTAATAACTCACAGTCCAAACACCAAAAAAGGCCACCACCCACATGGACACTCACAAATCACAAACAAGCCGGGGGCCTCGGAATCACCAGGAGCTGACAAAAGGCCTATAAAAGCCAGGTAAAGGATGCATGCTAAAGCACACTGCTCTGCCTTTTTAATGCAACAAAATGGAAATATGAACATTCACAGGCCCCAAAAAGGTCTGCAGGGTGCATGCATTGCACACCAACACACCAGACACATACAGTGGATGAAAAAGCAGGCCTGTTGGCAGACAAATTCCAGGCAAGCTTGCAGGCCTAGGCTTCAAAATGGCCACCAGCCACATGGCCAGGCCCAACAACATCACAAAGGCCACCCCAAATAACACACTTCCCCAACTCAATCCAATGCCATCCATGCCCTAAATGATGTCTAAATTCAACAGACCACACAGAAAACACTTGATTAATAAAGCTGTGGCTACCTGCTCTGATCCTAGTGGATGAAAAAGCAGGCCTGTTGGCAGACAAGGCCAGGCAAGCTTGCAGGCCTAGGCTTCAAAATGGCCACCAGCCACATGGCCAGGCCCAACAACATCACAAAGGCCACCCCAAAAAACACACTTCCCCAACTCATTCCAATGCCATCCATGCCCTAAATGATGTCTAAATTCAACAGATCACACAGAAAACACTTGATTAAAAAAGCTGTGTCTACCTGCTCTGATCCTAGTGGATGAAAAAGCAGGCCTGTTGGCAGACAAGGCCAGGCAAGCTTGCAGGCCTAGGCTTCAAAATGGCCACCAGCCACATGGCCAGGCCCAACAACATCACAAAGGCCACCCCAAAAAACACACTTCCCCAACTCAATCCAATGCCATCCATGCCCTAAATGTGCTTGAAAATGAAATACATTCAAAAAACAACAAAAGGAACAGTTGCTTCATCATGCACACACACACCCATGAGGCCATGCCCATGGCTAGCTCGGGCCGACTACTACTACCCACAAAATAAAAAAAATAAAAAAAGGAATGATGATAATTAATTATCAAAAATAAATTGTAGTTACAACAACTGCAATGCCCACAATCAAACAAACACAACAACCACTTACTTGTAAAATATCCTATTCCAAAAATCCTCAAATCCAATTGCAATGATGCAGCAGACAAAAAGAGTGATCTTTCCAGCTCCAAATCCAAAGGCAGAATGAGCAGGAGATGGACAAAGCACTGGGAGGAGCCTGCTGGACAGGAACAGGAAGTTGGAGATTCTGTGTCACTTCCTCCCTCTCTCCACCTTTTAAAAAAATGACTCCTTGCACAAAAAAGGAAAGCCAAATGTCAATGTAAGGAGTTGTTTTAATCCAAAATCAGCATTTGCAGAAGGTTTCATGCGGCTAGAGCCGATATTCCTCTCCAAATTGAAAATTTTACGTTGTTGAGTTCTCGAGCTTCACATTACTTCCGCCGGCGTGTCGAAAACGACATGATCGCGTTTTCTTCTTTGTCCCTGTCGCGTTGGATATGACGTGTTCGGGGTCTCTTTCTCCTGTTCGCGTTCGATTAGACGTGCCCGCGTCCTCATCCTCTGGCTCGCGATGTAGAATGACATGTTCGAGATCTCAATCTTCTCATACTCGCGCGGTGCATGATCGCGAGAAGAAAGACGTGATCGCGCGACAAATGACGTGATTGCGCGACAAATGACGTTAATGCGGCCGCGAACTGTCGCGAGACAGCGCAAAATGGCTAACAAAATTCAACATCTCGTGGAGAACGCGACCGGGTCGGGAAAACTTGTCGGCCGAACGCGGGGTTTCAGGTAAGGCGATCGCGCGAACGCGAGAATGTATTTTTTTACAGCGCAAGCAAGAAACAAATTATCGCTAAGCTGCGGAATGCGGAAATTTTGACATTTTCGCGCTTTCCGCGGAACGCGAAAATGCCAAAATATCGCAATTTCCGCGAACGGAACGGAATTTTGGCCCAGGCCTAATCTCGATCCCTAAGTCAGACCATGACTCCCCACAACTGTCATCCTGTCAGTGGTGAGACTGGGAATCAACAATTACTTTTTTTAAGTAAAATTCTTGTGGACAGATACTTGCAAATACTCTTGGACCTTATTTACTCTGACCAGAATAGTTTTCTTTGGGTCACAGCACTTCCCTCTATACTGTTGATAGTTACACATCATGGACCACTTCTCGCCCCAATTCCTGCACTCTGCCTGTCTGATGTTGGACCTGGAAAAAGCATTCCACATGCTGGATTGGGACTATCTTTTCCAAGTTATTGCAGGTATGGGAATGGGCAGGCAATTAGTAGCCCTAACTCGGCTCTGACACACAGCTCCACCCTCATGTGTTCGCATTGGTAAATTAATATCTGCCCCATTCTTTGTCAATATTGACATAAGGCCGAACTATCATCTATCTACTTTTCTCTTCAGTATCGCAATAACGCCTCTTGCTATGAATCACAGAACTGAAGCTGCCACAACACATGATGTCTCCTAATATGCTGAAAACAAGCTGCTGTACCTCAGGGTTATAAACAATGGATATCAATCTATTAAACTAGCACTGTAGGAATTTGGAGAAGCAGTGGACTCTGAGTCAACTGGGGAAACCACGCACCTACCACTTAAAATGCGGGCTCCTCTGGCAACAGATAGACCATGTGTGAGAAGCTGGCTTGGGATATGGTGTACACTTAAGTAAGTGGACACCTTGTACCAATCCAGACAACCCTTTTGGTGATGTTAGTGGTCTTAGACAGCTCTCTAAGTGGTAGCTGTGGAGAGCAGCCTTCAGGCTTAGTCCAGAAGGAGTGTAAAGCAGCTTGTTTTACCAGAATATAATATTATAGGTGTAGCGTAAGTAAACAAAGAACCACACAGTTTATTTATAAATAATCTGTTTATTATAAGACACTCACTAACACATACAGATATCTCCTAGCCAGAGATATACACAATGCACACAATATCTTGCAATAGAAACAGGTAAGTACCACAGAATACACAGTGGTCCCGAGGGGGAGACCAAACCATATACTAACATAGTGGTATGCGAACCACGACTTGAGTCAAGACAATAGTAAGAGGATGTAGAAGTGCCGGGGACCCGCACCAGGGAAACCGGGGCATAGGTGTGAAGAGGCGTCAGAAACCTTCTTCAAACTCAATAGGAGACTTCAGGAAAATACCGCTGCTGGAGAAGGTGAAGGTGTCTGGTAGAACCCAAAGGTGGATTCAAGATGTGAAGAACGTGCAAGCAGAGGTAACAGAGTCGATGGAACACAGGAGTGACCAGGAGGCTCAGAAGACGAATGGCCACCGATTTCAGGTGTTGCAGAAGAGCTGACAGGGACCTTGGAACTGCAGCTGTGTGTACCAGGAAATGCTGTGGAAAACCAGGAGCTGTACATGAGCTGTCCCACATGGGATGTCGAGAGTTGAGGGGTCGGTGCCCAGCGGGAGCACCAACAAGCCTTGGTACCTGCAATTAATGTGGAAGTTGAAAAGGGGCACTGTCGGGACCAGCAAGGTCCAGGAGACTCACCAAAAGCAGAAGAGTCAGGGCAGGCCCCAAGAAATCAGGGGAGCCCAAAGCATTCAAACATGACCCTCGACAGGACCTACAGGCCAGAGGCACTAGAATCACAAGAGGACCTCAAGCAGCTTACCACAGAAGCAATCCCTCGGTGCCAACAATGCGGTGTGGTCAAAGATTCTGGTCACTGGAGGTGCTTGAGGTTGGGGCTACTTGGAGCCCGAAGATCTTGATGGAAGGAGGCCAGCAAGGATTTGCAATAGCAAGTCAACTCGGTGCACAGGGGTTCGGTTCCTGCGACTCCGACAAGGGATACTGGCCTCAAACTTCATGAGAGGACAGGGCAGGCCTCGAGAGATGTGAAGAACCACTGAGCCTTTTGGAGTCTGTGGGAGCCCAGGATCAGCAGACCAGTCAGCTTAGTTCAATACCTGCAGATGCAGGGAAGTGACTCCTTCACTTCAAGGGAGATTCCTTCAGGTGTCTTGGATGCCCACAGGCCTTGGAAGGTTTCCTGTATGGGGCACAGGCACGGATGTTGCAGCAGATGAGCAGGACAAAGAGATCAGGAGCAGTAGTTGTCATTCCGGTTGCAGCCTTGAAGTCCAGAGTGCCCAGATGGTCGAAGTTGAAGTGGTGTCTGAATTGAATCATGTTCCACAACGAATCTAGGGACCCACCCTCAGGTAAGCCCTTAAGTACCCTAAGGAAAGGGTTGGTAAGATTCATGGTTACCTCCCAGGGGAGGGGTTGGACAGTGGGGAGAATACTCCCATGTCCTTTGTCCAGTTTTGCACCAGCGCGGGAGCCAACGGCTCCCTGAGCTAGTTTGAACTAAATGATGCAAGGAGGGCACCAAATGTGCCCTTCAAGCAGACTGAGTGGGTCTGGCAAGCGCTCCCACCTGGCCCCAATACACCTAACCCTGTCTGGGAGGTGGTCACACCTAACCCTGTCTGGGAGGTGGTCACACCTCCCTGTGACAGGATACCTATTGTTCTGCCTTGCCATGCTTGAGTGTGGCTCAGCAGCAAGAGGGAAGAATCGTGTCTCTGGTCGCCAGCAGCCATGTTGTGCTGTCTGGGTCTAGAAGACTGGTCCCTGTAGCACTGAGGGCCTAAATACCTCCCACACCATTTACTGTTTGGGGGTATGACGCTTAATGACGTGGTGCCCCTCCATATGTTATGTGGCTGTCTCACTTACAACCAGGTAGAATGGACTCCAAAGGCTTCAGGGGTGTCCTGCTCATGCAGGTACACCCTCACACTTAGAACCAAGTACCCTGCCTTCAGGATTAAAAAGGCCTGCTGTAGGAGCGACTTATAGGTTTTAAGTGCAGTGACCCTAAATATAGGGAACCTATATCTTTTGTCAATGGGGTTAGACCTTACACAGGCTGAAAGGGCAGACCTGTAGTGACAGTTTGAATGGTCTCCCATGTGTGGCATAATACATGCTTCAGGCCATGGGGGACCCTTGGGGTACCCAAGCCCTGGGTACCTTAGTACCATATGCTAGGGACTTATAAGGGTATCCCAGTATCCAATCTGGGATGTACCTAAGTACTTGCCATAACAATTTAGGAAAGAAAGCAGAGCGACTGTGGTTCTGATTAGCAGGATCCCAGTCAGAAACAGCATAGCACCAGGCAAAAAGGGGGGTAACCATAAAAGCAGATCCTACTTTCCTACACCTTTGGAGGAATATTTAACAATAATTCTGAACTATAAGAGGGTAACCTGGTTCGAGCCCAAACAGAGCTACGAACCCAGATTTAATATTGGAAAACTCTTCCTTTAGCAGCTACTGCAAAGATAGCTCTGTTCAAAAAGGTGATGCTTCCACGGCTACTTTATGACTTTGCTAATGTCCCTGTTGATCCCCCGAGAAAGTTCTTTCATGAACTTGACAGCATGCTCAATGACCTGATCTGGGAGTCTGACTGCCTGTATTGCACTTATCAAACTTTATCTTCTGATAGGACAGGGTGGACTAGGGGCTCTCTCCTGTGAACAATACTATCTATCAGCTCAACTCCAGTGGTTCACCCGCTGGCTCTCTGGCCACTCCCTGGAGGATGTGGGCTCAGACCAAGGAGTAATGAATCCAGAGGAACTTCTCCTGCCTGCACTAAACTGGGTCTGCATCCCCAGATTGGTCATACTGATTAGATACTGGCTAGACCAAGTCTTCCAACTTGCACATGCTACACATCCATATGCCCCAGAGATACCTCTCCAGGGTCTGCCTAGTGGCAATGGCTTCTGGACACCCACAGAACAGCGGCACAGGCACGATAACACTATATGTATAGTAGGAGACCTATTCATAGTTGGCTAGCTTCTTACCTTTGACATCACAATGCAGAACAAAATATTAAACCGGGACGGTTCTTATTGTACACACAACTCCAGCGGGTTTGCAATTACCTGAGATGAGCCACAAACATATGTGGTGATACAGAAACTACTTTTGATGAGTATGGGATGACATTTGGTTATCTGGTTAGGATTGTCATACCCCTACTTGACTCTTGTGGCTTTGAGAAACCTGGGAGGAAGACATTGGGAGGGGAGTGGGGACTACACAATTCAGAATGGATTTTAGCATTGGAATATTCTCAATTGGTGCCCAGAAATATCTAATTCAAAAATGTTCAATTCTCTATCCTTCCTAGGGCTTACCTCACCATGCTAGGCTGAACCGGATATATCCAACTGCACTGCCCTCACTATCACTCAGATAATGCTGGCCTGTGTCACTCCATATGGGACTGTCCCTCACTGAACCGATAGTGTAAGGGGCACTAAGGATTATAAATGATATCACCCATTACAACGGACTGGTCATTTGGGAGGCCATTACTCTGGGAATTTACTGGCCCTCTTAACAAAATAGACTCCAGTGTCGGCCCTATTTGCAGATCTCGCACTCCTACTGGCCAAGTAGGAGATCGCCCTGTAGAGGGGTGCACAATTCCCCATTAGACTGAGTCCTGGCAATACATATTGCACCGCTGGGTGGAAACTGAATGTAAGCAATTCGTAGAGAGGTGTCAAGAAGCCTACGTAAGCTCTCCATTTCGATGGAATGGGATACTATTCTGATTCAGCTTCAAGCCCTCATCAAAGATGATGATCTCCCACCAGAGAGTCACAAAAATAGCCTTAATCCCCCCCTGATGTGGCCCATTATCCAAATGCTAGAGGGCTCCCATCCCCAAATTAGGGGCCGGACACACTATTCCACCTGCAAGGACTTCGACTACAGTTCCGCTGGAACTGTGCTTTTGTCATACATTCTCAAATAGTAAGACTGGAGCCACCTAAAAACTCTTAAATCTCTTAAATCTTTGATAGGATCTTTTGCTTAGGTACCCACATCTTCCCCCACTGATCACGTTTCAATTGATCCTACGATAGTATTGAAAAAATAAATAGCAAGTTATCAACATGACACGTTTTTATTAATCCTAAACTGTGATACTAATTCTATGTGATACCTGTACTATTAAAACATTGTGTTACCCTAATCGCCCAACATTCCTCAATTGTTTTGCTTTACTTGTATTGCTAAAAATGCACAATAATCAATCAATCAGGGTAATTGTAAGCGTGCTACTCAGAGAGGGTCTCAATGCGCTGGGGGGGGGGTCTGCAGATCTGTTAGCCAAAGAGCCAGGTCTTGAGGGTCTTCCTGAAGGTGTCCAGGGAGGGAGCACGTCTGATGGTAGCTCTTTCCAGGTCTTGGCAGCGATGTGGGAGAAAGATCTTCCGCCTGCTCTAGCTCTGTGGATGCAAGGGGATACGTCCAGCGCAAGGTTGGAGGATCAGAGGTGTTTTTTTGGGTACGTGGAAGTTGATTCTGTCGATGAGGTATTTGGGTCCGCTGTTGTGGAGACATTTTGTATTCATGAGGTGTCTGAGGAGGGGGTGAAATTCAGCAGCAGCCGTCATTGGTTATAAGGCCCTTGGGACTACAGGAGTGATATTTGGGAAGTTTTCAAAAAGAAAAGACTATCATGAAGTTAGTACGGTGCAGAGACAGAATATCGAATAAAATATTGAATTGCACAAATATCGAGTTGTAAATATCGCGGGAATATTGTGGTCAAGAATATCGACTTAAGGTAAGTAATATCGATGTTAATAATATCCAAGTGTTTAATATTGTTTGCAAAAATATAGTTGTTAAAAATATTGTTTGTCTATTAATGTTATATATATTTTTTATATGTATATGTTGCATGTTCCATGTTTTTTTGTATAAGAATTGTTTGTATTTTTAATATATATGTTTGCATTTTTAGTTCTGTAGTGAGTTGAGGGTTTATTGAAGAATAGGGGGAAGTAATTTAATTATATTAAATGTATTGCTTATTTTTTTGTTTAATTGAGATGTTATAGTGTTACATTTGTAAAGTCATTTATTATTAATTAATAATTGGCTGTTAATTAAATTACATTAATTAATTGGGAATTAATTATGGTAATTGTGTAATTAATTTTAGGTGTGTGTTTTTGTGTTAATAGGAGTAAAGGGTGGGAAGTAATTTGTTTTAAATTAATTAATATATATTTATTTTGGGTAAATGTTTTTACTTTTTTTGTCTGTTGTTTTTACTTTTGAAGAGGTAAAGGGTGAGTGATAAATACATTTTAATGACTTTATTATTAGTTGTTAATAGTAATATCTTTTGATCTATAAATACGTTTTAATGGTGTTTTAATATTTTAGAGTTTAATTTAGGTGTGTGTTGTGGATATCAGTGTTAAAGTGCGTGTAGTCAATTAATGTCTATTGGTTTTTTTCATTATTAATATTTCTAAATGTATTATTAATTATGTTAATCTTGGGGAAAAAATTATAAAAAATGTTGAAGTGTTTTGCTATTGGTGTGGTGTTATAGGGTAGAAAAAACAATAAATATATTTATGTAATAATTAATTTATTTGGGAATATTTTCTAGTTTAAAATATGTTTTTATTAATGTATTCATTAATTATATTATATATTATTTGTAGTTTTTTTATGTGTAATTAATACTATAATAGTTTTTCTTTTTATATATTTAATATATTTGATTATCATTTCTAAATATTGTTTATTTATTTTTATGATTTTTTAAATAATTTGTAATATTTTTTTTTGTTTTAACTGTTTGAGTGTGAAAAGTAATTTTTACCTTTCTGCTATCCAGCACTTTCCCTACTGTTGCACTCACTGGAGTGGGAGTAGACGTTTTTTCCCCTTCGCTATTAAATACTTTCACTACTGTTGCACTCACTGGAGTGGGAGTAGTCATTTTTACCCCTCCGCTATCAAACACTTTCCCTACTGTTGCACTCACTGGAGTTGGAATAGTAATTTTTACCCCTCCACTATCCAACACTTTCTCTACAGTTGCACTCACTGGAGTGGTAATAGAAATTTTTACCCCTCCACTATCCAACACTTTCTCTACTGTTGCACTCACTGGAGTGGGAATAGTAATTTTTACCTCTCCGCTATCCAACATTTTCCCTACTGTTGCATTCACTGGAGTGGGAATAAAATGTTTTACCCCTCCGCTATCCAACAGTTATTCTACTGTTGCATTCAGTGGAGTGGGAGTAGAAGTTTTTTCCCCTTCGCTATTAAATACTTTCACCACTGTTGCACTCACTGGAGTGGGAGTAGTCATTTTTACCCCTTTGCTATTCAACACTTTCCCTACTGTTGCACTCACTGGAGTTGGAATAGTAATTTTTACCCCTCCACTATCAAACACTTTCTCTACAGTTGCACTCACTGGATTGGTAATAGAAATGTTTACCCCTCCACTATCCAACACTTTCTATACTGTTGCACTCACTGGAGTGGGAATAGTAATTTTTACCTCTCCGCTATCCAACACTTTCCCTACTTTTGCATTCACTGGAGTGGGAATAAAATGTTTTACCCCTCCGCTATCCAACAGTTATTCTAATGTTGCATTCAGTGGAGTGGGAATAGTAACTTTTATCACTCCGCTATCCAACACTTTCCCTACTGTTGCACTCCTCTGAGTGGGAATAGTAATTTATTCCCCTCCGCTATCCAACACTTTCCCTACTGTTGCTCTCACTGAAGTGGGAATAGTAATTTTTACTCCTCTGCTAGGCAATACTTTTTCTACTGTTGCACTCTTTGGAGTGGGAATAGTAATTTTTACCACTCCGCTATCCAACACTTTCCCTACTGTTGCACTCTTTGGAGTGGGAATAGTAATTTTTACTTCTCTGCTATCCAACATTTTCCCTAGCGTTGCATTCTTTGAAATGGGAATGGCATTTTCCCCCCCACTATCCAACACTTTTCCTACTGATGCACTCTTTGGAGTGGGAATAATAATTTTTACTCCTCTGCTATCCAACAATTTCCCTACTGTTGCATTCTTTGGAGTGGGAATAGTATTTCCCCCTCTGCTATCCAACACTTTCCCTACTGTTGCTCTTACTGGAGAAGGAATAGTAATTTTTACCCCTCCGCTATCCAATACTTTCCCACTGTTGCACTCACTGGAATTGGAATATAAATTTAATTATTCTGCTATCCAACACTTTCCCCACTGTTGCACTGATTGTATTGGGAAATGTAAGTTTAAATAGTTTTATAATATTTTAATATTTTAATTTATTATATCATTTTTTTTATATATTACATTATTGATATATATATATGTATATATATATTCACTGAAAAAACCATAGGTTTCAGGGGCGTTATAGTTAGCTGGACTTTTCACTCGTACAAAACCATTGAAATTCCCCCGTTATAGTTAGTTCAGCTAACTATAACTCGCGCGCCCGCAATGTACTGCTGATGACGTCACATATTACATCACTCATGACATGGTCAGTGACATCACTCATGACATCGCTGATGACATCTCAAATGACATCACTGATGACATCATCCAGTGAATGTGTGTTTTTCTGAAAATTACATATGTTTTATATATGTATATCTCAAGGTCGATGGAAGAATAAATGGGTATATAAGTGTCTAAATGGATGATTTGTTTTTGAAAAATTGATTGTATAACTGACTGATTAAGCGTATCTTAGTGAATACATGGCTTAGTGAGTAATGTTTGAATGTGTAAATATCTGTATCAGTCTCTCACTTTGTGTATAAGTGGCTGCATGGGTTGGTGAGTAGCTACATGAGTGTCTATATAGGTTATTAGTTGGTTTTTTGAGTATCAGTATGAGTGTCTGAGTGTCTGTATGGTTCGGTGGGGGGTATTACGTAGTGCATAGGTGCATGAATGAGTGACTCACTGTTTGTATGTGTTGAAGACAGCATGTGTGCAGGACTGTATGGGTGGATGAGTGTGTGCATGGGTATGTTAGTGAGTGATAGACTGTCTCAATAGTGTCTTTATGAGTAACTACATATGTTTTAAACTAGTATATGTGACTATTGGTGTATATAAGTGAGTATATGTGAGAGTGAGAGATTGAAAGAGTTTCTGTATGAATAAGTATGTGTTTCTATAAGTGATTGTTTAAAAGACTAAGTATGTGTAAGCTTCTGTATAAGTAAGTGTGGTGGTGTGTGTATAACTGTATATGCAAGTAAATGGATGTTTGATTCTTTATTAGCATGAGTGACTATGTGTGTGAGTAATTCTATGGATAAGTGGTGTTGTGTAACAGGATGTATAGGTGTGTGAGTACATATGAGGAGTGAGTACATGTATGAGTGACTGTATAGGACTGTTGGTGAATGAGTGGATGTGTATGTGGATCTTAGAATTACTGAATAGGTTGTTGTAACTGGTATTGGTATGTCCATTGTTTTGAACATTGTAGATTCTATTTTTGAATGTGTGTATCAAAGGTTATATTAGGGGAAGAGGAAGTCTGCCACTCTATCACAAGGATGATGTCATCAGTGATGTCATTAGTGATGTCATTTGAGATGTCATCAGTGATGTCATGAGTGATGTCACTGACCATGTCATGAGTGATGTAATATGTGACATCATCAGCAGTGCATTGCGGGCCCACGAGTTATAGTTAGCTGAACTAACTATAACGGGGGAATTTCAATGGTTTTGTACGAGTGAAAAGTCCAGCTAACTATAACGCCCCTGAAACCTATGGTTTTTTCAGTGAATTTCTAAGGTTTTTTAAATGCTAATTCCTAACTATAACGTACCTGAAACCTATGGTTTTTTCAGTGAATTTCAAAGGTTTTTTAAATGCTAATTTCTAACTATGCCTACAGAGATAGGACATGTGAAGAAAGAAGAAAAAACGCACAGAAAGAAAAAAAAGAAATGCAGAAAGAAGCAACAGAAGTCCTCAAAGACGAAGAAAAGTGCAGGAAGAAGGATAACGTGCAGAAAGAACAAACAGAAGAGCAGAAAGAAGCCTTGTTGCAAAATCATCCTGTACCCTCAACTTTTTTAGAAGGATACTGGTGGTAACTGAGTCTGACTAACCAGTCCTAGAGCCAGTGCTATGTTAAAAGACAATCAGAATACAGTGAAAACACCTACATACACTAGGGAACACTATGCGTTGGGGTCCCCCTGTGATCAGCATGACCTCCTCTGTAAGTCCCTAGTATACAATAGGGCAGGGGATTAAAACTACCTCTTAAAACGCGCCACAGGGCGTGTTTGCACATGTCACCTCAGGCCCCGTCCCCTCCCTTCACCACTGTGTAAACACGCCCTGAGGCCGTTTTTAGTTGGGAGATTAAGTTCATTTGGATCCTCAGGGTCCCTAGGGTCCCTAGGGTCCAACTAGCCCACTAGGTACCTCCAGTATGCACCACAGAGCTGCGTTGCAGAGAGGTGTAAATATTGGCACGGCCTGGACCACCTCTCTGCAACGCAGCTCAGTGGCGCTTACTGGAAGCACCTGGTGGGCTAGTAAGCCCCCAGGACCCTCAGGATTGAAGGGGAATTATTTCCCCAACTTAAAAAGCGCCACAGGGCTTGTTTGCACACGTTAACTCAGGCCCCGTCCCCTCCCTTCACCACTGTGTAAACACGCCCTGTGGCCGTTTTTAGTTGGGAGATTAAGTTAATTTGAATCCTGAGGGTCACTAGGGTCCAACAAGCCCACTAGGTACCTCCAGTATGCGCCACAGAGCTGCGTTGCAGAGATGTGTAAAAAGTGGCACGTCCTGGACCACCTCTCTGCAACGCAGCTCAGTGGCGCTTACTGGAAGCACCTAGTGGGCTAGTTAGCCCCCAGGGGTCCTCAGGATTGGAGGGGAATTATTTCCCCAACCTAAAAAGCGCCACAGGGCTTGTTTTCACACATTAACTCAGGCCCCGTCCCCTCCCTTCACCACTGTGTAAACAAGCCCTGTGGCCGTTTTTAGTTGGGAGATTAAGTTAATTTGAATCCTGAGGGTCCCTAGGGTCCAACTAGCCCACTAGGTACCTCCAGTATGCGCCACAGAGCTGCGTTGCAGAGAGGTGTAAAAAGTGACACGGCCTGGACCACCTCTCTGCAACGCAGCTCAGTGGCGCTTACTGGAAGCACCTGGTGGGCTAGTTAGCCCCCAGGGGCCCTCAGGATTGAAGGGGAATTATTTCCCCAAGTTAAAACGCGCCATAGGGCGTGTTTGCACACGTCACCTTAGGCCCCGTCCCCTTCCTTCCCCACTGTGTAAACATACCCTGTGGCCGTTTTTTAAGTTGGGAGATTAAGTCCCCTTGAATCCTGAGGATCCCTAGGGGCAAAATAGCCCACTAGGTACGTCCAGTAAGCGCCATTGCAGAGAGGTGTAAAAAGGGGCACGGCCTGCACCACCTCTCTGCAACGCAGAGCAGTGGCACTTACTGGAAGCACCTGGTGGGCTAGTTGGCCCCCAGGGTCCCTCAGGATTGAAAGGGAATTATTTCCCCAACTTAAAACGCGCCACAGGGCGTGTTTGCACACGTCACCTCAGGCTCCGTCACCTCCCTTCACCACTGTGTAAACGCACCCTGTGGCCGTTGTAAGTTGAGAGATTAAGTCCCCTTCAATCCTAAGGGTCCCCAGGGTCAAACTAGCCCACTAGGTACCTCCAGTAAGCGCCACAGAGCTGCGTTGCATAGAGGTGTAAAAAGGGGCGTGACCTCAGAACACCTGTCTGCAACGCAGCTCCCTGGCACACACTGGAGATACCTGTTGGGCTAGTTGGCCCTCAGGGACCCTCAGTATTGAAGGGGAATTAATTCCCCAACTTACAACTGGCCAGGGGGCGCGTTTGCAGAGTGCTGCAAGGAGGGGGCGTGGCCTCCAGCGCGATGCCGGTCCTTTATTTATTTTATTTTTTTAAGAAGGAGGGCTGTGTGGCCCCCCTTCTTTTTCTAATTTACTGGTCCTGGGGACCCCATCCCCCAGGGCCTGCACCCTAATTCATTTTGTTGAAAAAAATAAATTTGGCCCTCCCTAGGCCTTAATTGGCCCCGGGGACCCCAACCCCCGGGCCATGGCCTTTTTTTATTTAAATTCTTTAGGAGGGAGCTGCTTTGCCCCCCTCCTCAGGCCACTTATGGCTCCGGGGACCCCATCCCCCGGGGCCGGCCTTTGTTTTTTATTATTTTAAAAATATACATATTTATAGAAACACCTAGGACATGCTGGACAAACCGTATGTACCTATCACCATGACGATTTGCGTGATATTCATTAAAAGGCGACTATGCATAGAATGAATCCTCATGGAATATATTTACACCGCTAGTGAAGCTCTGACGTGTCTGACGCCCTACCGTGCCTAATCCCGGCAACCCCTCCGGTGGGTACTCTCCAAGTAGACACCCTTGTCGTTTATTTATACAAACATGGGTAGCTATTGACGGGCACATTTAATATACACGCACACCAAGCCATTCAAAGGGGATTCGACAAAAATTCGACCAAACTATGCAAGAAACCCCCCTCACAGTTAATAAAAAACACATCCACCGCCGGATGTGTAATACTTTTTATTTTACTCTCTGGAAAGGAGACAAACCTCACTTGAGAGTCACAGCGTGCTCCTGGCTGAGCCCAATGCTGTGTTACACCCACCAGTGCCCGCCGATTGCCTCACACCTCTGTGTTGTATTCCACCAGCTAGTGCGTATGCTATGACACTCTCTAGCCCATGTGCACTGTAACACCACCCCGTGAATATGTCATGCCACACTTGCCTTCACACGGGTTATATTGCCCCATCTAACGTGCCTTCCTCGATGTGTATGTTATAATGCACAGCACTATGCCATACATATTACAATCTGGGATCCATATCTTTGTCACAGTGCATATGCAACGTTACACTCCCCAGCACATATTTTATATTACAACTTTAGAGACTAGTTATGTTACACAAGACTGCCCTGTGCATATTACACTCCAAGGCGCATATCGCATAGCATGCGCTAGTGCCTGTGCTATCTCGCGCTCTCCAATGAATCTGTCATTGCGCACAATGTATTGCATATTATATTTCACGCCCCGGTTCATCTTATATCACACTTTTTGGTGCATAGTTTATACCATATACTACATCTAGTTTTCATTTTCAATCGTGCTCTCTGGACTATGTTCTATATAACACTGCGTCCACCTACCCTTTTCACGGGCATTACATTTTGCGATGGGGGTGGAGGGTCAGGGGGTGTTTCTGCCAAGTGAGCCCGGAGTCACAGTCACAAACGTCCTCTTCTTCCTGAATAAAAGTGAGATTATGCTGCATACTTGTTCATATTTTAAGTAGTTCGCACAGACACACATTTTAAAAACAATAAAGTTCCTAATACCCACCTTCTCTGAACAGTTAGCTTGCTGCCCCATCTACCTCCTCCCTATCCTCTGTTATCTGAATCCATGGACTAGCCTCCTCCCTCCTGCCATGCATGGTCTGATGTGCTGCCACTGCCCTCCATTTAGCATGATGTACCACTCCACTCCTCCTGCCCTCCATTGCCCAATTCTATGGCCCATCATAGACCTCCTGCTTAACCTCTGTGCTTAGCTTGCTGCCCCTATTCTCCTTCCCCCTGCCCTCCAATGTCTTTGTGCATGCCCCTGCTCCATCCTTTTTGCCCACTATGTTCCATGGACCTGCCACTCCTATCTACTCTGAGTGTTCTGTTGAGCTGCCACTCCCCTCCCACCTGCCTAGCATTGTCAGATGACTGTAACCTGTCCCTGCCACCTCCACCCTGCCTGTCCACATGCCATGCCCCTATCCCCTTCCTCCTGTCCTCCATAGTCCATTTTACTGCCACACCCTTCTGCCCTCCCTGATCTGTTGTGCTGCAACTGCTCCTCCTGCCTGCCCCGCGCGGTCTGTTGTGAGGCCCCTTCCCCTGAACTCTCTTGTCTGTGCCCAGGTCCTGACCCTCCCTTCTATCCTCCATGGTCCTTTGTGCATGCCCCCACACCCTCCTTCTTGCCCATCATAGCCATTGTGCTGCCACTAACCCTCCCGCTTGCCATGCATGGTCTTCTGTGCTGCCATGGCCTCTCCCACCTTCCCTGTGTGGTCAGCTAGCTGCCCCTGACCTCCTCCCACCTTCCCTCCATGGTCTGTGTGTATGCCACCATAGTCTCATTTTTGCTCTGCATGGTGTGTCTTGTTTCTAGTGCCCATCCTGCCTGACCTCCATGGTCATCTTGCTGCTCCTGCCCTGCCACCTTGCCCCCAGCCCTCTGTTTCCATGTGCAGACCCCCTATTCCCTCCCTCCTGGCTTTTCTGTTCCATTGTAATGCCCCTGATCCGTCCCTCCTGCCCTTTATGGTCTGTTATGCTGCAGCTTTCTCTCCTGTCTGTCCATTATGGTCAGCTAGCTACCATTGCCTCTTTCCCATCTGTTCTCTGTTGTCCATGTGCATGGTCCTGTCCCCTCCCTATTGCTTTCTATGGATTGTTGTGCTCCATTCCTGTCCCGCATGCGCTGTGTGGTGTATTGTGCTGCTGCAAACCCTGATGCCTGTCCTGTAGGGTCAGTTTGGTGCACCTCTCCATGTCCCTCCTGTCCTCTGTTATCCGAGTCCATGTCCCTACTCCAATTCCTCCTGCCTACCATGATTCAATGTACCATACTTGCGAACATTTTGAACTTGGTAAGAGGGAGATTTTGAAAAAAAACTGGGGTATTGATTTTCCCCTTTGAGTTACATTGAAAAAGAGGAGATTGTAGACAGGAGACAGATCAAATAAAGCCCATTTGAGCTTAAAAACATTGGACGTTTCCTGGCTGAAACGGGTCTGTTGGCATGTATGATTGTACTACCACTGCCTCTTCCGTCTGCCCACAATGGTCTATTATATTGCCACAGCCTCTCTTGCCAGTCCTGTATTGTTGGTTTGTTGCCCCTGCCCCCCTTTCCACTGCCCTCCATAGTCTGATGTGCTGCCACTGCCCTTCCTGCCTGCCCAGTGTGGTCAAATTGTTGCCTCTGCACTCTCCTACCTGCCTTCAATTTTCAGAGTCCGTGCCCCTGGCCTCTGCCTCTCAACAGTATCCCAATGAACAACTAGATTGCTAACATTCTATATTTATTACAAAAGTGTGGAACGCCTGACGTCATCTTGATGTAATCAAAACTGTAATACCTAGAGTATTTCCTTTAGAAATTACATATATGAGAGGGTCTTATTTGCATCAAAAATATGGTTAGTGCTCTAAAAAACTAAAATGAGGACATATTTTCTGAGTTTTCAAATAGCGACAAAGAACTTTTAAATTATTTGTAATCTTTATGTTTTTTTATCCAGTTGACCACTTGATTAAATGTTGCACCTTGGTGAGAGGATGTGGTGTTACTTCCAGAGCTGCAGACTTTGCAACTGGGGAACCAGGTTGGAGTTTCTGCTTCAGCTCAACATTCTGTGATTGTGGTCAAATCACTTAATCTCCCCATGTCTACAACCAAAATGAATTTGATCTTGTGTGATGTAACCAATGCTCATGTAAAGCATTCCAATACCTGACAAGTCTGCACTATATAAAACTGCAAATACACAAAAAATAAGTGTTTTGCACACTTCTGTCATTGGGCTACATGTGGGCTACATCTAGGTGATATTTGTGCTGCATTTAGGCTCTTTTGTGTCTGGTGGCCATCTTGGGAGATTTATTTGTTATGAAGTTTCCTAATTTCCTCATTTACTGCAGTCTCCTCAGTAGGAAATGCTTTCAGTTTTTTACTTTGATTCCATCAAGAAGGTATTCAGATATGTCACACACTTGCCATAAATGTGTTCCTTTTTAAATTAAATGTTTTAAGTGTTACCAGTTTATTCCAATCAAGATGGCTTCAGGTGTGCCATACTTTTGTCATAAGTAAGACAGTAAGCGCTCTAGTTGTTCTTAAGAACACTCTGGAACATTCTGTCATTAGGCTATACTTGGGCTACATCTGGGTGATATTTGGGCTACATTTGGGCTCTTTTGTCTCTGGTGGCCATCTTGGGAGATTTATTTGTTATGAAGTTTCCTAATTTCCTCATTTACTGCAGTCTCCTCAGTTTTTTATTTTGGTTCCATCAAGAAGGCATTCAGATGTGTCACACATTTGCCATAAATTCTGAATGTTAGCACTCTAGTTGCTCATTAGATCACTGTAGTAAAACTACTGCTCACCAGGGAAGTCTGCTGCTGGTATTCAAAGTGCATGTTTCAGTGTGCATGTCAGAATTTGTTTATGAAATAGAAGAGGATTTGAGAAGTCAAAATGTGCCCTAATTTTTCTTTCTGCAGCACTAATCTTACTTTCTATGGCAAAATGAACCCCCTCATTTTGTTCCTTTGTAAATTAAGGTGCTGATCACGATCCGGTAAAAACCGGGTACGAACCGTCGGACGGAGCATATTCTCCGTCCGACGCGTACCCGGTCGTCAAAATATACAAACATGGAATTACGATTCGCACGGAAACCCCATTTCCGTACGAATCGTACCAAACCCCTACCGACGAAAATAAACGTACAAATGCGATCCGGGAAAGCGCCGACGTGACATCGGGACGCACGCAGCCTGCCATTCACGAACCAGGAATCACGATTCGCACCGACGTCATCCTGCACGGTGAATATTTTCCAGCTGCCAAAACTGCCGGGAAATCAGGACGACGCGAACAAGGAGTACCTGTACGCGACGGACAGACATGGACCCAAACCTACGTGTCATCCCGGCCCTCATAGCAGTCGACCTCCTCTACAGGTTCAGACGCAGACGCCGCAGAAGGTCAGAACAACAAAGGGAAGGGGGAAAGGGGGGGTGGCAGGACCAGGGGCAGGCCACAAAACCCCCACCAAAGTCACACAGCACACATGCCCTGGACATACCTGACCCTCAGGCCCTGGTCACTACGAGGGGGTGGGGGCGTGTCCAGCAAAGCCAGCGACCGCCACAACGGAAGTGCTTGACGACGCGAACCAGCAACACAACAATACAGGTACGTCCCGTACCCACGCCTTAAGAGCGTGGGTACGAGTCGTACCCCACCCACACCTACGTCATCCCAACAATGGCGAAACGGCTGTACCCTCACCCGCGTACATATGGAACGTACCCCCCACCCCAACAGTGTACGTACGAACTGTAACCCCACCCGCGTATGCATGGAGCGTACCCCCCACCCCAACAGTGTAAGTACGACCCGTACCCCCACCCGTGTATGTATGGAGCGTACCTCCCCTGCCAACAGTGCAAGTGCGACCCGTACCCCCACCCACGTATGTATGGAGCATACCCCCCACCCCAACAGTGTAAGTACGACCTGTACCCTCACCCGCGTACGTATGGAGCGTACCCCCCACCCCAACAGTGTAAGTACGACCCGTACCCTCACCCGCGTACGTATGGAGCGTACCCCCCATGCCAACAGTGGACGTACGGACCGTAACCCCACCCGCGTATGCATGAAGCGTACCCCCACCCCAACAGTGTAAGTACGACCCGTACCCCCACCCGTGTACGTATGGAGCGTACCCCCCCTGCCAACAGTGTAAGTACGACCCGTACCCCCACCTGCGTACGTATGGAGCGTACCCCCCACCCCAACAGTGTAAGTACGACCCGTACCGCCACCCGCGTACGTATGGAGCATACCCCCCTGCCAACAGTGTAAGTACGACCCGTACCCTCACCCGCGTATGCATGGAGCGAACCCACACACGTGTATGTTCTAAGCGTACATATCCTGAAATAGGAGGAGTGTGTGCAGAGTCCTCCCAGCAGTGCCCAGACACAGGAGGGGTGGGTGCCTAACACTCCCAGCAGTGCCCAGAGACAGGAGGGGTGGGAGCCTAACACTCCCAGCAGTGCCCAGAGACAGGAGGGGTGGGTGCCTAACACTCCCAGCAGTGCTCAGAGACAGGAGGGGTGGGTGCAGAGTCCTCCCAGCAGTGCCCAGACACAGGAGGGGTGGGTGCAGAGTCCTCCCAGCAGTGCCCAGACACAGGAGGGGTGGGTGCAGAGTCCTCCCAGCAGTGCCCAGACACAGGAGGGGTGGGTGCAGAGTCCTCCCAGCAGTGCCCAGACACAGGAGGGGTGGGTGCAGAGTCCTCACAGCAGTGCCCAGAGACAGGAGGGGGGGTGCCTAACACTCCCAGCAGTGCCCAGAGACAGGAGGGGTGGGTGCAGAGTCCTCCCAGCAGTGCCCAGACACAGGAGGGGTGGGTGCCTAACACTCCCAGCAGTGCCCAGAGACAGGAGGGGTGGGAGCCTAACACTCCCAGCAGTGCCCAGAGACAGGAGGGGTGGGTGCCTAACACTCCCAGCAGTGCTCAGAGACAGGAGGGGTGGGTGCAGAGTCCTCCCAGCAGTGCCCAGACACAGGAGGGGAGGGGTGGGTGCAGAGTCCTCCCAGCAGTGCCCAGACACAGGAGGACTGGGTGCAGAGTCCTCCCAGCAGTGCCCAGACACAGGAGGGGTGGGTGCAGAGTCCTCCCAGCAGTGCCCAGACACAGGAGGGGTGGGTGCAGAGTCCTCCCAGCAGTGCCCAGACACAGTAGGGGTGGGTGCAGAGTCCTCACAGCAGAGTCCTCCCAGCAGTGCCCAGACACAGTAGGGGTGGGTGCAGAGTCCTCACAGCAGTGCCCAGAGACAGGAGGGGTGGGTGCCTAACACTCCCAGCAGTGCCCAGAGACAGGAGGGGTGGGTGCCTAACACTCCCAGCAGTGCCCAGAGACAGGAGGGGTGGGTGCCTAACACTCCCAGCAGTGCTCAGAGACAGGAGGGGTGGGTGCAGAGTCCTCCCAGCAGTGCCCAGACACAGGAGGGGTGGGTGCAGAGTCCTCCCAGCAGTGCCCAGACACAGGAGGGGTGGGTGCAGAGTCCTCACAGCAGTGCCCAGAGACAGGAGGGGTGGGTGCCTAACACTCCCAGCAGTGCCCAGAGACAGGAGGGGTGGGTGCAGAGTCCTCCCAGCAGTGCCCAGACACAGGAGGGATGGGTGCAGAGTCCTCCCAGCAGTGCCGAGACACAGGAGGGGTGGGTGCAGAGTCCTCCCAGCAGTGCCCAGACGCAGGATGGGTGGGTGCAGAGTCCTCCCAGCAGTGCCCAGACGCAGGAGGGGTGGGTGCAGAGTCCTCCCAGCAGTGCCCAGACACAGGAGGGGTGGGTGCAGAGTCCTCCCAGCAGTGCCCAGATGCAGGAGGGGTGGGTGCAGAGTCCTCCCAGCAGTGCCCAGAGACAGTAGGCATGGGTGCAGAGTCCTCCCAGCAGTGCCCAGACACAGGAGGGGTGGGTGCAGAGTCCTCACAGCGATGCCCAGACACAAGAGGGGTGGGTGCAGAGTCCTCCCAGCAGTGCCCAGAGACAGGAGGGGTGGGTGCCTAACACTCCCAGCAGTGCCCAGAGACAGGAGGGGTGGGTGCCTAACACTCACAGCAGTGCCCCTGCAAAGAAAAGGGTGGAGTACCCACAGATCCAATGCCCACAAATGTCAGTCAGGTGCACAAAGATCCTGCAGTACATGTACCACATGTGTGCGAGGCTGGAAGTATACATATGCATAGCGCCTAAAAGAATACATGTATACATGAAGTCATGGCAACAGTCTACATACACAAGTACAGTGACCACCAAGGACGCCACGAATGATGCAGGTGGAGACATCGCTCAGCATGCAAGGGCCAAGTCTAACAAGTCCGTCACACACCCAGCCAATGTAGACACAGCTCAGCACCACATATTGGAAAGACCCTGCAGGGAAGAAGTCAGGTTACACAGAGGAAGGAACACACCTTGGGACGATGTCACCATGCAGTAACTGCTTACATGAACAAAGTTATGTAGCCAACAGCTTGTGATGGCACACAGATACCAGGATCCACCCTATGACCAGCACAAGACGACAATTCCCACACACCCAACACATAATCACCACCCAAAATAATGGGGCAGGTCCACCAACAGCAATACCAGACAGACAGTAGTGTACAAAGGAAAAATAAATTGCTTTAATCAGCATCCAAAACATATGTTTTTCCCTTCAAAGTTCAAAAAGTACTAGGGGCAAACCAAAGTTCCAATCCAGGTGGGGGACACAGTGGGACGCGTGTCCCCTAGCTTGCCAGCACAGTCAGACTCCATCGTCTTCCAGAGCGGGGAGGGCATCATGTGGGGGGGAAGGACCAGGCACCGCAGGGACATGAGGGCGAAGGTGGGCGTAGGGATGGAGGACTCCACCACAGGGGGTGGGTCAGGGCCAAAGGCGGAGGCCAGGATGGCGCTGCACACCTTTGCAAGGTCCTCCAGCGTCTCCCCTGCACCCGAAGGAACCACAGGCCCCAAGGAGGGGGGAGGCGGAGGGATGGGTCGCAGCGCCACAGGGGGAGGGTGTGGACAGGGGGGGGGGGACTCAACCACCCTGACCGGGGACTCCCTTGACTGCTTGCGGGGTGGTGTCACAGTGGGGCTCAGGGACAGAGCGGCCATGAAGGAGTCCTTGCTGGAAATGTGGCCAGGAGAGCTGAGGGGAGGGGATTTGGAGGGAGTGGATTGGGTGGAATGCAGACTCCCACTCTGGCTGCATGACTTACGTTTGCCCCCCGACCCAGTGGGTGTGCCTACTTCACCCTGCGTGTGCATGCCAGGAGGTGTGCGTATGACCTTCCCTGCTGGTGTGGTGCCTGTGTCTGTTGTGGTGGGTGCATGCTGATGTCTGGGTGTACGTGGGACAGGCATGGGAGTGGGAAGTGTGGATGGGGCAGGGGTAGTGGGTGGGACGTAGCGCTGCAGGAGACCCACTGCTGCAGTCAGTGTTGAGTCTATGGACATCAGCAACTGGCGTTGGTCAGCCTGCGATGAAAAAATGCCCTCCAAGTATGCCCCCATGTTGTGCAGCACTTGGCTGTGGCCATGGAGGACATTAAGGATCGCAGCCTGACCAATCTGCAACTGCCGCTGGATGTCCACAGACTCGGCATTGGCGGCAACAGTGGAGACAGGGGCAGGGGGTGCGGTGCCTGGCAGGAAGGAGACATGTGGTGACCGGGCACGCTGGGAAGGGACACGAGCAAGTGGGAGGCGGCTGATGGCAATGGAGGGGGCGGGGTGCGATGTTGTGGCGCTGTCAGCTGGTGGTGCAGCCTCCGCCCACTCGGAGAGATCATCCTCGGACCCGTCAGCTTCATATTCAGTTGTGCCAGTGGACAGGTCCTCGGCCTCACTCTCCTCCGCCTCAGTACCACTCAATGTGCCAGCCACGATGTCAACGCTGGCACTGGTGCTCGGTCCCTCCGCTCCGTCTGTGCTCATGTCTCCCTCCGTGTCCCCCGACGATGCTGTGGGCAAGGTGAAGAGACAGCAATTAATCACACACCTGTATACATATGTCACATGAGTCCAATCTACATAGGTTACAGTGCATAGCCTGAAAAGAAAGATCAGTAACATCTACAAAACAAGGTACAGATGTAGGGCATGCAACACACAGTTGGATCACCCACCATGCCACTGAAAATCCATGGAGAGCATGACACAATTGCAAATGACATGAAATGGAGTTTGACATAGGAGCCAGGCCCTGGGGACAATCCAGCACTGCATCAGCACCACACAGCGTTGCCGAAAATAGGGATGAGCAGGGACCATATCCATGAACTTGACGCACATGCTGCATAGGTAATACTGAAAACATGCCCAACATGACTGTCTCACTGCACCTTGAGTGTATGTCCAGACAAACATCACACACTGGCCAGACCTAGCAAGGAGAGTTCAGGTTTTGACAAGTAGGCTTTGCCCGCACCAACCACCCCCTACATGAGACAATTTGTTGACACACAGGAAGCACTTACATCTCTTAGTCTGGGTGAAATACACAGGGGCTGCATAAATGCAAGATTGGACGCCAAATTCCCAAGGTGCGCCTGTCCAAAGAATCATGTACAAATGGCCATCATCAGATGATTGTAACAAGACACACAGGCACTGGCCACTGTGACTATGAACAAGGGAAATCAGGTCAGGCTGTACAGTGGACACTTGTACTACATTTCACATCAATATACATGGTGCCAGGGGACAATGGCACAGAGCACAACCTATGCTGTAGACACTGAGAGTGTCCACGTTTTGTGATGACACACATGACACCTATGAAAATATGCCCCAGGGGACAGTAGTGGCCACACAACTCCATGGTCCTGAATGGGAATGACTGCAACACATGCCACCATCCCTGCACTATGCATATCGCACACTCATGCACATCATGTCACAGGCCACAACATAGGACATGCGCGCTGTAAGGCATGACACTTGAGAGACTAACTCCCATGTCTGGACTCAGCATCAGTGCCAACTGACATGGAACCCACATGTACTGAACTGGACAGGACACAGGCAAGGTCCCCAAACCTGTTACACACCACCCCCACACATGATGCTACAGGCATAGTTCACGTGGAGAAAGCGCCAGCCTACATTACCTTGTGAAGGAGTGACTACACACAGACAAGGGAACACATTGCAAGGAGGGGAAGGGAGGCAGGAGAGCACAGCTATACTGTGGGTAACTGGATCTGCACAGCACCTTTAAACCCTGGCAGTGAATCCATGCAACTGTCCACTTACAAATGCTGGTGACACACAACAAACACACATGTACCTACCCCCTTCCTGCTGCTGCTTCTCCTGTAAGCGCCTCTCCAAGTCTGGAAATACCACCGCCAGCACACGCTTGTGGATGTGGGTCAGACAGCGGCGCCCCTGGTTCTTATGGGTCTCAGGTGAGTCCCCCAGCAGGACCCGTGCGATCCTCCACGTCCAGCACCGGATATCCTGCCAGCGTTTCCTCACCTGGGCCATGCGCCGCTTCCGACCATCCGCACTCCTCACGGCACTGACGGCGGTCAGCCATATCTGCTTCTTGGAAGAGGCGCCTACCTGTGAGGATGAACAAGTGACACTACATCAATACACCAGGCACATGTCACAGAGAGACATGTTAGAACAAATGTGCTGTGTACAACAAGGCATAGTATGCATCCAACGCATTGCACCTTTGTCATAGGGACATGATCCTCTGGGTAAGGGCAAAAGCAGTACGTGCCATTGAAAGTACACAGGTGGAATGAGGGCAACGACACAATCAATGATCCAGACACACACTGTGCATCACAAGGTACACCAGGATAATGTGCAGCACCTCTAAGCAGTCACATGCCACAGGCCACTGACGCTACCGCAGCAGAGTACACAGACACACACAGGCACAGGACATTCACCTTCCATTGCCAAATGCTGCGACAAAACTCACTCTGCACATGTGCCACTAGACGGGGGGGGCTCACAGGTGTGGGGCTGGCTCTGCACATCAGACACACAGCAGTGCTCCCTGCTCACATCATATGGGCAGGGTATATCCATCCCTCATGCAGCCCGGGTGCCACACCCCACATATGCACCCACCCACATGACAGGGGACTTACACACACACCGATGTCCAGGGTACGAACACATCATGTGGACACTCTCAGCACAGGTACACAGAACTAACACACATCTGTGGGTACAGTCACCTGTCACACTGGGCTGACCACATAATCACATGAGGACTGTAGAGGCTACATTCCCAGGAGGACAAGACAGGCAGAATGTGGCATGCACCATGCAGTGATTGTCACAGTAAACACAATGCAAGTGAGGACGGCAGACATACACCACAGCATGCACTGGCTGGGAGACAACAGGCATTCCCCCCCCCCGGGACCCCCCCTACAGTACATAGCATGTGTGCCACACCTGGACACAATGCCAGAAGTCACAGTCACAAAAAAGGGACACTGTCTGTGCCAGTGGACTCTGCACTCACCTGATACCCTGGTGGCCCATACAGCATGGGGTACTGTGGGAGGATCACATCCAGCAAAGCCAGGTTCTCCTCCAGGGTGAAAGGCTGTGACCTCTCCACAGACCTTGACATGGTTCCAGGGAATCAGTAGCAGCAGCTGGGTCGTGGAATACAAAGATGTGCAGGCAAGTGCTCCCTCATGGGACCTGGCTGCCTTATATCTGCCTTGCTGGCCTGTTTCATGCACAGGAGTACAGAGTGATTGGTCACTCACATTTGCATCCTATGTTTCCTCCAATCCCTTCAAACCTAGCACAGTCAGTGGGTTCTTATTGTGTTTTTTTCTTCAGCATGATGTCAACTCCACAAACACATTGCAACAAAGTAGATTCATTCCAACTGACTTCTGCTGAACACCTTCCGGAAAAAATTCAAACTTTAAACTTGGTCTCCATGACAACCAGCATGCATGTAGGCCTTTATACTTGTCCCTCATGTGTCCCCTATGTAATTTTGAGCTTCACACACAGGTACGGTGCGTTCCGGGGCCCTAGGGCACCCCAAATGCATAGCAACGGCCCGTACAGGCGTGTGTACGCTCCGTACCACTATGGGTGTTCTCGCGTATGCATACTCATAGTGATAGTGAGCGTACAGGCGTGTGTACGCTCCGTACCACTATGGGTGTTCTCGCATATGCGTACTCATAGTGATAGTGAGCGTACAGGCGTGTGTACGCTCCGTACCACTATGGGTGTTCACGCGTATGCATACTCATAGTGATAGTGAGCGTACAGGCGTGTGTACGCTCCGTACCACTATGGGTGTTCTCGCATATGCGTACTCATAGTGATAGTGAGCGTACAGGCGTGTGTACGCTCCGTACCACTATGGGTGTTCTCGCATATGCGTACTCATAGTGATAGTGAGCGTACAGGCGTGTGTACGCTCCGTACCACTATGGGTGTTCACGCGTATGCATACTCATAGTGATAGTGAGCGTACAGGCGTGTGTACGCTCCGTACCACTATGGGTGTTCTCGCATATGCGTACTCATAGTGATAGTGAGCGTACAGGCGTGTGTACGCTCCGTACCACTATGGGTGTTCTCGCATATGCGTACTCATAGTGATAGTGAGCGTACAGGCGTGTGTACGCTCCGTACCACTATGGGTGTTCTCGCATATGCGTACTCATAGTGATAGTGAGCGTACAGGCGTGTGTACGCTCCGTACCACTATGGGTGTTCACGCGTATGCATACTCATGGTGGTACGGAGCGTACACACGCCTGTACGCTCACTATCACTATGAGTACGCATACGCGAGAACACCCATAGTGAGACGGAGCGTACACACGCCTGTACGCTCACTATCACTATGAGTACGCATATGCGAGAACACCCATAGTGAGACGGAGCGTACACACGCCTGTATGCTCACTATCACTATGAGTACGCATACGCGAGAACACCCATAGTGGTACGGAGCGTACACACGCCTGTACGCTCACTATCACTATGGGTACACATACGGCAGCACTCCCATAGTGATACGGGAACGTACACAGGCCCTCTTTGCGAAAGTACAGTGCTTTTCACACATCACAGTGGTGACAGGCAGCACACAGGAAGGAATAGGGCTGACATACTTGTCCATGGATGGACATCAAGGCATTGTCTGGGCAGTACTACATGTGTGGGGCACAGGTGTGAAAGGCTGTGATGTGGCACATTACTCCGGAGTCGAGAAGGCACCAGATGTCTGATGAGATGTGTACACATGTAATGTGTGACGGTGCAATGTGTGCCAGGCATGCCCTTGACTCCTTTGACATGTGTGCATGTCGTACTGCACACTTGGGATGAGCGTCACTGGCATGGCACGGAAAACAACACACGCAAGTGTCCCCTGAGGCCCGGTACAGGGGTTACCACACCAGATATGTCACTACCCACGGTGCACGATGTGACTATGTCATGTATGTGTGGGGGGTTCCCATTAGGTTGATGTTGGAGCTCCCTCAAAAGCAGCAGCTGTTGCAGCAACCAACATGTGTGTGTGTGTAGATTGACATGGCACACTGTTCCGCACACCATGCCACATGTGGTATCGGATGTGAGGTGCGTATGTATGCATGGGACACGGAGTAGCGTAACAAGGACATGTCTGCATCCTCTCTATGAATGTGTGGTGAGTCATCACATGTACACCTTCATGGCAAGGTGTGTGGGCTGTCCTGTGGCTCTAGTGTTCCGCTACCAGTCTCTGCAATCGACATCCTACTTCTGCTGATGTGTGGATGTATGTCACTCCTGTCTTGGGTCTGGCTGTTCACTTACACTGGGACACAGCTAATCCCATGCCATGTCATGTGGAGGTTCACAATCTCCGTGTGTAGCTGGGTCTTGGTAGGAGTGTCACCTGGCAGCCATACGTGTCCAGGGCATGTGGCACATACCTGACTCCGTGTGTAGCATATGTGTATTGACAGATTAACATGTGCTCAGTACAAATAAATTGTTGTTGTGGTGCACTCACTCTTCCTTGTCACTTCAAAATTACTGCAGAGCGCCGCCTCTTCCCCGACCAATTCCGGACTTGGCTGCCATGCGGGAGAATGACTGTATCCGGTGCTACCGCTTCCCCCAACCGTTGATTCTGGAGTTGATGGCGAGACTGGCACCACACCTGCAACCGCTGCACAGGTATCCTATGGCACTGACACCCAAGCTGAAGGTAATGGCAGCCCTACATTTTCTTGCCACGGGTACCTTTCAAAATACCATAGCTCATGTTGGTGGCATGTCCCAGAGCATGTTCTGCCGTGTGCTGCATGATTTCTTAGAGGCCATGTTGATTCACCTGGATGACTTAATCCATTTCCCAACCCCTGAAATGTTGACTGGGGTCAAGCGTGGATTCTATGCCCTGGGAGGGATGCCCCATGTCATTGGGTCCATAGATGGGACACATGTGGCTTTGGTACCACCACAGGCACAGGAGGTAGCGTACAGGAATCGCAAGCACTACCACTCCATCAATGCCCTTGTGGTGTGTCTGTCCAACATGGTGATTTCACATGTCTGTGCTCGTTTTCCAGGATCAGCACACGATGCCTACATCATGAGGCGTAGCAGGATGCCTGAAATGATGACGCAGCTGCGCAACGAACGAGCATGTGTTGTTGGTGGGTACAGTCTGTCTGTCCTGTATTTTGCGTAGACTTCCAGCACGACCGCTTCTCCTGTCCTACTTATGTCCATGTGGTTTCCATGTAGGGGACGCTGGCTATCCCAACATGCCATGGCTGATCACACCTCTCCGCAACCCCATCACGCCGGCCCAGCTCCGCTACAACACCGCCCATGGCCGGACAAGGCGAGTGATAGAGAGGACGTTTGGCCTCCTGAAGAGCCGATTCCGATGCCTCCACAAGACCGGCGGCGCGCTCCCATATGCCCCGGCGAAGGTCTGCAAAATCTTCATGGTCTGCTGCATGCTGCACAACATGGCAGTTGAGAAAGCTGTGCCACTCATCCTGGATCAAGATGATCAGGACCATCCACCCGTGGAGGACGAAGGTCTTGGCAATGGGGCTAGTGATGTGGAGGATGTGGTTCCGCAAGAGGACATCCGGACTCGGCTCATACGCGACTTCTTTGCTTAGTGGTGAGTACCAGTGTCTGTGTGTGCACGCATTGGTCCCCGTGTGGCATGTGTTGCGATGTGTGTGTCCATCTGCATGTATGCCACGTGAGTCAGAGGAGTGTGTGGATGTGTCACTGGAGTGATGGTGGCAGTGATGTGTATTTCCCCAGTCATAACTGTGACCTGGCATGTTGTCATCCTTACATGTGTCGAGTACATGCACATGCAAGTGGCTGTGCTTTTTGTGGCTGACTTCTTGTGTGTCTCTCATCCCCAGGTACTTGCGCATGCCGTCTGCTGGTTGCATTGTTGTGGCACTGCTATTCCTCATGGACAGGTCATCGTGTGCTGACTCAGCGTTACAGGCACGGACAAGTTTGGAAGTCTCCTTAGGGTAAGGGATGCATCAGGGGTGTATTGGGTGTGGCAGTTGTTGACGATCTATGCACACTGCCCCTGTCGATGTTTGGTTCCTCTGCAGACATGTCGCATCACCATGGTACACATTACATGCAGCTGGGTACACCTGAATAGATGGTCATACTTGTTGACAGTCATCAGTGATGGGATTGTGGAATGTGATGATGGCATCAATGTGTGTTACACTGCCCTCGGACACATACGGTTTGCCTTGGCTTGACATGCTGTGGGACTTCCACATCAGCGGATCAATGGTGTATGGCAGTCTCTCCGTGAGCAGCAGGGGGTGTTTAGCTGTTAGCCGACACTTGTGTGCCAGTTCCATGGCTATCACGCATTTGTGCTGCAGAAGGGGGGTTCCAGTGTTGGACCCACATGTTACTCCACATGACCCGTTCATGTGTACTCCAAGTTGCCTCCGCAATCCCGAATACATGACTAATAAAGGTGTCCCTATGCCTCCAAGGTGCCTCTTCTCAGTCAATGCTGGTGTGTTGCCACGGTGCATCCGGCATGTGTGGCATGGTTTTCCGTGATAGTGGCTATGTGTCTATGTGTAGAGTAGCAAGATGCAAGCTGTTTGTGTGGGATTAGACACTGTATTGTGCATGTAGTCTATGACTGTGTGGGTATTGTGACATGTGCCATCCCCATGCATCCAACGTTGGCCAGGCCACCATTCACTGCATCCACCTGACTCAAGCTTGCAGGACATGGTTCTGCCACCTGTCCACACATACCTGGGTGCCCCCCAGGACACTCCACATGATCCCTGACCTCTGCGCATGGCTGTCGCTGTACTCAATATGTCTGTCGGCACGGTTGTGCGGCCACCCCCTCAGCTGGTTGGGCCCATCACGGGTGTGTATGGTGCTCCATGTCTGTCTTGCCTAATACAATGTGACCCATGTGTGTCCTGTGCCAGACTCAGGCCCCAGGGTGTGGATGGTTGAAGTCAAATGAGAACTCAGGCATAGTTAGACTTTACAAGACACATGTAAGGTAATAATGCAATTGGTAGGCATCTTCTCTTTATGGTGTGACTTTTTATTTTGGTTGGGGTGGGGGGGGGGTTTGACATGAGGGGCTTTCCGGGTGTGTGGAATCCAAAGTTCACTAGGGGAGTTGGTGTCCTTGCCATTTGAAATCCTCAGAGTCCATGCCACAGTCTTTGTCAACATTGGTCAGACAGTGACCAGCAAGTCCATGTGGCAGAGCATGTCTTTTGATGCTGTGCTGCTGTTGCTCCGGTGGGCCAGGTGCCAGGCCAGGTGTCCTGGGAGATGGTGCTGTTGCGCCGACCCTCACGGTCTTTTCCGTGGACGACCCGCCCTCCTGCGGGGACCCTCAGAAGCAGGCCGTGACGATGTTTGGGATGCTCCGTCGGATGTCTCCTCCTCCTCCTCATCCCTCCCTGTGGGTGGTGATGTTCTACGCCTGATGGCACAGGGAGGGTTGCCCATGTTGTCGGTCATCCGACGGAGTATACTGTGAATTCCCGTGAACACCGTCACGAGCTCAGCCTGTCTGTCCTCCATCCTCCGGTGGTGTTGCAGTAGACAGGCATGTTGCTCCGCATGTTGCTGGGCCTGCTGGGTCTTGATCCCCTCGAGGATGGACACAACCTGGGCCATGCCCGTGGTGTCCTGCCGGTATGTGTCCAGGATGTTTTGGACATGGGAATATACCGGTTCCCCAGCCAACTGGTCAGGCTCGCGCCTCCGCCGTCCTCCGCTCCCACCACCTCTGCCCACTTGCACCTGGCCTGCCCTTGTGGGCACATCGGGTCTCCGGGACCCCTGAGGGGTGGCATTGGCGTTGTCGCCTGCCTCCTCCTGGGTGCCCGGGACTCCGTGTCCCTCCTGGCCAGCCTGGCTGCATTGTGGTGGTGGGGCAGGGATCCTGGGTGTCTCCTGGGATGTGGCAGGAGTGGGGGTGGCGGTTGGCCCAGTTGTACCTGACGCAGGTGCTGCAGGTCGTTGGACACTAGAGGGGCCAGGTTGGTCGGGGTCGGGTTCGTCCACAGAGTGGTGAGAGTCGTCGCTGCCGGTGGCTCTGTCATCCCGCCGAGCCGGGTCCTGTGTGTCTTCCCCCCCAGTGTTGGGGGTGATCGACGACGTTGACCTGTGTGTGAGAGAGACAATGTTAATTTTGTTCCATGCAACATCCATGTTTCATTGTTTTCAAAGATGGCACATTTCCTCTGGGAATTTGTATATGTCTTGCATTCCACTGACAGTGCACTTGTGCATGGGTATGTCCCTTGGCCACAGCTTTTGAGACTTTACCTATGTGTGGCACAGTCTTATTTGCTGCGTCAATTGTGACAGCAGTCAGCAGTGGAGTGGGCAGGTGTGGCGAGCCATGCATTGGCGCCTTCCGTGTAGCACTGTACGTGTGCACATGGAGTGGTTCCACACACTTAAATGATGCAGGTAGCTGTCGTTGTGCTCGTGCACAGGTTGTGACATGGCCCTGTCTTTTGCCATGGAGAAGAGGGGGGGTTCTGGCACTGGCCACCCTTGTCTACATGCACGCAGTCAACCTGCTGACGAGCAGACATCCCCACACCCCACAAGGCTGATTTGCTCTCCCTGTGTGTCCCTTTCTCGCTCCCTCTCTGTCCCCCTCTCCCTCCCTCTGTGTGTCAGCCTCCTCCCTCTGTCCGTCTCCCTGTGTCTCCCTCCCTCTCTGTCCCCCTCTCCCTCCCTCCGTGTGTCAGCCTCCTCCCTCTGTCCGTCTCCCTGTGTCTCCCTCCCTCTCTGTCCCCCTCTCCCTCCCTCCGTGTGTCAGCCTCCTCCCTCTGTCCGTCTCCCTGTGTCACACTCCCTCTCTGTCCCCCTCTCCCTCCCTCTGTGTGTCAGCCTCCTCCCTCTGTCTGTCTCCCTGTGTCTCCCTCCCTCTCTGTCCCCCTCTCCCTCCCTCTGTGTGTCACCCTCTGTCACCTCAGCCCAGCTTCCTGGGCACAGACTGTTCGCAGATCTTTGAATGGCCCTTGGATTGTTGATGTGAGTTTGTTTCTGATCTCCAGGCACCCATTAGGTGTAGTGTGTGTGTCTGCACTGCTGCTGTGGTGATGTGTGCTGCCACTCTTTCACAGTGTTGGCTGTTCATTAGCTGCTGTCATGTGCAAGAACGTGCCGTCACCCCCATGTGTTGATGCAAGGCGTCCGCCATTTGCTGGCGAGTCTTTCCTGTGTGGGGACACACTGTTTGTCTGGCTGTGACCTAGGCCATATGGGCAGAGGGCATTGTTGTCTGCTTCTGAGTTGCACTATGTGATTTTTGGGGCCCACACTCCCGCCATCCGGGTTACCGTGTCTTGCGTTGGTGTTTTCTGTGGCCTGTGACTTGACATTGTCCAGCTGGGTGCATGGGGCATGGTGGCGCTAGTGGCATGTGCGTGTTCATGGAGTGTGGTTGAGTCATGCGATAGCTTGGGGTGATTGCGTGCCTGTTTGTGAGTTTGGTTGTGGATGACGTTCCCCCCATGTGAGGTGAGTTGTTTGTGTACTCACCCGGGTCTCGGAGTCCTTCTAATCCGTCCACTGCCACCACCGGCAGTATGGCCATCACCCTCTCCTCCCAGGGATGGTATTCTACGCGTCTGCGGGGCGGCCCTCCTCCAGTGACGTTGGCCTGGTTGTGTTCGTCCGTCATTTTGGCTCGGACCCTCCTCCGCAGATCGTACCACCTGGCTTGGCATTCATGCCTGGTCCTTCTGGTGTCTGCAACAGCATTCAAAGCATCGACGATAGTCTGCCACATGGATGTTTTTTCGGTAATGGTGGTCTGTCTGACCAATGTTCCAAAGAGGTGTGGCTCAACTCTGAGGATTTCATCGACAAGGACCTCCAACTCTCGGCTAGTGAACTTTGGATTCTTGTTAGAGGGCATGGTGAGGGGTGTGGGTGTGGATGGTGGGGGGGGGGTGGATGGTTGTGGGTGTGTGTGTGTGGTTGTGCAGGTGTGTGTGTGAATGTGATGTGGGGGTGTTTGTGAAGGTGTGTGTGTGTGAAGGTGTGCAAGTGTAAGGTGTGGTAGAGCTTCTAGTATGGTGCTGTAGGTTGTCTGTGGGGTCTGGCAGCAGTGAGTCTGTTGCAAAGGCTCATGGTTTGTGTGTGTGGGCCCTTTTTATTGGTCCATTGGTGGGTGTGGCTGTGTTTGAACTTTGGGTGGGTGTGTTATAAGAAGTGGTTGTGTTTTGGGACTCTGTTTTGGATTTTGGCAGTTGCAGGTAAGTGATTGTGTTGTTTTTGAGCTTGTTGGACATGTTTAGTGGCTTTGTGCCATTCGAATGGTGTATTCTTGTGTTGTTTTGCTTTGTCCTGGTTGTGTACGTGCGTTTTTAGCGTGTGTACTGTGTGTACTTCGGGCATTTTGTTGTACAGTGCTGTCCTTGTGTCTGGCTTGGTACGACTCGTACATGCGCGATGTTGTGTGGAGGTGCTGGTGTTGGGGCCTGGGGTACGCTCCATACGTCCGCGGGTGAGGGTACGGGTCGTACATACATGGTTGGGGGTACGACACGTACACGGGTGTACATACACGGGGGTACGACACGTACACGGGTGTACATACACAGGGGGGTACGACTCGAACGTACACAGGTGTACATACACGGGGGGTACGACACGTACACGGGTGTACATACACTGGGGGGTATGACTCGAACGTACACGGGTGTACATACACGGGGGTAGGACACGTACACGGGTGTACATACATGGGTGGGGGTACGACTCGAACGTACACGGGTGTACATACACGGGGGTAGGACACGTACACGGGTGTACATACACGGGTGGGGGTACGACTCGAACGTACACAGGTGTACATGCACGGGGGGTACGACACGTACACGGGTGTACATACACGGGGGGTATGACTCGAACGTACACGGGTGTACATACACGGGGGTAGGACACGTACACGGGTGTACATACACGGGTGGGGGTACGACTCGAACGTACATGGGTGTACATGCACGGGGGGTACGACTCGTACACAGGTGTACATACACGGGGGGTACGACACATACACGGCTGTACATACACGGGGGGTACGATTCGAACGTACACGGGTATACATACACAGGGGGGTAGGACACGTACACGGGTGTACATACACGGGTGGGGGTACGACTCGAACGTACACGGGTGTACATACACGGGGGTACGACTCGAACGTACGGGGGCTGGGGGGGTGTTCTGCGCGTATGCGGGCACATGTCTCCATGGTTGCTATGGGAGTTCGGTGCGGACGGTGTTTTTTCCATACGGTTGTAACATCGGACGCACGGGATGGATCGTGATTCCGCAGTCGGACTTCACTTTTCACATTTGTACGGTGAATCGTCCGGGGACGTGTCGGACACATTTTCCGACCCGAGGACGTGTGGGGAATTATTCCCAATGCGATTCGTATGGTCTTTTTCCCATGCGAATCGTAATTGGCAGTTTGTACGGCACTTGTACGATTCGTACGGTAAAAAGACCCGATACGAGTCGTACGGGCCATTTTTTTACCGGATCGTGATCGGCACCTAAATGTTTTAAGAATTACCACTTTATTCCAACCAAGATGGCTTCAGGTGTGCCATACGTTTGTCATAAGTAGGACTGTTAGCGCTCTAGTTGTTCTTTACTCTGGGAAGCTGCAGTAGAACACAAAGGGGTACGCTCCATACGTCCGCGGGTGAGGGTACGGGTCGTACATACACGGTTGGGGGTACGACACGTACACGGGTGTACATACACGGGGGGTACGACACGTACACGGGTGTACATACACAGGGGGGTACGACTCGAACGTACACAGGTGTACATACACGGGGGGTACGACACGTACACGGGTGTACATACACTGGGGGGTACGACTCGAACGTACACGGGTGTACATACACGGGGGTAGGACACGTACACGGGTGTACATACATGGGTGGGGGTACGACTCGAACATACACGGGTGTACATACACGGGGGTAGGACACGTACACGGGTGTACATACACGGGTGGGGGTACGACTCGAACGTACACAGGTGTACATGCACGGGGGGTACGACTCCTACACGGGTGTACATACACGGGGGGTACGACACGTACACGGGTGTACATACACGGGGGGTATGACTCGAACGTACACGGGTGTACATACACGGGGGGTAGGACACGTACACGGGTGTACATACACGGGTGGGGGTACGACTCGAACGTACACGGGTGTACATGCACGGGGGGTACGACTCGTACACGGGTGTACATACACGGGGGGTACGACACATACACGGGTGTACATACACGGGGGTACGACTCGAATGTACACGGGTGTACATACACGGGGGGTAGGACACGTACACGGGTGTACATACACGGGTGGGGGTACGACTCGAACGTACACGGGTGTACATGCACGGGTGTACGACTCGTACACGGGTGTACATACACGGGGGTACGACACGTACATGGATGTACATACACGGGGGTACGACTCGAACGTACACGGGTGTACATACACGGGGGGTAGGACACATACACGGGTGTACATACACGGGTGGGGGAATGACTCGAACGTACACGGGTGTACATGCACGGGGGTACGACTCGTACACGGGTGTACATACACGGGGGTACGACACGTACACGGGTGTACATACACAGGGGGTACGACTCGAACGTACACGGGTGTACATACACGGGGGTACGACTCGTACACGTGTGTACATACACGGGGGTACGACTCGAATGTACACGGGTGTACATACACGGGGGTAGGACACGTACACGGGTGTACATACACGGGTGGGGGTACGACTCGAACGTACACGGGTGTACATACACGGGGGTAGGACACGTACACGGGTGTACATACATGGGTGGGGGTACGACTCGAACGTACACGGGTGTACATACATGGGGGGTAGGACACGTACACGGGTGTACATACACGGGTGGGGGTACGACTCGAACGTACACGGGGGTACGACTCGTACACGGGTGTACATACACGGGGGGTACGACACGTACACGGGTGTACATACACGGGGGGTACGATTCGAACGTACACGGGTATACATACACAGGGGGGTAGGACACGTACACGGGTGTACATACACGGGTGGGGGTACGACTCGAACGTACACGGGTGTACATACACGGGGGTACGACTCGAACGTACGGGGGCTGGGGGGGTGTTCTGCGCGTATGCGGGCACATGTCTCCATGGTTGCTATGGGAGTTCAGTGCGGACGGTGTTTTTTCCATACGGTTGTAACATCGGACGCACGGGATGGATCGTGATTCCGCAGTCGGACTTCACTTTTCACATTTGTACGGTGAATCGTCCGGGGACGTGTCGGACACATTTTCCGACCCGAGGACGTGTGGGGAATTATTCCCAATGCGATTCGTATGGTCTTTTTCCCATGCGAATCGTAATTGGCAGTTTGTACGGCACTTGTACGTTTCGTACGGTAAAAAGACCCGATACGAGTCGTACGGGCCATTTTTTTACCGGATCGTGATCGGCACCTAAATGTTTTAAGAATTACCACTTTATTCCAACCAAGATGGCTTCAGGTGTGCCATACGTTTGTCATAAGTAGGACTGTTAGCGCTCTAGTTGTTCTTTACTCTGGGAAGCTGCAGTAGAACACAAAGGAATCAACTGACAGTCTCTGCCCTTGTTGGATGTACATGTTTTACTGAGAATGTCAGACTTCATTCTCACATGACTGAGAAAGATAATGTGAATTCACAGAAAATATGCTCTCAGTTAGTTTATAGATCACCTTCCAAACCTCTGTGGGAAAAGCATGAGAAAATAGTTTTCTCTCACACATGATTCATGATATCACAGCAGAAGGCTTTTTCACATGGTAAAATCACCTTAGAACACATCACAATTCCTAAAATGAGTATGGTACAATCAACAAATGATTTATAATGTAACTAAAGTCTTAAAACCTTCTATTAACTGCAATGCTTTTTAATGAGGTGCTATCATGTATATTGGTCCCAAGATGGCTGCCAACACTTCTTGGATGAAGTGCTGACAGCCAATCAGATCTCACGATTAGGGGTGGGCGGAATTTGCAAAATCCACTTTCGCAAATAATCGCGATAATGTTTAAAATTAGCGCAAACAAGCGGAAATATTGCGAAGATGCGGAAGTTTTTTTCCCGCATGTTCGCGAGATTTTCTGCATGGTTGCGGGCCGCTAACTTACCCATCTGGTTGCTCGCGGGCGCGGCCATCTTGTTTTGAGTTGTCTCGTGGTGCATGATCGCGAGAAGAAAGACGTGATCGAGCGACGCATGACGTCACTGCGGGCGCGAACTGTCACGAGACAGCGCAAATGGCTAAAAACAATACAACATCTCATGGAGAACGCGACCGGATCAAGAAAACTTGTCGGCGAACGCAGGGATTCAGGTAAGGCAATCGCGCGCGCGCGAGAATGTATTATTTTACAGCGCGAGCAAGAAACAAATTTTTACATTTTCGCGCTCTCCGCGGAACGCGAAAATGTCAAATTCTCACAATTTCCGCGAACGGAACGAAATTTTAGCCCAGGCCTACTCACGATGAGATGTGTGGTTAGGCTCCGCCCAGATATATATGTGATTTTACTTTTGATTCTCTCAGGAACTACTGAATGGATGTACACCATTTAAGCAAAAGGCACATGCCTGACCTGAGGACTACCTCTTTGCCAAATTTCAAGTAATTCTGTTCAGCCGTTCGGGCTGTACCTTCGACTAAAGGTCCTATGGGAAAATGCATGGGGAAAACGCGTTTTGGGACCCCCCTTTTTTCTCAGCCCCTGCTTGACAAATCACCCCGAGACTTTCAGGGTAGGAGCTGAGCGGAGCGCCTCATTAGTTTTGAAAATTTCACGAAGATAAGTCAATCGGCGCCAAAGTTATTCAAAATAGAATTTTCAGATTTCCTATGGGAATTCGGTCCTAACTATAACTATCTACTGGCGACCGCCAGTAGATAACATACACACTGAAAAAAACATAGGTTTCAGGGACATCAACTCACAACCTAAATTGTGTGAATGTCTATATCAGTCGCTAACACGTGCATTAAGCAAGACACAATTAATTAGTCACTTATACAGTTAGTCACACACCTACTTAATCATCCATCCTGAGTCTTATACACTCATTCATTCTTCAATACACCTTGGCATATATATTTATAAAACATATTTAAACTTTACAGAAACACACATTCACTGGATGATGTCATCAGTGATGTCATTTGAGATCTTATTAGTGATGTCATCAGTGATGTCACTGACCATGTCACGAATGATGTAATATGTGACATCATCAGCAGTACATTGCGGGGGCGCAAGTTATAGTTGGCTCAACAAACTATAACATGCAAATTTCTCTGGTTTTATATAAATCAAATGTCCAACTAACTATGACGTCCCTGAAACCTATGGTTTTTTCAGTGAAAATCTAAGGTTTTTTTAAATGCTAATTCCTAACTATAATTTCCCTGAAACCTATAGTTTTTTCAGTGAATTTCTAAGGTTTTTTGAATGCTAATTTCTAACTATAACGTGCCTGAAACCTATGGTTTTTTCTGTGAATTTCTAAGGTTTTTTTAATGCTAATTTCTAAGTATTACGTCTCTGAAACCTATGGTTTATTCAATGAATTTCAAAGTTTTTTTAAATATCGAACTACTATTGTGTATTTGTCATTAATACTATTTTTTCGAACTTTTCAACTACATAAAATAAAGTGCAAAACTACTATGTAACGTAATACATTTCACAAATTACAATGAGTTTTTTTTTTTTTTTTTTTTTTTTAAAACCTTTATTTATATCAATCTGGAACACAGCTATTCAGCTGACATCCCGGAGGTTCGGCTGCCAATTAAGCAACACATGAAAGCGTCCGTAGCTCTAGTACAGGAAAGAGACAAAGGTTCAGTTTTTTAGACAACCTACAATAAATAACACTAGCAAGGCAGTATACACAATAAACTTGTGCCAGTTCCCGGTGAGGGTGTGGCCCCATTCCCAAAATCAGGAGAAAGCCACCGGGCGGGTGGATGAGGGAAAAGCAGAGGCGCTAACATTCTAGCATAGTTGCATCATGAAAATCCCAAGTTGGAAGTGAGGCTAGGGGGAAAGTCGCTCCTCTAACGGTTCAGTGGCCGGGGGCAGACATATATCACCCCTATACTGGTTCCATCGTCCCCATATCTTATGCCATTTCTTAGGCCGCCCCGGGCACTATACACCGTTTTCTCCCTAAACATGCTCCAGTCCATATTGTCCATCCATGCATCCAGAGCGAGAGGTCTCTGAGAGCCCCACAGTCGCGCAATATCACGCTTCGCCACCATATTCCCAAGGGTCACCCATTGAGTCTGCGCCGCGTCATAAGCAGTAGGACCCCAGACATTCAAAAGAAAGCGCCGTGCCTCTGGCAGCAGTGCAATACCCGTGACCTCCTGCATCACTACATGAATGTGGTTCCAGAACTCCGCGATCACACCACATTCCCATATGATATGTAGAAAGGTGCCCACCATCCCACAGCCCCTCTTACATAAACCATCCTCGGAGAAACCCATATGAATCAGTCGGGGCCCAGTGACGTAGACTCTATTAAGTATCTTAAGCTGGACCAGCCTTAGCCGTGCGGGGATAGCGACCTCCTTAGGAGAGGAGATGGCGTACTGCCAGTCCTCATCATCCAGTTCAAGGCCTTCCCTAGTCCACTGATCACGCACCCCAAGGAGGAGGTCGGTCCGGACATTAACGAGCTTCTTATAAATTAAGGAGATTGTACTCTCCGGCATATGGCCAACCAGGATCCGATCCTCCAAGGGAGAGAACTCAGGCACCTTCTCCCCTTCGACGAGGACGGACCGAAGAGCATGGCGTACCTGTGCATACCGGAAATATTCCGTACCCTCCAGAGCGTACTCCGTCCGTAGCTCGTCAAACGATTTAACTCGCCCCTTAGCCAGCAGATCCCCCACCCTGGATATGCCGATCAGATCACATTTCTCGAATCCCTTCGTGTGCCAAAGTTTCCCCAACAGATCGGAATCAAACAGCGGAGTGGCGAGGGTGAGCCTATCCTTCCAACCCAGCGAGTTCGTAACCGCCTTCCACACGTGCACCGCCACCTTGGTTGGCCCCGTGAGGGACCCATCCGTTGACCTGGAGTAGAGTGCTCTGAAGTAATTACCCCCGTGCAGCAACCACCGGTCCATAGCGAAGCCGGGGCTCAGCGCCGGACCGTAGACTCCGTGATTGATCGCACTCAATTGAGAGGCCCAATAATATCTTCTGATGTCAGGAAGCGCGATACCCCCATCGTACCACGGAAGGGTCAGCTTTGCTATCGCTATACGCGGACGGCCATCCCACAGCAACGAGCGCTGGAGGCTCTCAACTTCCCAAAAATAGCTGGCCGGGACCAGCTCCAGGGTATTCTGCAGGGCATAGAGAAACCAGGGAAGAGACATCATTTTGAACAGCGCAGCACGGCCAAGGAGGGAAAGCGGCAGCCGCCGCCAGCCCGCCACATCCCGCCGCAGGCGTGTCAACGGAGGGAGCAGGTTTCTCTCATATCGAACAGTTGGATCGGTGGAGATATAGATCCCCAGATACAAGAAACCCTCCCGAGCGATCTGGATCAAGCAATTCCGCGGGAGAACAGGGACGTCTCCACTCAGGGCATACAGATACGACTTCCCCCAGTTAATGGTGAGACCCGAGTTCCTACCAAAAGAAGTCAAAATGTCACAGACAACTATGAGAGACTTCCTGGGTGAAGTGAGGTATAGCAGAATGTCGTCGGTATAAAGGGAAATGCGGTCCTCATGATCTGGTGACCATCGAATCCCCCTTACATCTGGGTGCCATTGTATCCAGGCCGCCAGCGGTTCAAGAGCGAGAGCAAACAACAACGGCGACAGGTGACAGCTCTGCCTGGTGCCCCTCCCCTGCTCGAACGGACGGGACGCCCTACCATTGACCGCGACTTTAGCCAGGGGTCCTTCATACAGTAGTCTCACCCAGCCAACAAAGCCAGGTCCAAAGCCGAATTTTGCAAGTGCGGCCCACAGATATGCCCACTCCACCATGTCGAAAGCCATCGTGGCGTCAAGTGCTGCCACAATGGTCGGCTCCCGCAGCGTCCCCGTCCTTGCGAGCACGCCGTGGATGCGCCTAAGGTTCAACGCAGTGTTACGGTGCGGGATGAAACCAGATTGATCCGGGTGGATCAGGTCCCCGATCACCCTGATCAAATGGTTGGCCAGGACTTTAGCGAGGATTTTCGGCTCGGCATTAAGTAGCGAGATCGGCCTATATGAGCTGCACTTATTCCTGGGCTTGCCATCTTTATGTATGACCACAATTGTCGCCAGGCGTTGGTCGAATGGAAGGCATCCCGTCTCCCGCGCCTCCACAAACATAGCTCGTAGATGGGGAGCGATCTTGTCCGGCCGGAGCTTATAGAACTCAATTGGCAGGCCATTCGGGCCCGAGGCCTTGCCCGGGCGCAGTGAGCGGATAGCACCCGCGACTTCGTCAGCCGTGATGTCGCCATCTAGATCTTCCCTGTCTATGTCAGAGAGGCAAGGCAAAGCAAGATCGCGCAGAAGTTCACACGAGTCCTCCACAGGCCTGTCCAACACAGAGGTATAGACCGTGCGGAAATAATCTGTGAAGCACTGAACTATGCCATCCGGCTCAGTGACAGTAACGCCACCCTCTGTTACTAGGTCCGGCACCACACGATTGACCCGCTCCTTTTTATCCAGCCACGCTATTAATTTCCCGGCCTTGTCCCCGATGTCGTACAGTCGCCCCTGCTGCTCCCTACTCAGAGCTTTGGCCGCATCCGTCACCAGGGCCTTGTACTCCGCCTGCTTAAGGCTCAATTTATGCAGCGCTGCTGCCGTGACCTCCTCCTCCAAAACCAACTCTAGAGCCGCCATCTCCGCCTCGATCTGAGCGACCTCCGCATCCCGCCGACGTTTGGCTGCCGCTATCAAGGAGAGGGCCTCTCCTCTCAGCACAGTTTTAAACGCTTCCCACAAAGACACCGCAGACGTGACCGAGCCGAGATTTTCCTGGAAATAGCGATCGACCGCCTTCAGCACCGCACTACGAGTCTTAGGGTCACGGAGATACCAGGGGTTAATCGGAGCCACCCTGCCCCCCACTCCTCTACCAACATCCATACAGATCCACACCGGCGAATGGTCAGAAATACCCCTAGCCATGTGCCTAGCCTCGGACACAAAGGAGGCGTGTGCGGCCAAGGTTAGCACATAATCAATTCTAGAGAGACTGCCATGCGCCCCGGAGTGGAAAGTGTACTGCCGCTGTGTGGGATGCAACAGTCTCCAACAATCAACCAGACCAAGGGTATCTACAAAATCTGGAAGCCATTTCAGCGCCCCCCCAGAACTTCTTGGCGGGTGTCTGTCAAGCAATCCGGAGCCAACCGCATTAAAGTCACCACCCACCACCAACATTCCCTCTGGGAGATCCAACAGAGCCCTCCCCAGGTCCGCAAATGTGGAGGGCTGCAGCGCAGGAGGCACATAAACCGACACCAGGACCAGCGTCCTGCCCTCCCACCTCCCCGCCACAGCCGCAAATCGTCCCCTATCATCAACAGTGGTGGAGTCAACCTCAAACGGCAGCGAGGACCTGACAAGTATTCCAGCCCCTCTAGAGCCTGAGGAAAACCCCGAGTGTGCGACAAATTTGTAGCCCTTCCTGTTGAGTGCGTAGCACATGTTACCTATCAAGTGTGTCTCTTGCAATAAGACTATATCAGGGGAGCATCGCTTCAGAAATTGCAGGACAATCCCTCGCTTAATACGATCCCCCAAGCCATTAACATTCCAACTGAGTATCTTTAAGCCCCTACCCCCCATCCCGAAATGTAAGGAGACCTCCACCCTCCCCGTAGAACCGCACTCGAGCAACAGAAGTTTGCATCACTACGCCTTACAGAACAAAAAACAACAACAACCACTTCAACAACCCCAATCCACCCCCCACCCTGCACCCCTGCGTAAGCTCCAAAAGCCCCCCCAACTTGCAGTGTGCCTGTCGCCCCATTCAAAGACTAATCTACAAAAAGAACCCCAGAGGAGGAAAAAGCTCCCTTCCTACCCCTGCCACCCTCCGGACTACCACCCTCCCGGAGGAACCGAAGACTGTGAGTCACCGTCCTGAACAAAATCAGAGTGATCTAGCACCCAAGTCCTCGCTCATTGTTCATCACGGCCACCTTCTGCTCCACCGTCATGTTCCCCGCTAGGCCGTCGTTGGGGCAATGTGTCCAGCCAGTCTCCGACCATGTCAGGTGAGTCAAAAAAGAAAGTCCGCTCTTCATACACCACACGCAACCTGGCCGGGAAGAGCATGGCGTACTTCAGTCCCATCTCTCTTAGCCTTCTCTCGACCGCCAGGAAACCTTGCCGTTGCTTCTGCACCATCTGGGTAAAGTCCGGATAAAAACTCAGTGTGCTGTTCTGAAAAGTCATCGGGCCGGACACTCGTGAGGCTTGTAGAATGGCGTTGCGGTCCCTGAAGTTAAAGATCCTGGCGACAATCGGTCTCGGAGGGGCCCCCACCTTGGGCCTCCCACCAGGGACTCTGTGGGCCCGTTCAACAGTAAAGAACTTACTAAGGCCTTTGGGCGCCAGATGGTTCACCACCAAGTCCTCCACGAACAGGTCCACCGACTGTTCCTCCAAATTTTCCGGGACCCCAATAATGCGCACGTTATTACGCCGTGCACGGCCTTCAAACTCCTCCAGCCGTCGGGCAAAGTGGTCATTTGCGGTCCTCAAAGTACGTACTTCCAGCTGCAGGTCAGAGACATCTCCCATGAGGCCAGAGGTTTTAAGGTCCAAGGACTGAACCCGCTCATTAGTTTTCCCCAGATCTGCCCGAATCAAGTTGACGTCAATCGAGATTGTGTCCACTTTATGCGCCAGGGTCTCAAATTGCTGCCCGATAGAGGACTGCATCCCCTCGATGGCCCCCATGATATCCTGCAAGGTTAGTTCCGTGGCGGGGTGCAAACCGTCTTTCAAGGCTTCCAGTGCCCGTCCCGATCCGCCCGGTGACCCCTTCTGCTGGGCATAGCGGTCCATGTTGTTGGTTTGGGTGTATCCTCCCCGTCTGGTACTCTTGGGCTTCTGTTTTTCGGCTTCCGATTTGGTCGACATCGTGGTCTGCCGCGGAGACAGTCTCCTTGCCCATCCAGAGAAGACGACCATACAACAAGTGACCAGCGCAGCTCACTCCCAGTCCAGGACGCGATGAAGACAGGAAAGCGAAAGCGAAAGCGAAAGTGATGACACCGTCCTCCCGACGGCTCGCCCCTCGCACGGCCGCTGTTGTTCAATTAGTGCTCGGGCACTGTGCCAGCGCAAGCCCCGGGCATCTTCCGGGGAGTAGGCCACAAACTTCCATGGAGCACAACTTCGGCCTCCGGTGAGCGATTTCAGTCCGGACAGCGACTATCACCTCAGCAACGGCTCGCCTCCAATATTCCGGGTGTTAAAAACAGGATGCTGCACAGGATATTTGCCGGAGGGAGCGAGGGTCTCAGGAGCTCTGAGCTCATGCGGCCATCTTGATCACGCGCTAGGCTCCTCCCCCTACAATGAGTTTTTAAATAATACAAAACAATTTAACATTCAGATAACAATTGTTCTCTCTTTTTTTGCTGTCATCGGCTACTACTTAACTTCACTATTCACAGTGATGCCAGTGTAGTTTCATCATAAACAGCAGGGAAAAAAAACAATCAACTAGATTGTTAAAAAAAAAAAACCTAATTCGCTCAAATATAATACAAAATCAACACAAATAACACATTCAATAGTACTTCAAATGTTTAAAGCTTACCTTTACTTCGTAGATTTTCTGTAAATTTACCCAATACGCCAGATAATGTATCAAACATTTTGCTTTGAAAGCATCCAGTATGAATTCCTTCAAGATCTTACGTAGTTTCTCTGCACATTTTCCCAATATGCAAGATAATATATAACAAATTTCGCTTTGAAAGCGTCTAGTATGAATTCCATTAAAGATCTTACGTAGTTTCTCTGCACAATTTTTCCAATACACCACATAATGTATCAAAAATTTTGCTTTATTGCATCCAGTATGAATTCCTTAAAGATCTTACGTAGTTTCTCTGCACATTTTCCCAATACGCCAGTTAATGTATCAAAAATTTCACCTTGAAAGCATCCAGTATTAATTCCTTAAAGATCTATACGCCTTCCCATTAAAGCCGAATAGTGTATCTAAAATCTTTGTTTCAGAAAAATTAAGTATGAGTTGGGTAATTCATAAGGCAATCTCGGTTTCATTTCCAAGTGTGTATCATTACAGTGACTCCAACCATTATTACACTTAAAATAAACTGTATAATGTCCACTTGTAGTAGTACTTCCAGCATGGAAAACAATAGCAACTGTTGCAAAAGTTCTTCCAAAAATAGATACTTGATTAGCATCAAAAATTTTAATTTTGTTTTCCACTTTTCTTCCATTTGGTCGACAGCGTTGCAGCATTGTAATCAAATATTTTCCATATCTTTGTATGCATAATACAGATAGCATTCTTGATTTACAACGAGAACACATCATCTCATGATCAGCTTCTTTTAATAATTTGGAAAATGGTACAGATTTGCAGTCAGGTATTGTTAAATATAAAAATCGTTCTCTGTCAACTATAGTGCTTGAAGTTAACGAACACTCTTCACATTTATGTTCCCATTTGTAACCGAGTCCAAATAAACTCTCAATCTGAATTCCTTCATCTTCTAGTACTCCAAGCAAAAGCATCATCAATTCTTGTGCATCTTGCTGTATATTAGCACTGAACGTTAAAGATCCAGTACATGTATCCAACAGTTGGCGAATACCAGAAGCAGAATGAATTTTACTTCTATCAGTTCTCACTTCTTGAAATAAAGTGTAGAGTGCAGAACATAAAGTTTTTTCCTGACTTTCCATAATTTCACCACCAACATCTTCATAATAAAATATAACATTTAGAATGACATTACCATAGCAGTTGACACCAGAAGCATTTTCTAATTGGTATCCAACAACATCATCACTTGTTTGGATTTTCTGCTTCTTTACATCTTTTCTTTTCTGCTGATTTTCTTTCTGCTTTTCAACCATAGTTAACTCTTCAACATATTTGTGTTTTGAACACACAACACGTTTCTCATAAATAGGATATTCACCTAAATGGGGAGCATAAAGCCTTCTCAAACGATTATATTCTCTTACACAATTAACATCAGCACTAACCTTGTTCTCATCAAAATCAATTAAATACAAACCAGACAACGTTCTAATTTGAGATAATGCAACATATACCATTCCCTCTTTAAACACAGTGTTTCCAACATTTACTAAAGCTTTATCTACACTTAAACCTTGTGATTTGTGACTAGTTATTGCATATGCTAAACAGAAGGGAAACTGTTTTCTACGAACATACAAGTCTTTTACAAGCAAAAAACGTGTGGCAGAACGTGCAATCTGTCTTACCTCTGCAATCTGATCAAATTTAACTTTCAAAAATTCAATTCCATTTCTATTTTGATATTTCACTAAATCAACATCTTTTCCCATTGCTCCATTTACTAAACCTTCTTCTACATTCAGATTACGCTTCAAAATTACCCGACAGTTTAAACATACATCTACATTTTTTTCTAAGCCAGCAGTTTTTGATACAGACTTTTCCAAAGAATCCAATTTAGTCTGTAGTTTTTCTGAAAGAACAATTGTTATTCCTTGATGCTCTATTTTATCAATAGCTTCAATGTGAACTATTTCTTGATTTTCCAATTTCATAAGCTTTCTATTAAATGTATAACACTCTTCCACTGTAGGTATGAAGCAAACTATAGACTTTTTTTCTTTCATTTTCTTGTACATTACTTCCGCTGGTGTGTTTTCATTTGTAAACAAGTTCTTTAGTAGACGACCTTGAAAACCTTGTTTACCATGTTTGCTTAGAACACCAATTCTTACATCTTTTAGAATATTTCCATAATCCTCATCTCTTGCTTGTCGCATATTCTGAGTGAGTTCTTTATATTCAAAATGTAACCACAAATTCACATTTCAAATACTTCCCAAAGATTTCTCAATGTCTTCATGTAGAGGAGTTTTAAACACTGGTTCTCCTTTTACAGGGGTTAGTTGTAGCAGACCTCCAAATACAATTAAACGTTTTCCCCCCAACGAGAATGACGTAACCTGTTTTTAATACCTGTTGCATTCTTAAGTGTACAAAAGCAAGCATTAAGTTTGAGACCATGCTCACCTCCTCAATAATTAAAAGTTTTGTTTTCTTCAGCACTCTTGACACTTCATAAGAAGCTTTTCCAGACAACTTCTGATATTGTAATTTAGTCTCATGCTCTACTGGGAACATCAATAATCTATGCAAAGTAACTCCTTTAACATTGTGTGCAGCTAATCCAGTTGGAGCAGTTACCACACAACATAAAGGTGAACTAGTAGTTTTTTGAAGATAACTGGTCAAAACTTTAATTAAAAAACTTTTACCTGATGAACACAGACATTCTTTTTTTTCATGCAACAAACCATGTTCTATCCGTTCTCTCACTTGCACATATATATATTTCTGTTCAACATTTACTTGTTCTTCTAACTTTTCCAATGTTATATTCTCCTTGTGTGCTTGTTGCATTGCAATTTATTCTTCATGCATAGCAATCGCTGCTTCATTTTCCAGCATTGGTTGTCCAGGAGGATCTTGAATACATGGACCATTACTTTGACTATCCTGAGAACTTTCATGAGCTATTTCAGCTATTATAGTCTTTTCCTGTTCAACTTCATAATTCAACATTTTTAAATGTGTAGGGTAAATTGGACATCGAATGCTATCTTTACAAGGATAAAAAGAATCTTCATAGCAGTCAAACTCTCCAAGTAGTTCACATTCACTACGCCATGGTTTAAACAGCTGCAGAAGTGCTAAATAGTAAAATTCTCGCTTATCTGGAGTTTCACAACTAAGTTTCTTGTGGTTTATAAGATTACCCTGTGCATGTTTTACTAAACAACCATGACATCCAACTACTGCAAACTTTCCTTCTTTTAAATTCTCTTTAACATTTCTTTTAAAGCTGTAATATCGAAGTACTTCATACAGACATAGCTGTTCCAGATGTTGACTCCTTTTCGGATAGTATGTGTCCAACATATTAGTTTTAAGAATGTCTGTACTATCTGGCTCATTTGCTGCTAATTGTTCAATTTCTTCCAATGATTTCAACACTCTATTTCGTTTGCAGGCAAGACCTAAACTTACCCAAATGATTCCTCATGACTTTGAATATAAACTTGAAGAACACAAGCAGTCGGAACATTCATACGATCCAATTTCTCGGTGGGAAAGCATTTTCAAACTAAAGCTGTACAATTTTTTGCTAAGACTATTCTCTTGTACAATTTCTTCCCACATTTGTTTCATCTCTGTTTTTTCAGATTTTGTTATGTACGATGTAACATAACGTGCAACAGCAATTGAGTTATCCGCAACATACTGGATGTCCATGTTTGTATTCCACATTTTTAAAATGACTGGATTGTAGTCATTGATATACTTTGACACTTCTGTTCTTTTTAAGTTGTAGGTATTCTTTGTAGAGTTCCGAGTTATTGTGTGCCGCACAGAAGAAAAAAAAGAATGTACTCTTCCTTTAGAAATGACTGGATGTGGAAAACCATACCGACATTTGGTGTTAAATTTTCCTTTAGACTTGTATTTTCTTCTGCAGTACTTTCCACAACTGTGACTTTGGAAACGTAAAGCTTGATGTCTTAAGCTTCTATCTCCTCCTTCTCTTGGAATCTCACATGTCACATACTGTTCGATGAAAGACAATACTGTTTCATCAGAATCAGTTCCAAATTTAGGTGCATCCTTAACCCATAGTAGCATATGTATATGAGGTGCACCTCTTGCTTGGTACTCCTTTCTCCAAAAGAAATTGGTAACTTCTCCAAGAGGTGGATTATTTTTATTACAGATAAAAGACATCATACCTTGAAACTTATGATTAAAATATCTGCACACATTTACAGGATCCAATGAATATAGTTCACCAGGATGCTTTATTTCAACATTTTTTATATTAGAATTCGATTCTCTTAAAAACTCAAGCAAATCTTCCAATGCATACTCTGCACAGCTAAGTGTGACAAACCATGTTGGTGTACCTAAATTCCGTAACATACACTTGAGTTCTCCATGACGACAATACCAATAGTAATTTGTTCCACGTTGACATGCCATCATATGGATTAACTGTGCTTCTAAATTTTCATCTGTTTCTTGAACTTTCTCCACAAATTCTTTCGCAGAAAAAAGTGATTCATGAACTCCAGTTTTAAGTATATGATTCACTGCATATGAGAGAGAAGACAGATCGCTTTCAAACAAAAGGTGAAATATGTATGGAATGCACTGTCGAAATCAAGATTCTTCAGAATATAATCTTGTTGACCGATATTCTGAAGCTGGAATCCGTACATGTACAACTGTGGAAAACAACAAGCTTCCAAGCTTTTCTCCCATACACTAATTGGAATTCCCTGTGCTTTTTTCATTTGAAATAACTCAAAGCTACTTCCTATCACTTATTTTGAATGCAAAGGACATGTTGTATAATGTTCATAAATCTCTTCAGTCCTTGACTTGTCCACTTTTTCTATTTGACCACTTGAAATTTCCAAATTATCTTCTAAACGTATTACCTGTTCATCCACATTTACATTTTTGTAATAAATATTGTTCTCTATAAGATATAAGGTAGCCTTTTCAACTTTAGTAACATCCACAAATTCTTGCCATATTTTCCGACTCTTTGTGGGTACACCATTTACTAAAATAACTACTGCCTCATCTTCCTCTTTCTCTCCAGCAATAGTTTCAATGTTTTTCTTTAAATCCAAAGGTAAGTACACCACTCTTCCTTTCAGGCCTCTTTGCAAGTCTGTTGGTGGCAGTTTATCTGTTTTAGGCTCCATCCAAATTATAGTTTGAAAGGGATGAACAGATTGAATTAGAACCGACTCATATGTATTCAATTTGGCCAGTTCTTGCGGAATAGCTACTAACTCCAACTTATTATGCACTGCTCTAGCAGCCATGTTGTTCTCTTATAATTTGTTGAAACAATATTTACGTATATATTTACATATACGTTGATCACTACCTAACTCAAATCGACCTTAAAAAAACAAGTACGTTTCAAATTCTTCCCACTTACCATTGTTGTCCTTTTCACTTTTCAAATACAAATCAACATTCCTACTTTGACTTTTATAATGAGTACGTCGACAACAAACACAAACATAGTTTGGTATTTCAGAGCACACTACATTAAACTTTCCAATTTCTTCTTCAAACTGATCAGTGCTAATCACTTTCTCATCTCCTCCAACATCGGTAATTGTCAAACTTTCACTTTCTATGAACTGCTCTTCTGAACCAAAATATCGCATTTCAATATCATCACACTTTTTTTGAACATCTGATAAAGAACCATATAAAAGACTTCCATTCAGTTCACTTAAACGTAATGCAGGACTTTTCACGTAGTACAGTTTCTTTACAAAGTTCCGCATTTCTGAATGGTGTACTGCTAACATCCTCAAATGATGAAAAACACTTTTAGAAACTTTTCTTGAAAGACAAGCGAGAGAATGCCCATACTTCTCAGTATATTTTCTTACATTACATGGAATTAGTCCTTGTAACAACTTAGGTGCCAATTCCGATCCAGTAAAACCCGGGTACAAATGGTCGTACGGAGCGTTTTTTTCCGTCCGACTCGTACCCGGGAAAATCACCTTACAAACTCGCAAGTACGATTCGCACAGAAATACCATTTCCGTACGAGTCATAAAAAACACCGACCGGCAAAATAATACATACAAATCTGATTCTGGACGGTGCATACGCGACGTCCGGACGGAGTCAGGCAGCGTTTCACGGACCAGCAAGTACGATTCGTGCTGACGTCACTCCGCACGTATCATTTTTTATGGGAGCCAAAAACTGCCGGGAAATTGAGGATGACGCGAAGAAGGAGCACCGGTACGTGACGGACAGCGATGGACCCCAACCTACGCGTCATCCCGGCCCTCATAGCCTACGACCTCGTGTTCATAAACCGACGCAGATGCCGCAGAAGGTCAGAACAACCCCCAGGGGCTAAGGTAGGGGGGGTGCAAGGGGCAGGAAACATAACCCACACCCCACAAAATACTAATACATCCTGCACATTAATTACCTCCATGGTCTGGTCACTTCGGGGGCGTGTCCACCAATCCCACGTCCCGCCACAACGGAAGTGGATGTGGACGCGTACCCATCACCACCACAATGGTGGTACGGGACGTACCCATGCCCCTCAGAGCGTGGGTACGGTCCGTAACACCATTGTAGTGGTGATGTAGGGGTACGCATGTACGGCCCGTACCCACGCCCCCAGAGCGTGGGTACAGTCCGTACACGCGTACCCCTACATCACCACTACAATTGTGGTACGGACCATACCCACGCCCCCAGAGCGTGGGTACGGGCTGTGCCACCATTGTAGTGGTGATGTAGGGGTACGCGTGTACGGCCCGTACCCACGCCCCCAGAGCGTGGGTACGGTCCGTACACGTGTACCCCTACATCACCACTACAATGGTGGTACGGACCGTACACACGCCCCCAGAGCGTGGGTACGGGCCGTGCCACCATTGTAGTGGTGATGTAGGGGTACGCGTGTACGGACCGTACCCACGCCCCCAGAGCGTGGGTACGGTCCGTACACGCATACCACTACATCACCACTACAATGGTGGTACGGACCGTACCCACGCCCCCAGGGCGTAGGTACGGCCCGTACCACGCGTACCCCTACGTCACCGCCACAATGGTGGTACGGCCCATACCCACGCTCTGGGGGCGTGGGTACGGGCCGTACCACCATTGTGGTGGTGATGTAGGGGTACGTGTGTATGGACCGTACCCACGCCCCCAGAGCGTGGGTATGGCCTGTACCATCATTGTAGTGGTGATGTAGGGGTACGTGTGTACGGACCGTACCACGCGTACCTCTACAGCCCCATTACATGATGGATACAAGGCGTACACACGCCACGGATGTAGGTGTACGGCTTGGTGCAGCACATCAGCTGTGAATTGGGGGTGGTGTATGCCCAGGACAGCAGTGTACCACAGCAAGGGTGCAAGTGGGTGCGTGCAGAGGAATACCAGCAGTGCCCAGAGATATGAGGGGTGGGTGCCTATCACTCCCAGCAGTGCCCAGACATATGAGGGGTGGGTGCCTATCACTCCGAGCAGTGCCCAGACATATGAGGGGTGGGTGCCTATCACTCCCAGCAGTGCCCAGACATCTGAGGGTGGGTGCAGAGGACTCCCAGCAGTGCCCAGACATATGAGGGGTGGGTGCAGAGGACTCCCAGCAGTGCCCAGACATATGAGGGGTGGGTGCAGAGGACTCCCAGCAGTGCCCAGACATATGAGGGGTGGATGCCTATCACTCCCAGCAGTGCCCAGACATATGAGGGGTGGGTGCCTATCACTCCCAGCAGTGCCCAGACATACGAGGGGTGGGTGCAGAGGACTCCCAGCAGTGCACAGACATATGAGGGATGGGTGCCTATCACTCCCAGCAGTGCCCAGACATATGAGGGGTGGGTGCCTATCACTCCCAGCAGTGCCCAGACATATGAGGGTTGGGTGCAGAGGACTCCCAGCAGTGCCCAGACATATGAGGGGTGGGTGCATATCACTCCAAGCAGTGCCCAGACATATGAGGGGTGGGTGCAGAGGACTCCCAGCAGTGCCCAGACATATGAGAGGTGGGTGCAGAGGACTCCCAGCAGTGCCCAGACATCTGAGGGGTGGGTGCAGAGGACTCCCAGCAGTGCCCAGACATATGAGGGGTGGGTGCCTATCACTCCCAGCAGTGCCCAGACATATGAGGGGTGGGTGCAGAGGACTCCCAGCAGTGCCCAGACATATGAGGGGTGGGTGCAGAGGGCTCCCAGCAGTGCCCTGACATATGAGGGGTGGGTGCCTATCACTCCCAGAAGTGCCCAGACATATGAGGGGTGGATGCAGAGGACTCCCAGCAGTGCCGAGACATATGAGGGGTGGGTGCAGAGGACTCCCAGCAGTGCGCAGACATATGAGGGGTGGGTGCCCATCACTCCCAGCAGTGCCCAGACATATGAGGGGTGGGTGCAGAGGACTCCCAGCAGTGCCCAGACATCTGAGGGGTGGGTGCAGAGGACTCCCAGCAGTGCCCAGTCATCTGAGGGGTGGGTGCAGAGGACTCCCAGCAGTTGACAGAGACATGGGGGGGTGTACATCATTATCAGATGACCACAGCTCCATGGGTGAATGTACGTATCCCTAACTTAGGACAATGATGATAGTGCCATAACAACACACCACTGACAGCAGTGTCCCACTCCCAGGAGGAAGGATGTCTTTCCCCCACTGCATGACACACCACATGTGGGTGTGAGGACAAATAACACATGCATACCCACCCCTGGCGGATGCAGCACAATACACACACTGAGATCATGCCACAAGACTGTATAGTCATGTCACTGCCTAACAAACTAAGAGAGCCAAAGAGAACACACACTGTCACGCACATCCCAGGACTGATAGGAATGTTCAGGTGCTGGGCTAGCCACCAAGATGTTGTCTGTCATGGAAGGAATAGGGTGGAGTTCCCACAGATACAATGCCCACAATTGTCAGTCAGGTGTTCAAATACCCAGCAGAACAAGTACCATATGTGTACTAGGCTGGGATTACACACATGCATTGTGCGGAAAAGGGTCCATTTATCCATGAAGGCATGGCAAAAAACTCTATACACAAGTACAGTGATTAACAAGGATGGCACAGACGATGCAGCCGGACACATTGCTGAGCAGGCATGCCCAGAGTTGAAGGGATCCATCACCAACAAAGGACATGTAGACACAGGGCAACACAACAATTGTGCAACTCTCTGCAGGGGAGATGTCAGGTGCCACAGAGGAAGGAACACCCCTTGGGACAATGTCTCCAAACACAAAGAGCAGACACGACAAAGAATCTTTGCAGAGATCTTGTGATGGCACGCAGATACCAGGTTCCACCCCATGAGCAGCAGACTACAACATTTCCCTGAAACATAACACATGCCCACAACCCCAACTCCTGTAGCATCAGCATCAACATTAATACCTGAAATGCAAGACTTTTCAAACGAAAAAGAAAATGCTTTATTCAGCATGAAAATAATAATGTGTAAACGAGACTATTCACAAAGGCCAATGGCCAGTCCATATTATCAGTCCTTGGGGGGTGGACACATGGCCATGTGTCTCCCCTAGCTTGCCTGCACATCACAAGACTGTGTCGTCGACTGGGGGGGGGCATCATGTGGGGAAGGACCAGGCACTGCAGGGACAGGAGGGGGAAAGGTAGGTGTGGTGGGTGCAGGGATGGATGACTCCACCACAGGGGGTGGGGCAGCGCCAAAGGTGGAGGCGAGCTCGGCGCTGCACACTTCTGCCAGTTCTTCAAGCGTCTCCCCTGCACCCAGAGAAACAACAGGCCCCAAGGAGGGGGGGGTCGGAGGGATTGGTTGCAGCGCTACTGGGGGAGGTGGTGGACGGGCTGGGGGACTTAACTCCCCTACCCGTGGAGTGCCTTGACCGTTTGCGTCCAGGTGAACTAGTGGGGCTGAGGCCCAGCCCAGCAAAGTAGGCCTCCTTCTCCGAATCTGGGGCAGGGGAGCCAAGGGGAGTGACATCGGAGGGACTGGGGAGTGAGTCATGTGGACGAGGACTGTGGCTGCGTGCCTGCCTGTGTGCCCCAGACCCAGTGGGTGTGCCTGCTACCCCCTGAGTGTGCGTGTCAGGAGGTGTGTGCTTACCCTTATGTGGTGGTGTGCTGCTTCTGTCTGGTGGGGTGCGTTTTGTGTGGATGTCTTGGGACAGGCATGGGATGTCTTGGGACTTGTGGATGAGCCAGGGGTAGGGGGGGAGGCAGCGCTGCAGGTGACTCGCTACTGCCGTCAGTGACGAGTTCAGGGACCTCAGCAACATCCGTTGGTCAGACATCGCTGATGACATGCCCTCCATGTACGACACCATCTGGGTCAGCAGTCTGGTGTGGCCATGGAGGACAGTCAGGATCGATGTCTGCCCAACTTGCAACTGCCGCTGAATGTCCACAGACTCAGCAGTGAGGGCAGCAGGGGGGGCAGGGGCAGGGGGTGCAGTGCCTGGCACGAAGGAGACACGGTGTGGCCTAGCACGGACAGAAGGGACCCGAGCAAGTGGGAGGGCGGTGATGGGAATGGAGGGGGCGGCGAGAGATGTACCGCTGCTTTAAGCTGTGGGAGCAGCCTCCGCCCCCTCTGGGAGCTCAGCCTTGGACCCGTCTGCCTCATAGTCTATGTTGGTACTGGGCAGGTGGTCCACCTCACTCCCCTCGCCCTACGTGCCACTAGATTCCACCGACTCCACAGCAGTGGTGGCCCCACTGCTCGATCCCTCCTCCACGTCCATGCCGGTGTCTCCCTCGGTGTCCTCCGATGATGCTGTAGGCAAGGTGAAGAGACAGAAAAAAATCAGTCATCTGTATACATCTGACACATGAGTCCAATCAAAATAGGCAACAGTGCATATCAGGAAAGGCATCATGAGTAACATCTAGGAAACTCCCCACATATGTAAGCCCTGCACTCCCCAGTTGGTTGACGCACCATGCCACTTGCAAACAATGAAAATTAGGACACAACAGCTAAAAACTTGAAATCCCAAGATCATGAGAAGCTAGTGTCTGGGATCAGTTGAGCACAGCAAGACTATGAAGGTATGCCACCTCTTGTTCACTGGGAAACAGACTGTATTGTCGCACCCAAGGCCAAATACCACATGCCAATGCAGAAGGTGTCCCCACACTCAGAGACCTGTGAGTACTTTTGACACCCCAAAGAAATACATTGTGACTCCTGGAGAATCACAACCCTTTACAAAATGGACATGTCTAGCATGTGTGAATGTGGCACTCTGTGAACACAACACACATGTGTCTGTATAGCAGAAGTCACACAAGGAGGTGCACACCAAACTACATGTACACAGTCATTGTCTGAGCTGCCAGACTCATTCAAATCAGCCACTGTTAGGCAGAAATGGCGTAGCAGTAAGTACATATACATGGCACCAGGGTGGTCTGGATGACTCGACACTCGTAAGTTGGTATCAGCAACAACCAAGGACTAACCCAAATGCAAGCACACTGTGGGAACATGTATATGTATGAACTCCAAACAAGTGTTGTTCAAACTGTGCCTTACTTTAAAATGTGCCAGCGTGTCCCTGGAAAGTGTAAAGGTGGTGTCTTGTGCACTTCCTAGGGAGACATATGTCATGCAGGCACATCATTGTCCTTCACAACCAAACAACAAGGTCAAGCATATGAAACATTGAGACATGATGACAGGTGTAGTGAGTGCCAATGGACATTTTCTCAGAGTAACAACTTGAATAATGTCATTTGTCACATGTCTATCCGTCACCTGATCACACAGTTGGCTACACATATCACCTACTAACTGTCATCTGGAGTGGCACACATGTCCACACCCAGGACAATGCATGAGCTAATGTGCCTGCAATTGTTTAGCAAAAAAGCCTAGCTGTACTGTGGGTTCCCCCTCATGGCAAGGCAGAATGTACCCACAGATGTCAGCACACAAAGTCACAACTGTGTAGCATCTGAACCACACACAGGTGCCAAAAATGTACAAGCAGGATACATGATTGTCAAGAACTGACACAGGCAATAAAGCACCAACAGCAAGCACTGGCCAACATCACGGGGGCACTGCACGATGACTTTCTGTACTGCGAATCATCACACACAAGTCAGAACTGGCAATGAAACATCAGGGTTGAACATGTACGCCCCTCCCGCACACACCCACCCATACCTGAGTCAATGTGACTGATACCAATCAAGAAGTGAAAGCTCTTATTCAGGGTTACAATAACTGTGCTTGAAAACTAGCTTCATTAACACGACATCACCTTGTAGGGCTGGCAAAACATATTAATCACAAACAAACATCAACAGATTGTTGTGAATAGCCACACAGGCACTGCCCAGTGTGAGTATGCACAAGCAAACTGCTGTATCCCTGTCCAGTGGGCAAATGTATCACACATGTGAAAACTACTACCTAGGCCAGGGAACAATGCCACAGAGGCAGAGCCATGGTGAACCCACAGTGAATGTGCACAGGGTTGGATGACACACATGAGTAGGAGGGCAGGCTATGTCAGGGGACTGTAGTGTGCACACTGCTCCATGGTCCTGGAATGAGCTGACTGTTACAGGAGCAACCGTCCCGGCACTATGCATATATCCCACTCATGCACATCATGTCTGAGGCCACAACATTGGTAATGCATGCAGTAAGTCTGTTCATTTGAAACCTCACACTCCTATGTTGGGACTCAGCATCAGTGGCAACAAATATGCACCCCCAAATGACTGTACAGGACAGGGCACAGGCAGACCACCCCCACACATGATGCTGAAAGCAGTGTGCACCTTGATGAACTGGCAGCCTAGATGACCATGTGCAATAGTGATAACACACAGACCAGGTAACACATGTCAAGGAGGGGAAGGGAGGAAGAACAGCACTGGTTGACTGTGGGGGAACAGGATATGCACTGCACATATATACCCTGGCAGTGTCTCCAGGCGACTGAGCAGCAACAAAAGCTGGCGACACACAACAAACACACATGTACCTACCCCCTTCCTGCTGCTGTAACTCCTGTATCCGCCTATCCAGGTCAGGGAAGACCACCGCCAGGACACGCCGCATCTGGTGGGTCAGGCGCCGGCACCCGCCATGCTTGCGAGGAGCCTCCTCCTTCAGCATGACCCGGGCGATCCTCCGGGTCCAGCACCGGATGTCCTGCCATCTCTTCCTCACTTGTGGCAGGCGCTGACTGCGACCCTCCGCCGATTGCACGGCCTTGACGGCATCCTTCCAGATCTTCCCCTTGTGGTAGGGGGATACCTGTGTGGATGACAAAGTGGGACAACATCACTACACCTGCACCATGTCACAGAGACACACATTTGAACATCTTAGATTTGTAGAACAGGGCATAGTATGCTGGCAAGTAATAGCACCTTAGTCATAGGGACTTTTGCCACTGGGGACGCACCAATGCACTACATGGCATAGTAAGTACACAGGTGGCATGAGGGGTGCGAACCAATCCCTGATCATGGCACACACTGTGCATTCCAAGCAACACAAGGCTGATGGACAGCACCGCAAAACAGTCACATGCCCCAGGCCACTGACGAAACCTCAGCAGAGTACACAGACAAACACAGGCACACATCAATCACCTGCCATTGGCAACAGCGGATGCAAACCTGCACATGTGCCACTTGCCAGAGGGGGTCACAGGTGTGGGGCTAGCTCAGCATGTCAGACACACAGCACGGCTTACTTCACACATCAGATGGATTGAGCAGTTGCCTCCTCCATGCAGCTGTCGTGCAACACTCCACATAGACACTCATCCACATGACAAGAAACATTCACACGCATCAATGTCCAGGGGGCGTACACATCATTTGGACACTCTCACCACAGCTCCACTCAACTCTCACACACATCTGTGGGTACAGTCACCTGTCACACCGGGGTGACCACTGAATCACCGCAGGACAATAGAACAAGAATGCCCAAGAGGATTTGACTGGTGTCATGTGCCATGCACTATGCAGTGAATGTCACAGTGAGCACAATGCAAGTGAGGAGTGCACACATGAACTACTTCAAACCCTGCATGAGAGACATAAGCCATCCCCCCCCCGGGACCCACTCCACCCAACATTGCATGTCTGTCACTCCTGGCCACAATGCCAGAAGTGACAGACACAATAAAGTTGCACAGGCAAAGGTACTGGAGTCAGCACTCACCTGCTCCCCTGGTCGACCATACAGCATGGGGTACTGTGGGAGGATCACATCCAGCAGGGCCTCGTTCTCCTCCTGGGTGAAAGGCTGGGCCCTCTCCACAGTCCTTGACATGGTGCCAGAGTGAGACAATACAGCAGCAGTGGTATCGACTGACATGTTGTGCAGGCAAGTGCCCTCTCATGGGTTCTGCCTGCCTTATATTTGCCTTGCTGGCCTATTTCATTTACAGGAGTACAGAGTGATTGGTCAGACTCATTTGCATCCTACGTTTCGTCCTATCCCTTTAAACATACACCAGTGACAGCCTTTGCATCTTTCGATTTTGCAGCATCATGTCAAGTCAACAACCACTTTGCAAAAATGTTAAATGTGGCCAACTGATTTTTCCAGATCACATGATGTAAAATGTTGAACTTGAAACTCGGTATCCATGACAACCAGCATGCATTCAGGCCCTAATACTTGTCCATCATGTGTCCCCATTGTAATTCTTAAATCTCCGCACAGGTACGGCGCTTTTCACACGTACCCCTAGGGTACCATCACTACAGTGATACGGGCCGTACTCACGCGTGTACGGGCCATACACGCGTGAGTATGTGCCGTATCACTAGGCCCTATGGTACCCCCAACTATAGTGATAGGCACGTACTCACGCGTGTACGGCCCGTACACACGTGAGTACGTGCCGATCACTATAGTTGGTGGTACCGTAGGGCCTAGTGATAGGCACGTACTCACGCGTGTACGACCCGTACACGCGTGAGTACGTGCCGATCACTATAGTTGGTGGTACCGTAGGGCCTAGTGATAGGCACGTACTCACGCGTGTACGGCCCGTACACGCGTGAGTACGGGCCCTACACACGCCCTCATAGCGTGTGTACTGCGTTTCACTGCTTAGACTGGTGATAGGAGGCGCACACGAAAGGAATGGAGGTGTCAGACTCGCACAAGGCTGTACATCAAGTCATTGTCAGTGCAGTCCTTCATGTGCAGGGCCTAGGTGTGTCAGGCAGTGATGTGGCACATGTCTCCTCATGTTGTGGCTCAATAGATGTGTGATGAGCTGTTTACACATGTCATGTGTGATGGGGCACTACGTGGCACACTTCCCCTTCACACTTTGCACATGTGTGCATGTGCGACACACGTGTCAAGCACTGCATCACTGGTATGGCACAGTCAGCAACACCCGCAACTGTCCCCTGATGCCAGGTACACGGATAATTACACCTCACATGTGACTCCCAGTGTGCCACGATGTGACTATGTCATGTGTGTGTCATGTGTTCCCATGAGCTTTCCGTTGGTGTTCCGTCAACTCCATCTGCTGTTGCAGCATCCAACATGTGTCTGTGTGCATATGTGCATGACACACATATACGCACACCATGCCACATGTGGACTCACACGTTACATGTGTCATGATGGTTCGAAGATGACTTCCTGACATGAGGCAATATCTGCGTTGTCTCAATGTCTGTGACATCACTTTTTGACATGGACCCCTTAATGGAAATGTGTCATCTGTCCATTTCCAGATAACATGTGACCTGTGCATCTAGACTCCCGCCAGCTGTCTGTATGAGATGACATCCTTCAAATGCTGATATGTGGATGTCTGTCACTCATGTAATGTGTCTGGCTTGTCACTTACACTGGCCAACAGCTATTTCATGGCATGTCACGTCAACATTGCCATGCAACTATTGTGACTGGCTCTTCGTAGGAGTTTCACCTGGCTGGCCCGCGTGTCCTGGATGTATTGCACAGCACATACTCTGTATTAAGCAGATGTGTATTAGCTGTTGAACATGTGCTCACCTCAGTGACATTGGTGTGGTAATGTACTCACTCTTCGTTATTCCGTCCAAATCTCTGCAAGGCACCGCCTCTCCCCAGACGAATGCCAGACCTGGATGCCATGCGTGAACATGACTGCATACGCAGATACCGCTTCTCGCTAGAGTTGATAGAGGACTTGACCCGCCAGCTTGCAACCACAACACAGGTATCCTACAGCTCTGACCCCCAAGGTGAAGGTGATGGCAGCCCTACATTTTTTTGCCACCGGCACGTTTCAATTGACCATAGCTGATGTCGGTGGCATGTCCCAGACAATGTTCAGCCGTGTCCTGCATGATGTTATAGAAGCCATGTTGGTGCACCTGGATGAATTCATCCATTTTCCCACTCGTGAGCAGTTGACAGGTGTCAAGGGTGAGTTCTATGCCCTGGGAGGGATGCCTCATGTAATTGGGGCCATTGATGGGACACATGTGGCTTTGGTACCACCACAGGCACAGGAGATAGCCTATAGAAACAGAAAACATTACCACTCCATTAATGCCCTTGTGGTGTGTCTTGCTAACATGCTGATTTCCCATGTCTGTTCCCGTTTTCCAGGGTCCACACACGATGCATACATCATGAGGCGTAGCAGGGTGCCAGAAATGATGCTGCAGCTGCACGCGGAATGAGCATGTCTTGTTGGTGGGTATACTCTGTTAGTCCTGTGTTCAGCGCTATCTTTGTATCTTACGGCATCTCCTGACCCACTTCTTCACATGATGTTTCCATGTAGGGGACTCTGGTTATCCCAACATGCCATGGCTGATGACGCCTCTCCGCAACCCCAGAACAGCCGCAGAACACCGGTACAACGACACCCATGGGCAGACGAGGCGCGTGATTGAGAGGACGTTTGGACTCCTGAAGAGCAGATTCCGGTGCCTCCACAAGACCGGCGGCACCCTCCCATATGCCCCGGTGAAGGTCTGCAAAATCTTCATTGTGTGCTGCATGCTGCACAACATGGCAGTGGAGAAGGCCGTGCCACTCATCCTTGATCCGGATGAGCAGGACCATCCACCCGTGGAGGATGAAGGGCTCGGGCACGGGGCAAGTGAGGATGAGGATGAGGATGAGGACATCCGGAGTCAGCTTATCCGCAACTTCTTCTCATGATGGTGAGTCCCTGTGTCTGAGTGTGCACGCTTTGAGCCTTGTGTGGCATGTGTTGCAATGTGTGTGTCGAGCTGACTGTGTGCTAAGTGTGTTCTGATGTGTCATTCAAGTGATGATGTCATTCCACACATATTAGCTGGGACACTAAATTTGTTAAGGGCATGGTGACAACATCATTCCTGTAGAGTACATGTACATGTCTGCGGATTACTAGCTCTTCACTGAATTGTTGTGTGTCTGTCCTCCCGAGGTTCTTGCGGCTGTCGTCTGCTCATGTCATCATTGTCCTCCTGCTATTCCTCATGAGTATTGCAACGTGTGCTGGATCAGAGTTACATGCACAGACATGGTGAAAAGTCATTTGGGGTAAGGAGTGCAGCAAGGCATTTTGTGGGTGGTACTTGTTTGTGATATGGGGGGACTGCTCCTGTGCATATTGTGTTACCATGCATACATGTCGACTCACCATGGGCCACATGACGTGTTGCATAGCTCCCATGAATTGATGGTCAGCCTTCCTGACAGTCATCTGTAATGGTGTGTGGATTCTGATGAAGGCATCAATATGTGTATAACGTCCCTCAGGAACATACGGGATGATAATGGTGGACATAGTGTGGGACATCCCCATATGAGGCTCAATGGGGAATTGTAGACTCTCCGTGTGCAGCAAGGGGTGTTAGGCTCAACCCCTTCACTTGTGTGCCAGCTCAGTAGGATTTACACATCTGTGTGTTGAAGGGGATGTCCAGTGTAGGTCACACATGGTCAGCCAAATGACCTGTGAGTCTGTTCCAATTGATGCATTTCCCTTAGTGTGAGGCTGAGTAATAAAGGTGTTCGTCACACTCCAAGGTGCCTCATCTCTGTCAATGCAGGTCTCTTGCCACTTTGCATGCAGCATATCTGGCATAGTTGTGGCAGATTATGCATAGGAGTCCATTTGTAGTTTAGCAACATGCATGCAGTTGCTTATGGGTTAGGCTCCCTATTGGGCATGAAGTACATGGTCGTGTATGTTTTTGGCATGTTGGTCCACACAATGGGTCATCAACAGCTGCTGAGGGTGTGTCTCCTGTGCGCAGGTCGGCCTTTAGTTTCCTGATCCGGTGTCATGCTTAGTTCTTTGGTGATTGTGCATGCATTGTCTCTTGGTGTGCCATGTGACACTGGACACTCCTTACTTTACACACATGCCTGTTGCAGTTGTCCTTCTGACATCCTAGTCTATGTGTGCAAATTATGTCATTTTGCAAGGAGATGCCGCCTGCTGCTGCGGCCCCTGCAGCAAGGGCCAACAGAGTATCCAGATTTGGCAACACACACGCCTCCAGGATGCTCCTCACTTCCTCCCTCCACCCATTCATTTTGCTGTCCTCAGCTTGTCTATGCCGCTGTTGCCGCCACGCAGTGCCAAAGTCTGGACCATCAGCACATGCAAGGTACACATTGCACCACCATCCTGTCCTTGCATAACCCACATCACACTACAGTCTGATGTATCAGCCACACTCCGAGCTATGTCCATCCGCACATCTAACGCCTGCTGTCAGACATACCCTGGGCACACACACGACACCTTTGCATGCTGAGTGTGCAACTCCAACTGCCTACACTGCGCTGCCCCGCCTTCCAGGCCCTGTCACACCAACCAGGTCACGTCCCTAATACTCCCCACCGGCTCTGTAGCCCAGCAAGGGCATGGGAGTGGGACTCAAGGCTTCAGCATGTAGTATGGTGTCATCGTCTGGGACATGGCACAGGTATCATCTCTCAGCATGTCAATCTACAGAGTGTCCAGGATCCCCCTCTCCACCATCACATGCGCACAGCACCTCATCATCAGCTCGTATGCCATTGACAGCCAGGTGTTCCTCACCATCAACAAAGACACAGACATTGGCAGTTCCATCATTCAAGTATGCATGAGATCTATTGATGAATGGCTGCACACAAGCCACATGAGGCTGGACTTGTACAGGACTGAGGTGATCATCTGAGGATTGTCCCCTTCCAGCTGGGTCAAGTGCCTGTGTCACACCCGCAAGAGCCCTGCACAAGCACCCAGTGGCCACACACACAAGATGGTGTGCATCATGTTTGGCTCGCTCACATATGCCATGCTAGTCCACAGCATCTGTACCTCATGCTGCAACACCCTCTGCATTATGCACATGATCCACAGATAGATCCACTCCAAGAAAAGACAGACCATCCCCCAGGTCCATGACAACATCCGTGTCAAATACTGCCCTGCCCTCTGCGGAGCAAGTACATCCAAACTCCCAGGAAACTGGTCCACTTCCAGGGGGCATCTGCACACCTCAGATTCAACCCCCTGCACCCCAGCCACCTCACCGTCCACCATGGATAGCTGCAATGGATCACTGTCTGCTGCAGGGTGACCTCCACACTCCCCACCCACACTCAGGAGGCAGTCCACAACCCTGACCCCAACCAACCTTGTACGTCTGTCATCCTAGATCCCGTTGGGCCATCTCCGTGCATCCAACCTTGCCCTGGCCACCGTTCTTCACATCCACCGTACTCCAGAAATCCAGGACATTGTTCTCCCACCTGGCCACACATACCTGGGACTCCCTCCACGGGAACCTCCACATGAGCCATGACCTCTACGCCTTGATGAGGATTTCCCAAATAGGTCTCTCTGCACAGTTTAGCAAGCCCCCCCTCAGCAGCCAGAGGCCGTCACAGGTGAGTGTTGTGCTCCATGCCTACATTGAATGATACCTTGTGACCCATTTGTGTCCTGTACCAGACTCTGATCCCAGGGTATGGATGGCTGGAGTTGGTTCAACACTCAGGCATAGTTTGACATTTCCACACACATATGTCGTTGAATAATGCAAAAAGACAGGAACGTCTCATGTCCAAAGTGAAATATTTATTTGCAGTGGGGTAAGTGGTGTGGTAGATGCAATTAGGTGCTGTACCGGGGGAATAGAATCCAAAGTTCACAGGGGGAGATGGTATCCTTGGCATTGGAAGTCATCAGAGTCCAGACCACAGTGTTGGTCATCATTGGTCAGACTGTGACCAACAAGTCCATGTGGCAGAGAATGTCATTGGATGAGGGGCTGCTGTTGTGCTGGAGGGCCAGGTGCCAGGCCAGGTGACCTGGGAGATGGGGATGGTCCGCTGACTCTCACGATCTTTTCCGTGGACGACCCACCTTCCTCCGGGGACCCTCAGATGCAGGCCTTGACGATGCTGGGGACGCTCCGTCAGATGAATCCTCCTCCTCCTCCCTCCCTGTGTCTGGTGCTGGTCTACGCCTGGTGGCACAGGGAGGGTTTGCCAGGCTTTGGGCGATCTGACGGAGTGATTGGCTCACATCCCTGTGCACCGCCAGGAGCTCAGCCAGTCTTCCATCCGTCCTTGGTATTGTTGATGACTGGCATGATGCTCGACCTGCAGGTTCTTAATGTCATCGAGGGTCCCCTGCATCTCGGAGAGTCTTGACACGACCTGGTTGATGCCTCTGGTGTCACGCCGGTATGATTCCAGGATGTTGCGTATGTGTGACATACCGGTGTCCTGAGCTGGCTGGTCAGGTTCGCGCCTCCGCCTGCCTCCAATCCCATCACCCCTGCCCACTTGAGCCTGGCCTGCCCTTGTGGGCACATCGGGTCTACGGTACCCCTGAGGGATGGCATTTGCAGGGTTGCCTGCCTCCTCCTGGGTGCCCGGAGAACCTTGTCCCTCCTAGTCAGACTGGCTCTGTTGTTCAGTGTGAGCAGGGCTCCTGGTAGTGTCCTGGGATGTGGCAGGAATGGGGGGTGGTTGGCACAGATGTACCTGACGCAGGTGCTGCAGGGGCTTGGGCACCAGAGGGTCCAGGTTGGTCGGGGTCATCCACGGAGTGGTGAGAGTCGTCGCTGCTGGTGGGATCGTCTTCACGTGGTGCCTGGGACTGTGATTCTTCCCCCCCAGTTTTGGGGGGAGATCGATGACGTTGCCCTGTGTGTGAGAGAGAGGCAATGTTAATGGTGTTTCATGCGACATCTATGTTTCATACATATTCAAGTTGACACATTTCCTCCAGGTAGTTGGATGTGCCTAGCATTCCTCTCAATGTCCACTTGGGGATGGGTATGTTGCGGGGGACAGATTGGGATGTACTCCTGAGTGTTTGACCTGTAGATTGTTTGCTCTGATGCTTATTTGGCTCTGGATCGGTCTTGTTGTGTCACATGTCCATTGTGTGAGTGTGTAAATCCGTTGCCTGCCCCAGGTGTGTGTGCTTGTGTTGGGGGGGGGTTGTGACCGGGCCTGCTGTTGTGTGTAGTGTGATTTGTCATTGGGTCTCCCAGGTGATGTGTCTGTCCCCTCATGGTGCATGCTGGCATGACAGTGAGTGTGAGTTCCTGTGCTAGATACCTGTGCTTGTGGAGTTGGTGTTTGAGTGTACAGTGGTCCCAGGAGGGCCTTGTGCTGCATACAGCAGGGCCAAGTGTCATCTACCTTGTCAGTACTTTGCCAGTCCCTGTACATTGTGCATGGTTATATACCTATGCCATATGGGCTGAGGGCATTGGTGTCTGCGTCTCATTTTCACAATGTGTTGTGTGGGGCCCACACTCCCAGCCTCCCGGACATCCAGTCTTGTGTTTGTGGTTGTTGTAGGCTTGGACATGGCCTTGCCTTGATTTGTGAAGGGTGCATGGAGACGTTAGTGGCATGAGCGTGGTTTTTGAGTGTGGTTGTTTGGGGGAAGTTGCGTGCATTTGGTGGATATGTGGTTTGGACCCCATTGCCCCCATGTGACGTAAGTTGTTTGTGTACTCACCAGGCTCTGCGACTCCTTCGACTCCGTGTACTCCCACAGGCGGTAGCAGGGCCATCACCTTCTCCTCCTAGGGATGGTAGTGTATGGGTCTGCGGGGCGGCCCACGTCCAGTGATGTTAGTCTGGGCATATTCTTCATTCATTTTCCTCTTGACCGCCCTGCGCAGATCGTACCACCTGGCTTGGCATTCATGCCTGGTCCTTCGGATGGGCGCAACAGCATTCACCTTATCGACAATCCTCTGCCACATGGCAGATTTTTCAGCTATGCTGGTCTGTCTGACCAATGTTCCAAACAGCTGTGGCTCGACTCTGATGACTTCGTTGACAAGGAGGTCCAGCTCCGCTGTTGTGAACTTTGGATTCTTGTCTGTGGGCATGGTGTGGGGTGTGGGTGTGGGTGTGGATGGTTGTGGGTGTGTGGGTGTGAATGTGACGGTGTGTGTGTGAATGTGAAGAGGGGGATGTTTGTGGAGGAGGTTGTGTGAAGGTGTGTGAGTGAAGGTGTAGTGGAGGTATGAGTGATGTGGAGTTGTTTCTCTGTGGCGTTGTTTCTCAGTGGGGTCTGGCAGCAGTGGGTCTGTTGCAAAGGCTCATGGGTTGTGTGTGTGGGCCCTTTTTATTGGTCCATATTTGGGTGTGGCTGTGTTTGAATTTTGGTGGGTGTGTCATAAGAGGTGGTTGTGATTTGGGGCCTCTGTTTGCCTGTTTGGATGTGCCAGGTCTGTCATTGAGATGTATTTTGTCATGTAGACGTGTTTTGTGGTGTTGTGCGAGTCGAATTGACCCTCCTTGTGCTGTTTTACAGTGTCCTGGTTCTGTAAGAGTCTTTTTCGCGTAGGTACGATCCGTACATACGCGATGCTGGGTGAGGGTGCTGGGGTACGGTGTTGGAGTGCGGCGCGTACATGCGGTGGGGGTTCGGTGTGTACACGTGCGGGCCTGGGGTACGATGCGTACATGCGGTGGTACGGCGCGTACATGGGGGGAAGGCGCGTACATGGGGGGGTGCGTACATGGGGGGGTGCGTACATGCGGTGGGGGTACGGTGCATACACTTGTGGCCCTGGGGTACGGCACGTACATGCAGAGGTACAGCGTGTACATGGGGGGTAAGGTGCGTACATGCGGTGAGGGTACGGTGCGTACAGGTGCGGCCCTGGGGTACGGCGTGTACATGCGGAGGTACGGCGCGTACATGGGGGGGTAAGGCACATACATGCGGGGGTGATGCACCTACAGGGGGGTATGGTGCGTACATGGGGGGTACGGCGCATACAGGTGCGGGGCTGGGGTACAGTGCGGACAGGGGGTAAGGCGTGTACATGGGGGGTACGGCGCGTACATGGTGGGGGTACGGCGCGTACAGTTGCGGGGCTGGGGTACAGTGCGGACAGGGTGGTGTACGGTGCTGACATATTTGGTGGTGGGGGGGCTGTATGGCTCGTACACGGGCATGAGTTTACCCGTGTACATGTGTGCTACTGCGTTGGTTCCGTACGGGCCCTGTTTACGTGCGATTGTGTAATCGGACGGACGGTCGGGATCGTACTTGCGCGCTCGGACTTGTGTTTTACGATTTGCACGTAATAATGTCCGGCTCACTCTCGTACACTTTTCCCGACGATATTCGGATGTGACAACTTTCCGACGCACTCTCGTAGACTTTTCCAGACGCTATTCGTAGTTATTTTTCACGGACGAATCGTACTTGGCCGTTTGTATGGTGCTTCTACGACTCGTACGTAAAAAAATACGGATACGGGTCGTACGCAAAATATTTTTAACGGATCGGAATCGGCACCTTAATCTTCTGTTTTATACTTTTCTGAGTAAATTCTCGTAGAAAATTTCTCATTATATCAATGGATTCCTGTCGAATACTACAAATGCTACTACAACTCCACTTATACACAGGAGCTCGTGGACGTTTCCCTTGCACTTCTTCAGCTATTAACTCTTCTGCACTTTTACCAACCATTTCCTCCTTTGGAAGAGGAACACCATCCTGAACTTCGTAGCAACGACCTCCAGTATCAACTGCAAATGATTTTCCTGCAAGTAACTTTCCTCATTAAAAAAGGCTCAGTACTAGAAGTATGTCTCCAATATCCACTAAAGATTTTACAAAACTTGGTTCTGTTCACAAGTCTTTTTTTTCTACTTTTGTCTTTCAATACTTTCACTATTTTATCCAATACTTTCAATCTCTTTAAAATCAATTCTGTTTCAAATTGAAAGCAGTATCCACTATACTTTCAATACACTGCTTCTCTTTGAATTGGAACATTCTTCTTTTATATTTGCAGCATGTTTTCAATAAATTCTGAATCACTCTAGATCGAAAACGTCTGACGAATTTCTTGAAATTGTTTTTGTCTCCGAGTACCAGATATTATTTCTTTATCATCTTTCCTTTTCCTCGTATTTGAAATTGAACTCTGAATCACCTTACATGAAAAATTCTTCTTTCTGCTGTGTGTGATGTTTTTCTCATTAAGGGCCATATGTAGGTAGCATCACATTTACCGACTCCTAAATACCGAATTTTACCGATTCGGTATTTATGAATCGGTAAATGCGATGTAGGTAATAATTCGGTAAAATTTACCGAATCGGAAAAATTCGGTAATTTTGAATCGGTATTTACCGATTCGGTAATGAGGCATACCTTCCCATTGATTCCTATGGGCCTGGAGGCCCATAGGAATCAATGGGAAGGTATGCCTCATTACAGAATCGGTAAATACCGATTCAGTAATGGGGGGAGCATATACAAGGGTGGCAGGGTGTCACATTGACACCCTGTTGCCCCCCTGAATCTTGCATGTGTGCACATGTGGCGCACATACATGCCCTAAGGGCATGTATGTCTGCCACATGGCACTTGTACATCTGCAAAATATAACGTTTTGCAATGTATTCGGTATTTTTCACCAACCTATATTTGGTGGTAAATACTGAATTCTTATTCCTAAACATCACTCTTTAGAGTGCTCCCTACATATGGATTCAGGATTCGGTATTTACCGAATCGGTATTTCTACCGATTCGGTAAATACCGAATCCTGACATATGCCTCCTACATCTCAAATAGCTAAATACCGGTCGGTAACGGGATATTTACTGAATTTCGGCCGTTACCGACCGGTATTTAGCTACCTACATGAGGCCCTTAATGTTCTCAAAAATTGTCTTTTGCTTTTACTCAAACAAACAGTTTCTCTACTACTCTAATTTTTTTCTACTTCAAGATCTTTCCTTTTTGTCAGATATATATTTTTCTTCTCTTTTTTTACTTCTTCTAGGCATTTTCAAATTTCAATCCAAACAAAAAAATAGATTCAATTATTTTTCACATTGCTTCACTATGTTAAAATAATAACATACAATTGCAAAACTTCCACTAACAACTTCCAGACCCAGTGCTGCAACGTGATGGAGCACGACAGATGAGCACTAGGATGGGGGGGGCGTGGCTTGAAGCCGACGGGCATGGACGCGTGAGCGACGAGCTCCGCATCCAGCCCAGCTGAAATCCTGATTAAACGAAGCCCCGGTGTCTCGGGGAACTCTGGAGGGCGTCCTTCCTTGCCCAGCACAGACCCCAGAGGAGGCGCGGCTGGGCGGTGTGGAGCAGCGGAGGCCCGTGCTGAGACCGAGGGCTGGGGTGAGCTCGAGCCGGCGCCGGCCATCTTGCGCGGCCTGTGCGACGCAGCGCAGCCGCGGCCCACAGTGAATCGGCAGCTGCCCGGAAGCGAGACCCACCCGGCGGGGGAAACCGGAAGTGCCGGTCCCCCCGCGAACGGAGCCGGAACATCGAGGACCCCGGCGGGAACGGAGCGGACCCGTGCCACAGCGACCCCCCCGGACTGCCGGCCGTGGGCGGATCCTGCCGTTGGGCACCCGGAGGCGTGGAGAGTGGTTCTGCGGCGTTGCTGGCCCAGTGGAAGAGTGTGGCCAAAAGTATTGCGGGCGGAGGACCTGGGGGCGTGGAGACGGCTGTGACCCCCAGGACACCGGACTGTGGCTGGCGGGAGGACGGAACCCCCTACCGGAGCCGCGGGGACGTGGGCTCTGCCGGACACCGGCCCACTGACCTGCACCTCCTTGGATCTGGGACGGACCACCCGGCGGGGAGCGGCGGCTCCCTAAGGCCATCTGGAGGGTGGTGACTGCATCGGCGGCGCGGAGACGAAGGGGGAGCAGTGACCCGCGGTGGGGCTGCTTGCCCCCACACCCCATAGGCCTCGTGAGTTGCCATCGCCTGAAGGAGTGGGTCCTCATTGACTGGGGCCCCGGGGAGTGAGAGGGCCGCGGAGCGCTGGCACCGTCACGGACTGGTGGCGGGGGGCGTGTCAGGCCCGGTTTGCGGTGAGGCGGGCCCCGGTGCCCCACAGCAGCAGATACCTCAAGAGGTTGCCCTGGGGGACAGTTGACTTGCGACCCCCTGGTGTGTCTCTTCGCCTGGAATCATGGGCAAACCGCGACCCAAGCCGGGGGTGAACCCGGCGGACCCCGTCGTCGACCCTACTGGCGGCCGGGAAGGGGGGACGCGCAGTGAACCTGCAGCTGGCTCCAACAACGCCAACTGGATCAAATTCTGCAGGCCATTTCCGACACGAGAGCTGCGTTGCAGAACGACATTGCGCAGGTGTCCACAGATTTGGGATTGCTCCGGGCAGACCATCGGAATTTGACAGACAGGGTTAAGCAGACGGAGGACACTCTGGAACTGGTGCTCCCGGCACAGAAATCGTCGGAGGCCCTGACGGCGGACCTCCTGCAGAGAGTACAGCTCCTGGAGAAGAGGGCTGAGGACGCAGAATGGCGTAACCGCCGCAACATTATCCGAGTGGTGGGACTGCCCGAGAAGGTTGAAGGGGGGACATGCTGGCCTATCTGGAGGCCTGGCTGCGTGAGGTGGTGGCGCCGGGGGGGCTCACGTAGTTTTACACCTTGGAGCGGGCACATAGGGTCCCGGCTCGCCCTCCGGACCCGGGTCGGCCCCCCCGACCGGTGGTGGCCCGCCTTCTACATTACAAGGACCGCGATATTATACTTCAGAAGGCTAGAGCAATGGGCCCGTACCAAGTGGAGAATGTTTCAGTCTCTATCTACCCTGACTATTCCATTGAAGTCCAGCGCAGGCGCTCCTCATTTCAGGCGGTGAAAAAATCATTCCGAGAAGAGGGCCAGCAGTACTCGTTGCTGTTTCCGGCCCGTCTCCGAGTCGTGCTGGACGGCAAAACATCCTTTTTCACTGATCCCGAGGCAGCCTGGAGTTGGCTGGAATCATACCGCACTGGAGCTGCGACCCACACGGACGGGGGGGAGTCATCGGGGACCCCGGCGGGGTCCCGCCGCAATCGGCACACCAGGAAACGGACTGCGGGGATCAGATCCCCGGTGCCATCCCAGACGGCACTGGAGCGACCGGCAGCGTTGCGGGCTGTATCTGTCATTTCTGGTGCAGCAACCTCCAAGCCCGGCGAGGATTTGGGGTCCCAGAAGGGATCTGAGACTTCCCTCTCCGACGGAGTGGCGAAGGACGCGGAGTTGTTGCCTGATGTTACTCCAGGGACGGCGGATGAAATGTTGGACGCTTGATGATTCCGGGCTCTGCCTGGGTACCATAAGGAGGGCAAGAACAGGGCGGGAGACAGCCGGGGAGGGGGGTTTCACCCCGTGTCACACGGGGGCTGTAAGTAGATAGCAGCAGAATGCGGGTGTAGTATGGTGAGGGGGTCTGGATGCTGGGGCGGGCGGTCTGAGGGGCGAGGGACGCCGGGGGAGGATTCACAGAGACTGGGCATGGATGCGCAAAGGGGACTGTCGACAAGCCCGTCTGGCACAGAGCCACCACCTCCCCCTCACGGACGTTGTGAGACCCTGGTGGCTACCAGAGTGTTTGGTTAATTGGGGTGGTATTTGGATGGGTAACTGCGGTTTAGCACCTGTTCTGGGGGAGGGAGGGAGTACGGGGAGTTGGGTAGTTATAAGGTTTGTGGGTAATGTCAGTGTGCCTAGGAAGGTCAGGAAAGGGCGGATTTTGGTCAGGCTACTAGATGGGGACCCCACCTGAATTGCGATTCTTAACTTGGAATGTGAGGGGGCTCACCTCTATGGCAAAGAGATATAAAGTCCATGCATATTTGGTGCGGAGGGGGATACAGGTGGCCTTCCTACAAGAAACTCACTTAGATCAGGCGGAAGGGAAGGCATTACATCGGCGTTGGAGGGGCCAATTGTTTTACACTACCTTCTCGAAGTTTGCATGAGGGGCCCTGATTTGGGTGAGGGCGGGTGTCCCTTTTCAGCCATTGACGACGCTGGTGGACCCGGAGGGAAGGTTTGTAGCAGTGCAGGGGCGACTGGACGGGAGGGACGTGGCGTTATGCAGTGTGTATGCACCTAACATAGAACAGTCCGCCTTCTTTTCACGACTGTCGAGGAAGCTAGCATCATACTTGACGGGAACGGTTGTGTTGGGAGGGGACTTTAATTCAGTGACGGACGTCGGTTTGGATAGGTCCCACCCGCCCCTGGCTCAGTCAGTTGTCCGTAGGGTGGCTAACAGTAGACGGGCCTGGCAGGACACCTGGGGGTTGGTTGACACTTGGCGGACCCACCATCCAACAGATAGGGATTATTCTTTCTATTCAGCCCGCATGAGTTACATGTCCGGTTGGATAGCGTATTGTGTTCGCCGGATGCCCAGGCATTGATGCGGCATAGTGAGTATCTGGCGAAAACTATTTCAGACCATAACCCCTGCCTGGTGACGCTACAATGGACCAGGCAGCGGCAGGCGATTCCTACTTGGCGTCTAAACCCCTTGCTCTTGGAGGATCAGGTTTTCCGGGCTGAGGTCGGCGGTTGTATAGAACAGTATTTTGCGGATAACTCGGAAACGGCATCGAGTCGGGCGTTGGAATGGGATGCGTTTAAGGGAGTCGTTAGGGGGTATGCATATCATCCACCACTGGGGATCGGAAGACGTTGCTAAAGGACATAGAGGGAGCGGAAGCCCGACTGCGTACGGCCGAACGCGTGCATCAGGCAGTGGAGGACATGTTAGCGGCGGTAGTTACGGCACATGAGGGAGTGGCAGTGCGAGTGGAGAGGCTTTGCTGCTTCGATCATAAGGAATACCTTACCCGGGCGCATGCGGAGAGAGATAAGGTGGGATCCCTCCTGGCCTGGCTGGCTACCCCAGCGGCCCGAGGTACCCCAATACTTTCCCTGGCTGTGACAGGAGGGACTCCGGTCTACTCCCAGAGAGAGATTAATAGGCAGTTCCTCAGTTATTATGAGGGGTTGTATGATAGCACAATGCAGGATGCGTCTGGAGAATTGGATGACTTTTTATTGGCGGCTCGGCTGCCCCGATTGGATCCGGAGCAAGGGAAAGAGTTAGGGGACACCATATCATTGGGCGAGATCCGCGCCGCGATTAAGCATATGGCTCGAGGAAAGACCCCAGGCACGGACGGGCTGCCCGTCGAGTTTTATTCAGCATATATGGAGTTGCTGGCTCCGCAGCTGCAAGCCCTTTACAGTGAAGCCTGGAGAGTTGGGCGCCTGCCCACCTCCGCCCGAGAGGCGATTGTAGTGCCCTTGCTGAAAGCCGGAGGAAATGCTAGTACTCGGGCGGCATATCGCCCGCTCTCCATGTTGACGGTGGACTACAAAATCCTGAGTAAAATATTAGCATCGCGTCTGTTGACCCACATGCCTGCCCTGATACACCCAGATCAGGCGGGCTTTATTCCCCGACGTAGCACGGCAACCTCTGTTCGGCGTCTACTGCGGGTAATGGAGGTGGACCGAGAAGAATACCCAGAGGCCCTAACGCTTTCGGTCGACATAGAAAAGGCCTTTGACAGCGTCGAGTGGCCATACCTATTTCGAGTGCTGCAGGCATTTGGCCTCGGAGATGGCTTTGTACGCTGGACCACATTGCTATATAATGACGCCACAGCCCGCGTGAAGACGGGGCCACCATCTCAGCTCCCTACCGGGTGCGACGGGGGACGAGGCAGGGCTGCTCGCTGTCCCCATTGCTGTTCGCCTTGGCCATTGAGCCACTGGCGGCTCATGCCCGATTGGGGCGCTCCTATGCTGGGTTATGGCTAAGGGGGGAGGCCCACTATATATCCCTTTATGCGGACGATCTGCTGATGTTTTTGGCAGACGCAGATGGCGCACTGCACGGAGCGACCGCCTTGCTGGATGTCTTTGGTCGCCTGGCGGGGCTCAAAGTAAACTGGGGCAAGACATGCTAGTTCCCGTTGTTGCCTAATGGACAGGCTCCCCAATCGTTGGGAGTGATACGTTGGGAGGACCATTGTCTGCGATATCTGGGGGTTAATATCTACCACACCCAGCTTGATTTGCTGGAAGGGAACGTTGGCAGAGCAATCCGGGGCTTGCGTGGCAGCATAGATTTCTGGAGCACGCTCCCACTATCCAGTGCTGGGCGAGTAGCGCTGTTGAAGATGGTGGCGCTGCCGCGCCTCCTGTGCTTTTTTCGCACATTGCCCATATGGATACCGGCATCATTTTTTGAGCGGCTTCGTGCGCTATCCACGGGCTTCATATGGGGCTCGGGTAGGCGGCGGGTGGCTTTGACCACATTGCGGCGGCCAAGAGCGGAGGGGGGCCTGGCGGTCCCAGACTTCGAGTGGTATTACCTGGCAGCACAGCTACAATGGCTCACACAGGCAGTGGCAAGGGAGTATAGAGGCCCAGAGGGCCTGCAGGGCAGGTTAATTCCTCGCCATGTGCTCGCTTTCATAGTCCTCCAACAGCGGATGGACCTTGCCCAGCTCACTCTGGAGGAACACACCCTCAGGCTGTGCTGGAACCGGTGTCAGAGGAGGGCCACCAAAGTCCACCCTTATGCCCCGGAGATCCCCCTGGGTATGTGCACGGCGCTCCCGCATGGGGGCGATTGGTCGGGACTGGCCGCGTGGGAGGATCTTGGCATACAAGTGGTGGGCGACTTATTTAGGGAGGGGGTGCTTTTGCCCTTCCAGGACCTGCAGGACTCTTATGGGCTCCCACGGGGAGACTATTTACTTCATACTGCCCTCGTAGCGGGCCTCCAGAAGCATTGGAATGTGGGGCTCTCGGAACCGCCGGTCGCCGCGGGCTGCCAATATGTGGTCATGGCCGCGGGGGCGTCCAAGGCTATTACCTGCCTCTATCGAAGGCTGTCGATGGAGCGCTTGCTGCCCCTGGACACGTTGAAGGTTAAATGGCAAGCGGACCTTGGGAAGCCCATCCCAGAGTCGACATGGTCATCGCTGGTGTGGCGGGCCTGGAAGGGAACGCGTAATGCCCGGTTTCAGCTAGTTCAGTTTTTTACACTGCACAGGGCTTACCTGACGCCAGTTAAGATATTGCAATATTTTGGGGGCATGCATTCTCAGTGCCCGCGCTGTGGGGGAGATGGGGCTGATTTTCGTCATATGTTTTGGTCATGAGCGGAGCTGGGTAGTTACTGGGAGGACGTCATAGACTGCTTGAATCAAGTGACAGAGCGCACCATTGCTTCGGAGATGGGGGCCTGCCTGTTGCTTTGGTTCTCCCACACCCGCCGTACGAAGGTTACTAGTAAGTTCTATGACTTATGGTTGATTATGGCCAAGAGAGAGCTAACCATGCATTGGAAGTCAAGGGTGGGACCTAGCTTTCTGAGGTGGAGGACGGCGTTTGCGAAATGGGCAGGCGCGGAGGGCACACTTCGTTTGCAATTAGCGCATAGGAGGAACGACGACAAGGCATTAGCGACGGCCCGTGCATGGGAGTCATTGGTGGTTGAACTTCAGGGGCTGGTGTCTGACGGTGGAGGGGAAGGGAGCATACCTGACCGACAGGAGGAAGCGATAAGCGGGGAGTAGGAGGGGGGTCACGATGGTGGGAGGACCCATCCGAAGCGGCTGAAGCTGGGGGAAAGCCCAAGCTGCCAGAGATAGGTTTGAATACCCCTGCACGAGTCATAGTAATAGGGGGGGTCGCATCTGAGGGAGGATAGGCAGACGGGGGCACACTGACATGGGTTGCGGGAGGGAGAGGGAGGGGGAGCCCAAGCGGGAAGGGTAACCTTTCCCATGTATACACAGTTGAAATGTCGTATGTAACGCTCTTCGGTGGGGTGTTGGGGCTCTTGTGGGAATTGTATTGGGATGTTGGTCCGAAAATAATAAAAAAAATGTTTAAACAAAAACAAAAAAACAAAAAAAAGGATGAGCACTAGGATGACAAGTAATGCCATAGAACATACAGCATGTATTTTTATTTAAATATTTACATACTCCTTTACAATTTAAATATAACTGTACTACCTCATACTTTTAACCTCTCCGCCACACCCCACCACCCCACACCAATTTCTCTTCAAACTACCGCACACAACTTTATAAATAGTATTTTTTAAAATTTTAATCTATGTAGTTAGAATGAAATTATCAACCAAACAGCACACATACAAAATTTCCATTATTACCGAACAATTTTATCAACAACTCCGCAAACATAACACTGCACCGAGGGCTTTAACTGGAGGGGGTGTCGGTGGGGATGTGAACACCAGCACTTGATTTTTGGGAGCCTCGAAACGGGTCTTTATAGGGCTCTATTTTCTGACCTCACAAACGTAATCGTTTTTTTTTTTCTTTATTGCACTGCAGTGACACTGTGAGAGCATGCACATTGCTCAGTACTTAGAAGCGCAGACATCATGTAAAGTGAATCGCATTGTAGGAGAAGGGAAACCCTTTAAAGAGAGCCATTTTCTCTCAGTATTTCCCTTCTCATTTTGCAACGCGCAACATCATCGTGGGGTGATTAGCAGACAGACTACCAGGTGCGCTATGCCCATTGCCCCGGACTCTCTGACACAGCTTCGAGGGTGCACACACAGAGCCACAACCGAGTACTTCACCGGTCTTCAAAACATCATTTTTTGTAAAGGAGACTCTGTTCTTTTTCACCCCTTTTTACAACCCCTACATGCCCATTCTGCCTATTTCTGAAAGAATTAGGCTCCCCCGAAAATTCCCTCTGGTTGCGCCTCTGCAAACGACCACAACAAGGCAACTCCAGCACGAACCTGCTCTCACCTTACACACGGTCTTGTTTTAGTGCTACGAAAACACACACTTTGCCTGCCTCACTAAGTTCTCACACCCCCTCTTTAATATGAACATAAAAGCTTTCCAATTACTTTTACATTCCTATACTGTACTTCAAATGGAAATATAGAACTCAAGGTTCTCACCACCCCAAATTAGCTCTCTGTTATACTTTCTCAAATATAAGACGTACAGGTATTCAGTATCTGTCAGTCATGGCCACTTTAAAAGAGTGTACCTATAAACAACTTGACAAAACGTTATGTTTCTAAATTAAAGTATTACACTTAAACTCTCCTTTACATTTCTTTCGCTAGATGTACCTTTGTTTAAAACACCACCAGAGAAGGGTGTTGAAGTATGCTCCACAAAGAGTAACTCAAAGCTTTGTTATTCTTTATTAAAAAATCTGCCTGTCAATGCTTTAAGCAAGCCTTTTCAATGCCTTAAGAGGTAGCTGGATGAGTATAATACGTCATATTTAAGATCGGGGCGGACGATGCACGGAAATAAGAACGTATAGTTGAATAAAGGGCGAGTGGATGCATGGCCAGATGCATCAATGGATAGATACATAGATCAATGTATCAATGTATGGATGGATGGAAGGATGAATGAATGCAAAGACCAGTACTTACGATAGACGGGTAGGCTGATGAATGCTTAGGATTGATTCGGGGACAGATATATCTATGCATATATAGGCGTATCGCTGCATGAATGGCACAGTGCTTACAATAGGCGAGTGCGCTCATAGATGCTTAAGATAAGCGGACGAACAGATTTATGTATATATATAAGTAGGAATATATCCATCAATTAAAAGATGGTTGAATGGCGCAGTGCTTAGGATGCATGGATACTGCGCTTTAATTGGGCCGGGTCTGGGGACCGGCACTTATTTTCAGGCAGCCTCCAAACAACTCTCTACCAGGCTCTATTTTCGGCCCTCTCAAAGATAGTCAATTTTTTTTATTACACTGCAGTGACAGCATGCACATCGATGTACGCATGCTTATTTTGCTCACTACTGAGAACTGGAGACATCATGCTAGGTTACCCATGTTGTAGAAGAAAGGGAAATCCTTTAAACAATGTTTTTTTCCGAACCTACGATAATTGGAGAGGATTTTCTAAAGCACTCAATGATACTTATCTTGATTTAGACCACGCCCCAACTTGCATAGCCCACACCCCTTTAAGACCTTTGCCCCTCCTTTTAGAGCACCCCCACTTTTTTTTATCCCACTTAGAACCCTAACTACACCATAGTAACAAACAGTGTAACCTTCCATTAAAATATACAGTGGCACCAGGTTTCATAATTTTCCATCAATGCTATCAGCCTTCTACCACAGTACAAGAGTGCCTATCAGCATGAAGATGTCTTATCCACAGAAATGTTGTGTCATTTCTGTACCTGTCTGCTGGAACACTCATCACCAAAACATATTAAAACATGGGAATTTGCCAGAAAAACAAATACCATACCATAAAGCGATTCATAAATGGGCACACTGCCACTGCACCACCCTCTTCCCCGTCCTTCCTTAACTTCACAAAATTAAAGAAAGAGCCACACCAAACATAGTAAACACACTATACCAATACAAGAACTTAATTTCAACAACCGTCTACCGGAACGCTCATGAGCAAAGCGTATTAAAACATACAAATTTGTGGGTAAAACATATACCATGCCATAGGGCACTTTATAAGTGCTTCCAGTGGTACTACATCACCTTCAGTAGCTCGACATCTGCACGTTACTAAATTCTGTGTTTTAATCAGAAACATACCCACCACCCCCACATCCACCCATGCCCTTCCTTAACCAGACGAAATCAAACAGAAACCCCCACCATTCCTAGTAGTGCCACTATAACCATACACAGTCTTAATTTTAACATGTGTGTGCCGGAACACTTATCAACAAAAAGTATTCAAACATGCAAATTCGCGGGAAAAACATATACAATACCATAGCATGGTTAATATATAGTCCCACTCAAACTACATTACCTTTACTAACTACACATGCCCATGTTACAAATGTCCGTCTTATAATCAGCAACATACGCACATCCCCCACCCCCACCCATACCCATGCTTAACCTTACGAATTCAAACAGTGAGCCCCTGTACTCCCGTTACCGCCACTATAGCCATAGATAGACTAAATGTCAACAGGTGTCTGCCGGAACGCTCATCAGCAAAAGCTATTAAAACTTAAAATTTTGCAACTCAAACATACACCATACCATAAGACGGTTTATAAATAGTCACAGTACCACTACACCACCTCAACACCCGCCCTTGCTTAACTATATGCCCAAGCAAACGTAGAAGCGCCACTATAGCCATACACAGCCTTAACTTCAACAGATGTCTCCTGAAAAGCTCATCAGCAAACCGTATTAAAACATGCACATTTGCGGGTAAAACATATACCATGCCATTGGGCGCTTTATAAGTGCTCCCAGTGGTATTACATCACCTTTAGTAGCTCCACATCTCCACGTTACTATATTCTGTATTTCAAACAGCAACATAACTACCTCCCCCACACCCACACCCACCCCGCCCTTGGTTAACAGTACGAAATCAAACAGAAACCCCCACCATTCCCAGTAGCGCCACTATACCTATATATGACGTTAATTTTAACAGGTGTCTGCCGGAACACTTATCAGCAAAAAGTATTCAAACATGCAAATTGGCGGGTAAAACAAAGACCATCCCATAGCACGGTTTATAAATGGGCCCAGTCGAACGACACCACCTTTACTAGCTAGACATCTATATGTTACAAAAGTCGTTTAAACACTCTATAGAGTGTATAGCAGGGCATGGGGAGAGTAAACAAAGTTCTAATTCACAAACTGTTGATATACAGTCCCTTTACTGTATCTATATTAAAGATATTAAATGGAATGAATACATTGACGAGTGTCTCAAAGGGGATAGTGAAGCTCACCATCAGTAAAACACGAACCACTTCAACACCTACATATATCCGCCACAGCGACACAGCATGACAAATAGCATCACTTAAAATCACATGTAGTTCTCTAATGTCAACAAACTCATACAGAAAATATACACATTTTCATTTCTTTTTATCTCTAATACATTTATAAAACATCTCTTCTAAAGAAGCACTCCCCAACTACTTCTATTCCATAAGAACAGACAATAATTAATATGTTTACTACCATATATTTTAGTATATCTACCTTTTTATTATTCACTAGTCAGAAACTACCAAAACTATTCACTATACCCAAATGCAAACCAGAAACCATATTCATATTTATCTCAACTTAGGATCACATGATTCAAACTATGCGTACATATAAAAGGAAAGTATCACTTTTCCTATCTCCATCTCCTCACCATGTAATCTCCAAACACTGTACACGGCCCCACAACCTACCTCTCAGTGTCAAAAAAACCACAACCTGCCCACATAACATTTCTGCATGTTGTTTTATCGCTTTTAACTTAATAAAACATACGCCTCCTACCACCACCCCCCGCCCCACTATTTCCACAAAAAGTATCAGTTGCAAACGTGCGACATTTTCTTTATCTCCCCAAATACATTACAAACTCACATTACCGCTGTATCTCATTTTCAAAACAATACAGTCCTATAAAGATGACAAACTACACTTCTTCTCTGTGAAAAATTCCTAAACATATATAAAATACTTGTATAAAAACGGCGCAAATTTTATGCATATTTCATAACCAATATCAAACACCACACTTTACTAACACTATATTACTTTGAAATGAAAAATACTTTCAAAATTTAAAATATCACCTCGCATACTTAATCAATACTATAAAACACAGAACAGACCTTGTTCATTTCTAACTCACCTTTGTAGTTCTATGCAGATTTCAAATGACACACGCATACAATTCTCTCTTTCTCACATAGTACATGTAAAGCTCCGACTTCATCAAGAATGAAACCAGAAATGGCACAATTTCTCTGTCGCTCCACACATAAATATATGTAAAGAACAAATCAGAATACTTCATTCCTTCAACGACATTACCTCCATTGGTTAATTTTGAATTTTTCTTCCGAAAAGCTACTTATTATTCCACGCCATATACAGGTCACAAGTTCAACCTATTTTATCACCACACTTTATAGAACCTTCTACGACACCTGCAGGTTAAAAGTTCATCTTTTTTTTTTAACCAATCGATATACTTTTGCAACATTTTATCAAACATTCAACGGCACGTGCACGTTAAAACTTCACAATAGGGGTCAGTAGTTCATCAGCTTTATTCCTATCTCCAGCAGCACCTCACCTTACGCCCCCAGTGCCATCAGACCCGTAGGAGTCAGTGGTTTCCACTTTCCAAATACCAAATTCATTTCACACACACAAATTTACTTTCGCACTCCCTATATAACACCCCCTAAGCACCATACACAAGTTACAATGTTCGAAACAAAAGTTCCTCCAAGTAGCTATAACTACATGCTGACACTACTTGCACAGAGGTGACACAGCAGCCAGAGCACATGACTTCACAGCATATGACACACAGTTTGGCCTCACGCTTTCATCCCCGAGTCCGGCAGCAGCTCAGCTTAGCTGCATGAGACTCTACACACTACCTCATATATTTTCCATACCCCAGAACTTTCAGACCAGTACGGGTCAGTAGTTCGTCCTAGTATTTATAAACACATGCTGACACTACTTCCACAGCTGTACGGCAGCGGCCACGGCACATGACTTCACAGCATAAGACACACAATTTAGACTCACTCTCTAATCCCTGAGTCATGCACCACCTCACCTTAGCAGCATCACACTCTAGGCAATACCTCACTTAGTTTTTGTAGCCTAGCACTTTCACACCGGTAGGTATGATTAGTTCACTTCGCACCCCCTCTAAAGCACACCCTAAATACCCCACAGAGGTTACAGTGCTCCTACTCTCCTATTTCCCAATATTTCACCCTTTTTTCCCCTTACTCGCTTCAACGGAATCACAAAATGGCGGCTAACACTTCCTCCTTCCATGAGACACTAGACAATACCTCACATATTTTCCGTACCCAGGACTTTCACACCACTACGGGTCAGTAGTTCATCCTAGTAGGTATAAACACATGCTGACACTACTTCCACAACTGTATTGCAGCAGCCAGGGCACATGACTTCATAGTATAAGACTCACAGTGTAGGCTCACGTTTTAATCCTCGAGTCGCGCACAAGCTCACCTTAGAAACATCACACACTAGCCAATAACTCACTTATTTTTCGGAGTCTAGAACTTTCATACTGGTAGGTATGATTAGTTCACTTCGCACCCCCTCTATAGCACACCCTAAACACCCCACAAAGGTTACATTGCTCCTACCCTCCTCTTTCCCACATTTTTTGCAATTTTTCCCCCTTACTCGCCTCAACGGAATCACAAAATGGCGGCCAACACTTCCTAGTTGCAAACGCTCGCAGTGCTCGCAGCCAATCAGCAGCAAGCTCGTGCTCGTAACGCCTCAGCCAATCAGATGGCAGAATTCCCAAATATCAATATCTGTAAAATTCGATATTTCTCAAAATGGACTAAACGGATTTACACCTAATAAACAAAAGCGTGTTTTCTAGATCGCAACAAAGAATTAGTTTTGAAAATGTCACGAAGATTCATCAATCGGCACCAAAGTTATTGCGAATAGAATGTTGCCATTTTCCTAGGTCCTAATTATAACTACCTACTGGCGACCGCCAGTAGTAATATATATTATTTTTATATAATTTTAGTTTTAAAATAAATTAAAGATAATAGTTTATTAATTCTGTCAATGTATATATATATATATTACCTACTGGCGGTCACCAGTATGTAGTTATAGTTAGGACCTATTATCCATAGGAAAATCATAACATTCTTTTCCCAATATCTTTGGCGTCGGATGACAAATCTTCGCGCAATTTTCAAAACTCGTGGGGTGCTCCGGTCAGCGCCTATCTTAAAAGTTTCGGGGTGATTCCGCAAGCGGGGGCCGAGAACAAAGGGGGGCCCAAAACATGTTTTCTCCATGTTAATTCCCATAGGAAATTTTAGACACGGCTACAGCCCGAACTGCTGAACGGAATTACACCAAATTTGGTAGCCCTTGGTCAGAAAGATCCCTTTTTGTTAAATGGTGTAAATCCGTTCAGTAGTTCATGAGAGATTATAAAAAGAAAAAGTTTCAATATCTGGGTGGAGCCTAACGACACAGCTCATCGTGAGATCTGATTGGCTGTCAGCACTTCATCCTGGAATTGTTGGCAGCCATCTTGGGACCAATATACATGATAGTACCCCATTGAAATGCATTGTAGTGAATCGAAGATTTTGAGGGTTACCAAAAAGAGAACTATAAAGGGTGATAATAGACTTTAGTTACATTAGAATTCATTTGTTGATGGTACCATACTAATTTCAGGAATTGTGGTGTGTTCTAAGGTGATATTACCCTGTGAAAAACCTTCTGCTGGGATATCATGAATCATGTTTGAGAGAAGCTAAAATGAGAGCATATTTTCTGTAAATTAACATTATCTTTCTCAGTCATGTGAGAATGAAGTCTGTCATTCTCAGTAAATCATGTACATCCAACAAGGGCAGAGACTGTCAGTTGATTAATTTGTGTTCTACTGCAGCTTCCCAGAGTGTTATAAAGAAAAACTAGAGTGCTAACAGCCTTACTTATGACAAAAGTATGGCACACCTGAAGCCATCTTGATTGGAATAAACTGGTAACACTTAAAACGTTTAATTTAAAAAGGAACACAATGATGGGGTTCATGTTGTCATAGAAATTATGGTTAGTGCTGTAGAAAGAAAAATTAGGGCGTGTTTCAAGTGTGATCTCAAATATCTTCCTGTTATATTTCAACAGGAGCAGCCTGTCAGTTGATGCCTTTGTGTTCTACTGCAGCTTCCCAGGGTGTTCTAAAGAACAACTAGCGCGCTAACAGCCTTACTTATGACAAAAGTATGGCACACCTGAAGCCATCTTGATTGGAATAAACTGGTAACACTTAAAACATTTAGTTTAAAAAGGAACAAAATGAGGGGGTTCATTTTGTCATAGAAATTATGGTTAGTGCTGTAGAAAGAAAAATTAGGACATGTTTTAAGTGAGATCTCAAATACTCTTCTATTTAATTAGAAAATTCTGACATGCAGACTGAAACAATCACTTTCAAAACCAGCAGTAGACTTCCAGTTAACTCCCTGGTGAGCAGCATCTTTACTACAGTGGTCTAATGAAAACTAGAGTGCTAACATTCTGAATTTATGGCAAATGTGTGACACATCTGAAGGCCTTCTTGATAGAATCAAAGTAAAAAACTGAAAGCATTTTCTACTGAGGAGACTGCAGTAAATGAGGAAATTAGGAAGCTTCATAACAAATAAGTCTCCCAAGAAGGCCACGAGAGACAAAAGAGCCCAAATGTAGCACAATTATCACCCAGATGTAGCCCACATATAGCCCAATGACAGAAGTGTGCAAAACACTTTATTGTTACTTTTTATGCAGTTTTATATAGTGCAGACTGGTCAGGTATTGGAGCGTTGCATCCTACTTGGACCCCTTATTGCGTATTTTGCACGAAGTACATGAGATTGATCTTGCGAAACATCGAACTTTACGATTCTGTTAACCTAAAGTTGCTCTGAACTGGGCTTTGTAACACCCGTTTTTACCTACTGGTTTTAATTAATTCTCACTGTATTGTATTAGGAAAGAGGATTTACTGTTTTTATGTACACTTTTATGATCTATGTTTCTAAATCAGATCGAATAAAGTTTAATGAATTCTATGGCAGGACGGAGGCGGATTATGCATATCTTTCCTCACTTTATTTGCATAGCAGTTCAAAGAAAACGTAACACAACAGTCATTAAACAAAAGACTACACAACCCATGAACCATTAGGGGGTAGTCTCCAAGGTAACTATAGTCCAATCATATCACAGTCCATCGTATATAATATTGTGACATCCCTTCCGCTTCCTCTTTCTTCATTGCTCGTCTGTTAAGTGCATTCCTTACATTCTTGGCTTAATCTGATGTTGTTGCTGTTTGGATAGTGGTTTCTTGTGCACGTTATTAGCATTATTGCCTTGGTATTGTTTCATATTCCTTGCACAGCAGGCTCTTGCCCGAGAGCGTTCTCCGCCTTGCAGTTTCTCCCGCTGTGCGTTCTGTGTGCGGTGAGATCCTGTCAGGCGCATCTGGCCGAGCGAGGCAGCTCCGTCGAGCGCTCCCGCTGGACTTTACTAACCCTGGGCGTAGTTCGCGAAGTAGCGCTACGCGTAGCTTCGCAAAGTGCACTTCGCACTACGCGTAGCACTTCGTGAACTGCGTAGTACCCTGTTCGCACTGTGCAAGATGCCTTTTTTAAGGATTGCACAGTGCGGACAAGCATCCGGCACTGTGCAATCATTGAAAACGGCATCTTGCACAGTGCGAGCAGTAGTTGTCTGCCGCTCGAGTAGATTTTTACTCGAGTGACAGCTTTCTCAACACGGACTGGTAGTTTCTCATTGCGAGCATACGTGACCACTCGCAATGAGAAACCTGACCTCCCCGCGTTGAGAATCTCACCATGAGGTTTATTTTCCATGCTCGCGATCGGCAACTTGATGTTGCTGATCGCGAACGAGGAAAAAGTCTCGCCAGGATGTCTTTTTGCTTGCTAGCCAACTTGATTTTGAGGACCGCGAGCAAGCAAAAAATTACCGCTGCACTACGCTACACTATGCTACGTGTGTTTGCAGTGTGCTATGTGCACTTCGCGTAGTGTGAAGTAGCGCAAACTACGTGAGCGTAGAGTAGTGCTTTGCGCCCAGGCTTAGTCTTTTTGCACGTTTGGGAATCCGGTTACTCCTTTAGTATCAACTTGATTCCTGACCAACCCTCGCCTAATTTTGACACCGCTTCGCGGTGATTTCCCCACACGTCCACGCTAGTGACCAGTGCCACCTGGTGGTGGTAATTGGTATTGCACCTCAGTCTATTCTTATAACAGCTTCGGGGAAGGGCCCAGATGTTGGAGCACCGGTGAGGGGGCTGCCTTAAGGATTTTAAGGGCATTTGTTCTGTGCTCACACCCTCTGCTATCATGTCTTCTCCAGAAGACCATTTTTAATCCTCCTACCAGGAAGTGGAGGAGGAATGCCCCCCCCAACTTCTTCCTCCAGCAGTGGACCAAGCTCTCTCTTTGGCTATTTTTAGGGCGCTGGCTCCTCTTAAGGATCAGGTTGATAAGCTGGCGAAAAGCATCCCTGGGGTGTTCAGTGCCCCATATCTGGTGGTGGCGGGTCCCAGTAGCTCCCAGATGGTGAATAAAAGGGCCGCTAAGCATAACGCAGGGCACTTAGAAGGATTTTATTAACTTGCGGAGACCTTCCTCAAGAATGCGTGAACGCTAAAACATGCACCCTGCCGGGAGGAGGAGGACTCCGAAGAAAATTGCGACGCTGTCATCACTATTGTAGACCCCGATGGCGGGTTTCCCTTAGAGGGAGAGGGTGTATCGGAAGACGATTTCTCCTCCAATGAGGATAAGGACTTGGGGCGTCCCTGGCATCAAGAGTCCCACGCCTCTTAGTCCCGGGTTGGGGACGGGGTCCACTCTGACATGTTCGAGCCTACCAAAATTTACCATCCTAGGTCGGCGGAGTGGACCCCTGAAACCAAAGTGGCAGAGTATGTGGTGGGGAAAATCCATCAACCCCTTGAAAGTTAGATCAGGAATAGGATGAGGGGAGAATGCCCCAGGCCCTCACTGAAGGGGAAGGTGGCACACACGCCTGAAATTGATGAGAAACTATGTACCTTTTTCTCCAAGTATCTGAGGGATCCCAAGAAAGGAATTGATAGGTCTTGGACGTGGTAGGGCCCTTGACCCAAATTATTCAATTGGCACAGTGTTCAAAAGAGTCAGGATCCCCTTTGTCCACAGATATTGTGGCTGGTTGGGCGCACCACCCTAAACCCTAAAACACTACCCCAGCACAACCCGCTACACTACACAAACACCACTGCACTACCCTAAACACTAAATCTACCCCCAGCATGACCTCCTACACTACACAAACACCACTGCACTACCATAAACCCTAAAACACTACACCCAGAACGACCCACTTCACTACCTAAACACAACTGCACTACCCTAAACCCTAAAACACTACCCCCAGCAAGACCCCCTTCACTACCCAAACACCACTGCACAACCCTAAACCCTAAAACACGACCCCCTACACTACACAAACACCACTGCACGACCCTAAACCCTAAAACACTAGAACCCAGCACGACCCCTACAGTACACAAACACCACTGCACTATCCTAAACCCTAAAACACTACCCCCTACAATACACAAACACCACTGCACTACCCTAAACCTTAAAACACTACCCCAGCACTACCCCAATACTACAAAAATACCAATGCACTACCCTAAACCCTAAAACACTACCCCAGCACTACCCCTACTTTACCCAAACACAACTGCACTACCATAAACCCTAAAACACTACCCCAGCACAACCCCCTACACTACACAAACACCACTGCACTGCCCTAAACCCTAAATCTACCCCCAGCATGACCTCCTACACTACACAAACACCACTGCACTACCATAAACCCTAAAACACTACACCCAGAACGACCCACTTCACTACCTAAACACAACTGCACTACCCTAAACCCTAAAACACTACCCCCAGCAAGACCCCCTTCACTACCCAAACACCACTGCACAACCCTAAACCCTAAAACACGACCCCCTACACTACACAAACACCACTGCACGACCCTAAACCCTAAAACACTAAAACCCAGCACGACCCCCTACAGTACACAAACACCACTGCACTATCCTAAACCCTAAAACACTACCCCCTACAATACACAAACACCACTGCACTACCCTAAACCTTAAAACACTACCCCAGCACTACCCCTATACTACAAAAATACCAATGCACTACCCTAAACCCTAAAACACTACCCCAGCACTACCCCTACTTTACCCAAACACCACTGCACTACCATAAACCCTAAAACACTACCCCAGCACAACCCCCTACACTACACAAACACCACTGCACTACCCTAAACCCTAAATCTACCCCCAGCATGACCCCCTACACTACCCAAACACCACTGCATTACCCTAAACCATAAAACACTACCCCCAGCACGACGCCCTACACCACACAAAAACCACTGCACTACCCTAAACCCTAAAACACTACCACCAGCATGACCCCCTACACTACTGCACTACCCTAAACCCTAAAACACTACCCACAGCACGACCCCCTACACTACCCAAACACCACTGCACTACCCTAAACCCTAGAAAAAAAACACCCCATGCCCAATCCCCCTTACCTCTCACTCATCGTGGTTCCTCTCTCCTCATGGTTCCTGCTTCACGTCATCTCTGAGGGGCGGTGCACGTCGTTGTGAGGAAACGGAACAGCCTCTGTTTCCTTACAGCAACATGGATCGTCTACATGTTTCTTAGAACACATGGTCATTTACCATACATACCTTTACAACAAAATTTGTTGTAAAGGCATGCGTGGTAAATGACCATGCGTTCTAAAAAAATGTGTCGTAATGACTTCGAGATCTACAACGCATGCGTTGTAATGGTATTGCGAAGTTAAAAAGTCGTTGTAACGCCTGTTTACCAATCAAAGCTGGCCCTGTTCTTCAGTGAGACGTTTATTTGATTAATTAAGAGGAAGGAATGTGTTTGTTTTACCGAAAAGTGCATTCCCAGCTGTTGTATTGTGAAAGTGTCCGCGTGGCCTGGTTTCACTTCCGCTGAGAAAGTGGAAGAGTCTGTTTGGATCTAAAGGAGTTCTGCTGTTGGACGGGGCCGGCACAACACCAGAAAACATAGCTAATTGAAAGCGTCCTCCCTGAAGTGTGGAGCAGTATCATGAGAGGTCAACGAGTGTGCGTCCCACCGCAGTATGACCGTACCGCGTGACCCATGTGCCGCTTCCAGGGTACGGGAGGCAGAAGCTGCATCACAGGTCCTCTTGAAGACTGTTTTAGCACTAATTCTACATTTTGGTACTAGGGCATTTTAACTTTGTTGTTTCTGCCATATACAAAGAGAAGATCATGTGTTATTCAGTGCCCTCATTACCTTTTTTGTGGGTTGTGGTGCTTGTCACTTCACTGCCCCGCCGGTGCACACGACTGGGCACCCCACCTCGTGTGCCATCTGCAGGGCCTCTGCCCTCAGATGACTGGTTTCGGTTTCTGGAGTGGCAACATAAACAGTTGCTCCCAAAGGACTAGCCTGAATACTTATTTTTTGTTGTTGATATTTAAATTGCATTGTGACTAAAATTAACATTACTCTTGTTATTTGCTCATTTTTGTGACTTTAAAAAAGGGCATTATCCCCAGTACATTTGAAAAGACAAAAATGACAGAACCCTAACACCCAAAACAATGCAATATTTAAGTTTCATGAAACCTCTAAACTATATAGTGCTGTGACAATACACACCATCTAACAAATATTGGGGCTTATTTGCAAGCTCCTTGCGCCGCCACTGTGTGTCACTTTTTATATGATACAAAAGTGACTCTCTGGCAGCACAAGGGCCTTGTAAATTAGCTCCATTGATTTCAATTATACCCCACGTTATGGATCATATGATCCCCAGCAATAAAATCCAAGAGGGTCGGTGTCCCCAGGTCGATATTAACCAGGGAATGTTCTCTCCCTTGGATATCATTGCTCCTGTACGTCACTCATGAAGGGCCATATTTACAAGAATGTAACGCAGCGTGGTGCTGCAAGCCATTTGGCAGTGCCATGCTGCGTCACTTTCAAAGCACAGGGATGCATCATATTTACAACAATATGGCATATCCCTGAGCTCTCCCCTGCGCTGGTGCACAATTGGCTGCCATGCACCAACGCAGGCACCCTCGCACCATGGTGCAAGGGTGCCTGGCTGTGGGGATGAATATTTTTGTGCAGGAAAGGATACCTTTCTGCAAAAAATCAATCACGAGTGGTGTTTTCTTCAGTCTATGTGTGCTGCAGAAAGCAGCATACATAGAAAGAGGAAAAAAACAAGGAGAAATAAAAGTATTTCGCCTTATTGGGTCTACTTACACCTCCCCTGGGGAGGCACAGGATTCTGACGCATTCCCAGGTTTACGAAACGTTGTCAATCAGGGAATGCAGCAGAATCCATGGGTGTTGTGTGGAAACACCCATAGCAACCCCCATGGCACGCCCCTTTCACACAAAGTGCTGCCTGAAAAGGGGCAGTATTTACAAAGCCAAGCAGGGTGGCTTTATGTGGCCTTTTAAATATAGAGTAATACATTGCACCGTTGGTGTCACAAAAAAGTGACGCACTGGCGTGGCAAGGAGCTTGTAAATATGCCTGAGGTATTTAGCCAGCTTATAAAAAATGAAATAAAACAGCTGAGGAATTTATAGCATTTCAATGCTTCTAGATTGTAAAAGCAAATGCTTATAAGTGGTTGTTATTGATTGGCTGGAAAATACTTTTCTTCACACCAGGTCTGATTTTCGAGCAGCATGAGAATAGGAGTGGGGGCACAAAACTCGATACACGCAGCTAATCTCGATGAACACATTTCTATGTGGCAATCTGGTAAATCATGAAAGAGTCAACCAGAAAGTTGATTTCTACCATTTTACAAACTTTTTAATTCAAATTGCACTACAAAACGAGATTTCAATAAGCCGTTCAAATTAGTAAGGCTTCCAACATCTTAGCATAATTGTGATAAATTATTGAGGCTTTTAAACAGCTCTGCAACACAATCATGGATAATGGATTCAAGGGCCTCACTAAGGGCCTTATTTACAAGAATGTAACGCAGCGCGGTGCTGCAAGCCATTTGGCTGTGCCATGCTGCGTCACATTCAAAGCACAGGGATGCATCATATTTACAACAATATGCCATATCCCTGAGCTCTCCCCTGCACTGGCACACAATTGGCTGCCATGCACCAACACAGTGGGGATGAATATGGGGATGAATATTTTTGTGCAGGGAAGTATACATTCCTGCCAAAAATCAATCACGAGAGGTGTTTTCCTCAGTCTATGTGCAGTGGCCATCTCCTTGCAACACTTTTTGTGGGGATTTTTCTTTGATTTAGGAAAACAAACTGACAATAATGTTGAGATTAGGTGGCCCTTTCTTTTGCTCATGATGTATACCAGTTACCCTTGAAAGGAAAATAGTTTCACTTTTGCTGGAGCTTACTAAGGGCAAAAATGGTGCACACAAACCCTAATGAATATAGAAGGCATTTAAGCAGCAGGCATCTCTGTTTCCTGCATGCCTAGTTACGTTGGCATATAATTAAGGAATAAACTAATGAGCATAGCTTGAGTAAGGCACTGCAGGTTCTATTGCTACAGCGAGGTGGCACATTAGCACCATGGGTTGTATTACACTATGCATCCTCTGAAAGTTGTATGTTTGAGGTGCAATGTGGTCACCTTGGTATTACAGAGGGGCTGCAAGGACATTTTTGCATATAAAAGGTTGTGATGGATATTGAAGTTCACATGAAAAATTGAAATGTACCTGTTTTGTATGGAATCTTGGCCTTTCAGAACACAGTAATTTAGTTTAGTCTAGTACATGTTCCCAATTCCAGGTTGATCCATCCACATCCGCTGAAGGACAGGTGATGCGGGCTAACTAAGAGATTTTATACATACCCTATCCTGAATGGCTGGTATTTTAGGAGGTGAAAGTAGTCCCAAAGGAGGAGATTAAGAATCAAACTCACTTATGATCAGTAAAGGGTCACACAGCCTGCCTCCTAATGAGCGAACCCAGCTAAGGACCACTAGAGTTGATCAGGTTAATCAAAATGACCGGTTCTTGATAGTGTTCCATGATACTTCTCAGTCCTGAGTGATGTTTCATCTCACAAGGGTCTTTTATGCGGTGACACAGGGGCACTTGGAGAGTCAGAACTGCCAAGTAATCTGGTTTGTTTTAATTGCCTGCACCCTTGCAGAAGAAAAGAATATGGACAGAGAAACACCCCCACCTAACCATAATGGGTAGCCAAGAAAATGGGGCATAACACACCTCTGTACTCAGCGCTGCAGCTCTGGTTGATGGAACAACTGAGGCACCCACACAATGTAGAAGTTTAAACGGGGAAACTGGGTTTAAGCACCAGAAAACTGCTGCACTGTACACAGGCTACTCCACCTATCAGCAACAGAGTTTTGAATCCAGAGGGCACATTGCTGGGCTTTAAGTGCAGCAGCCTTCTGCACCAGCGGGGACTCGCTGGACTGTTCCCACTGCTTCTAGGCTTGCAGTACATGTTGTCTATAGAAACAGCCCAGCACAGTATCCATTAGCGGCAGCTACAACGCTGGATACTAGAAATTAAGGCACAATGCTACAGCCCTGTTGATAATCAACTATCTGATAATTTAAGTGAGACAGTTTGACCACAGCGAAGGAAGAGTGAGGAAGTGCCAGCGCCCCCCTTATCCCAGGAAAACTTGAGACCATGGTGAGCAGTGAAATACAATAATATACTAGTCACAAATGTCTTCTGGGAGAACTTCACACGCCTCAAGCATCACTAATTATCAAGAAGAGCTGGGGCTATGCAACCCTGATTGAGACAGTAAAGTTATTTGTACTGGCCTTTACATACCTGTATCTTTGACTCTTGTGGGGAAAAACATTTTTTCAACAGGTTACTCATAATCATTCCTCTCCCAGACATCTCCTGAAGAAATACTGTGGAGGAATTTCACTACAAACTACTTGGAGTTCACTAATATTCTTGGAGGCTGAGAGTGGCTTAACGATATACCACACCATTGCAACCCCAGATTACCACGGGATCACACAAGACACCGGAGTCAAGGAGTCACAGCCATTGGCTTTAGGGTAGATACAATGGACACCCTTCTATCTGGCTAACTTTGGAAATACGATCGGTGAGAACTGAATTAGCTTCCTTCTGTAACAGACCACTTTGTGAAATTCTTGGAAAGCATTGAAGATCTCATAAAGAAGACACATGTTTGCATTTAAGACATATGTCAGATTTATTAAAACGTTGTTGACTTGGATAACCGGTCATGCTGTGATATGAGGAACTTTTATGGTATTCCAGAGAAACAAGAGAATGGTGATGTAAAGACTACCTATGTTTCTAAACAATAAATTGATGCCAACACTAGAGTTTCACACTAGGGGGCTTATTTACAACCTCCTTGAGCTGCAGGAATGTCACATTGCGTGAGGCACCGGCGACACAATCTGCTGCCCGATATTTACAACGACATGTAAAGCCACCCTGCTTGGCTTTAGGTGTGCTTGTAAATATCGCCCCTTCTCATGCAACACTTTTTGTGTAAGGGGCGTGACATGGGTATTCCTATGCAACACCCATGTATTCTGATGCATTTCCAGATTTCCGCAAAATCGTAAACCTGGAAATGCGTCAGAATGCTACTCCACACCACGGGTGGCGTAGCTAGGTGCAACAAGGAGAAATGTTTGCATTTCTCCTCATTTGTTTCCTCTTTCAATGCGTGCTGCATTCTACAACACTGATGGAAAGAGGAAATCAACTCAATTGATTGTTTTTGTGCCTGGACAGAACAGGCTGCATATGTAAATGGATATCATTCTTTTGTTACGCCAGCTCTTCCATCTACATCAGGCAGATATAAAGGGGGCCTTGTCACCTTAAAATGTAATGACAAACAGGATCACCCTAGGCAAGGTGACTTTTACCAATAACTCACCATATTTTCATACTATTTTAGCTGAAGGCTTTGGTAACGTTGATTTATTAGTGATTAATTACTATAATAATAACTTTGAGAATCCTCTAAAGGTGACTGATGTGTTGGGGAAAACTATGGAAGCCCTGCTAACTCTTTACCCTCAGCCAATTTTTATAATCTGATCTCGCGATTTTATTGTGTATCTTTGCACTAAATCTGACCAGCGCATTTGTGAAGTAATTGATACCAATGATTCATTGTTAGTTCATTTTAACCACTTTAACTATAGTATCGTTTTAAATAGTTTTTTAACATGGGACTTAGTCATATTAAACCCTTGTCACCCCACTACCGGTGATCTTCTTGCCACTTTTCAACGAGCAGAGGCTACTTCTACAATTGATTTTATAATTATTCAAGCAAATTTTAAGAGTAGTATTAAGTCTTCTATTGCTGAGTTGACAGAATTTAGTGACCATGCCTTCCTTCTTTTTTGTTTCAAGTGACCTCTCTCCATTACGCCCAGTTTTTAAACTGTCCCTAAACCCATCCTGAGTAAAAAAAAATGGATTTACACTCAAGTCGGCAAAAATAAATTCAACTGTTTTTCGCCCAAAGGTGATAGAAGAGGTCCCACCTGAAATCCAATTTTGTCTAGATACTAATTCTGACAGTCATCAAGTAGTAGCAACATGTAGTAGTATCTTAGTATCTATAAGAACTAAGCTCTCGTGCCCAGCAATAAGACACACTCCACCGGTGACACTATGGTTTGAGGCTGAATGCTCGAGGGCTTCCAAACAACTCCACTCTGCTCTTATAAAACACCCTAGGGATAAAGACTTGATAAGGAAGTTGCGAGCCAACTTCAAGAACGCTAGGGTGTTGAGGAAAAAGCAGCTGCAGTAAGAAGCATGGGTAAATAAATCTATGTGAGGCCTCGAGGAACAAAGACAGCAAGGCATTCTGGAAGGTGATTAACACCCCCTTTTTGCAGGATCAGGGCGGCCCCTCTCTTGACCTTCATATTTATGAATTTACTTGGTTGTACTATTTTCAAAGCATTTTTCAGGGTGGGAGGGATTGTATTACAAATGATCCAGAGGATTTGATGGTGGCCCAATCAGGGCTGAAATGTTCTTTTCCTTAGATGAAATAGAGAATGCACTCCTTCAATCACTTGCCTTAAAGGCAGCGGGACAGAACTGGATCTCACTGGATATTTTCTTTGTACATAAAAATCTGTGGGCCTCACTCTTGACTCAAGTTTTTAATGCTGTTTTTAAAGTGGGTCCCCTGACATCCTGCAAACAGTCTGTGTTCAGGATCCTTTGAATCCGCAAATTACCATCCAATCTCTTTGTTGGAAAGCACAGCCAAGTTAATGAGTAGATTGCTTTTAAACAGATTGGAGGCATGGGCTTCTGAAAATAATGTTTTAGCAGAAGTACAATATGGGTTTAGAAAATGGAGGGGCACGATTGACCAAGGTCCAAATTTAGCCTTGCTCACAACGAAATCTGTTTATGCCAAAGAGGGCCAGTTTTATATGGCTTTTATGGACTGGTCCGCGGCCTTTCTCTGCGTGAGTCACTCTAAATTGTGGGCTCTCCTGGAGTCAATGGGGGTGGACAACTCCATTATCCTTTTTATCATAGAAATGTATAGAGAGGCAGGGGCAGTAATAAGGTTTGGTAAAGAGGGGGAATGTATGAAACTGTTTAAAATTGAAAATGGGGTTAGGCAGGGGTGTGTGCTTGTCCCCTTACTTTTCTCCCTGTATACCAATAAACTAAATTAAGTTTTGACATCAAAAGTGTAGATATATGTTCCATATTCAGGTGGCTTATTGCTCCCTGCTCTTCTCTACACAAATGATGCAGTCTTGAGGGCCAGAACTCCTCTGGCCTTCAGCATTTGATTGGTATTTACTCAAAATATATGGCGGAATTAGGTTTGACAGTTAATAAATCCAAAACGTTTGTTCTGACAGCAGGCTCGCAGAGTAAACTGTCATTTTCATTTAATTTAGACGGGCCCTGGTATGTGTAGAGTCTTTTACGTACTTAGGTCTCCTCTTTGATTCCAAACTTAACTGGGCTGCCATGGTAGAAAATAGAACCAACATGCTGAAATGAAGTAAAGCGCTGATCCGGATGTTTGCTTTTAATTTGGGTGAAAAAACTTGTAGGGAAATATTAGAAGTTTACTTGAAAAAATCTGTCACCATAGCCATCTATGGGGCCAGGATATGGGGCACGGTCCAAGTTGGAACCATGCAAACAATGGACAACAAGTTTGTTAAAAAGCTACTATCAGTCCCTCAGACCTGCTCAAATCTGATTGCCCATAAAGAACTTGGTTTGACTTTTATTACTGATACAATTAAATTAGATCCGGTCTTTCTTTGGCTTAGAATTTGGAAGAAAAACTCAGTTATGATGCATCAAGTGTTACTATATGATTTTATCAAACTTGACCGAGCAAAAAGAATCCCATGGTTAGCGTATGTTAAACAGTCACTTACAGACCTGGGTTTAGCTTTTCTATATACATCACCCTCTAACTGTTTGTCCTTTTCTAAGACCAAGTTAAGAGAGGCTTTTATAAATAGGTGTGATTTATATCATTGGCAACGCAATCAAAGCAAACCCACGGATCTATTTTACCAGAACCCGCCTAGAGAAGCCACAGGCAATGACTCTTACCTTTCTTTCTTCTCAAACAATTTGCACCATTATTTATTAACTAGAATGAGACTGAACTTTTTCCCTTAATGGTAAGTTACCCAGCAAAAACATATTTGTGTAATCAATTATCGCAATGCCCTTGTGATGATCAATCCTTGCAAACTATGTCACACATTTTATTTTTATGCCGTTTCTATAAGACAGAAAGGAAACATTTCCTTTATCCACTGTTAAGAAAATTGAGTTCATTCTCTCATGCCTCTGCTCTCATAGTCATCAACACACTTGACGCCCCCTTCGTTTGTTTTATGATTGCAAATTTTCTATACTCAGTCCTGTGTATTAGGACAGCTAGCTGCATCAGCGAGGGGTGTTGCCCTACTGGATTTGTTTTAATAGTTGGTTTTTATCATTTATTGGTGTAGTGTACAGATGTTTACAATACCTCAAGATCACTGTGGGATTAGGGGGAGCTTGTTTTGGAATGGTGCTGCTTTTAATTGCCTCCATTAAAAAAAACCTGTTTTATCATTTTTAATTTGTGGAAATTGAATGGTTCTGTGGTGTTTAACTTACTGCAAACATATTGCGTTGATCATGTCTGTGTCTTGTGGTACTTTTTCTAATATCGCAATTAAGGATTTTAGATTGTGCTTGATAACCATTATACTGTGCTTTCTTTTTTTTTCTTTATATAAACTTTTATGCATTTATCAAATGCGAATAAAATTATTTAGATTTTTTTATTGAATTTAGAATTTTTAAATTTTTTGATTGCTTTTGTGCAGGAAGGGTTACCTTCCTGCACAAAAACAATCTACCCGCGATGCAGGTATCCTTGCATCATGGTCCTAGGGTGCCTGCACTGGCGCATGGCAGCCGATTGTCCGCCAGCGCAGGGGCAAGCACAGGGATGTGATATATTATTGTAAATATTTTGCTTCCCTGTGCATTGAAAGTGACTCAGTGTGGCACAGCCAATTGGCTTGCGGCACACACTGAGTCACTTTCATTGTGCAAATATGTCTGTAGATTTTCAGCGAGCATGGAGGATCAGTCCAGGGATCACAATAAAGAAGTACACTATCACCAAATAGAAGCATGCTTCCTCATTAACGAATATGCATGACAGCTCAGGAATGACCCCATCACACTAGGTGGCCACACTCTACCTATCTCAGCTAATGTAGTCATTAAAACCACCATGAAAGGGAAGGCTTTCCTGGTGCTGAAAGCTAGACTCCAAACAATGGGATATAAGTTATGGCCTTTTGGACCCCTCTACAATGTGGTTTAACACAGATGGAAAATCCTCTGAGTATGCTGAACTGAATAACCTGGAATCATCAGATATGGAAATCTCCATAGATACGCCCCAGTGTGAGTAAGAACTCTCCTCAACAGAATGGAGAGCCAAACCACAGCATCAACAAGAACACAGAATGTTCTAGGGGTGCTCAGATAAGGAGAACATGAACTGAGACATAGAGGCTCTGACAATGGATAGAGACACATTCAGTTCACCCCTGAAACAACTGGAAGTGCCATAGCAACTCAAGACAATTGAATCCCATGGGAGATGATAACCTGGCAAAAAGGTCTTCGATCCACTTGTTATTCCAAAGTTCACTGACAACCAGTAGGCAATTGTCAATGTATTTGAGTACTAACTACTACATTTGCTGATTCAAAATGAACTCTCTCCGTTTTGTTAAACCGCCAGAACAAATTTTTCTGCAAGATTTCACTTCCTCATAGTTCAGGCTAATCTAATTTCAATCTCACTTCAATTCAGGGGCAACTGATCATTGCCCTGAGACAAATGAGACCTATTCTGCATCCCAACAATGGGCCTACATCAAAACCTTCACCCTCCTGTGGACTTCTCAATCGCTCAGTACTGGCCAGTCTCATGTGAGGCTAGAAGTAGCATGCCATAATAAAGAAAATCATGACATCTAATAAAAATTTCCTTTTAAAGTGCTGTTTACCTCTTCAAAGTCCTTCACAAACAAAATCTTCCCCCTTATCCCCACAACTATGTAATCCCACATATACATGCCCAGACCTCTCTTTATCCTCCTTACTCTCCTCAGAATGTGTTGTTCTCCCTTCCACTTGCACTGGTATCATATGATGGATGCTTGGTCCACATATAACCCCTTTCTTCCCTGACCGACATTCTTAGGCAGATTAATATCTTACCACAGAATCTATTCCCTCTCATCACTACTCCACCAGGAAGGACAGCCATGTCCACTGGAAGTATAATGAAAACAAACCTAATCCTCCTCTCACTTATTATCAATAGAGTTCTGCATTGTATCAAAATAAGAAGAATCCTGTTGTACCTTTTTTCACACTGTCTGATAAAGTTGTCTTGCAAAAGATTCATCCACCACACAGAGTCAGGAAAACTGTAAGAGACTCGGCTGGCAGGGTCATCTTTAGCTGCCAGGCAGCGCCTGCTTTCACTGCGAACACCCCTCCTAAGGCTGCATTCAAGCAAGAGGATTACAATATTCCTGAGACAAACATTATTATAAAGACTACAGAAAACCTGGATGTAACCAGAGGGGGTGTTGCATTTTCACAAAGCTCTAGTGAAATGGTCTACCACAGTCAATTTAACCTAAGCACCCAACCGCTCCAAGACCTTCTATCACATATATCCAGAGTCCACACAGAATCTGGCCCCACAAATATGATTGAAGGTAGCTGGAAATGGGGCATGGTCCCAACCCTTGACAGTTCTTGACTGACATGTCACAACAAGGCAAGCGTAGATAAGGAATGAGCAGTTCCTAGGGGAGCTGTCTAGGACAGCGGAAAGGGGGGGGGGAGGGAGAAGAGGGGAAGCACAGGTGTTTCTTCGAAATGCCCTCACACACCCCAAGGGATGTCATGCTTCATCATATGGGCATTTGCCCCTCATCTGGCCGGCGCTGCAATGCCTGACGGGCTCCCGAAACCGGGGCTCTTTATCGGGGATCTTTTGAAGAAGCCGTATGGGTGCGTGTGGGTGTGAGGGCGGATTGGTGCACTAGGGGTGAGGTGGATAAAAAAGGTTGTAAGAGCAGTCCTACCAATTACAATTTTTAATTAATGAGGTAGCTCCAACCTTATTAAAATTGTGGAGAAGCCCTGTGTAGGAAATAATGTTCCCTAAGGGCTAAACTTGAGTGAGTGTGGTCAACATGTTTCGTGCCCCATCTGCCCCAGAAGGGGTCAATGGCACTTCGTCAGGACCGATTAAATGAGTGCACCGCCGTATCGCAGTCGTTGCTGATTACGGCAGGAGGAAATTGATGGAGAACTGGTACTTGGGATGTACCAAAACCCCCAATGTCCTAATTCGGGCTGACGGGGAGGTACAGAGCACTACAGTTGCTCCGGAGTGGCAGTAGATAAGCAACTTCGCCGGTGTCCTACCCTCGCTCTGGGCCCAACAAGGCAAGCAACAGAGAACTAATGCTCTAAGAGACATCTGGATATTGTTGAATTCCGCAGAAAAATAACACTTCTCATCAATGTGTCTGTGGCACTCTGTCAAGTATGTACTATCTCCTCATCTAAGGCTCATTTTTATGTAAGGTTAGTTTTTGAGTCTGTTTTGACATTTTCTAAGATTGCACCCCACATGTCCCCTCCTTCAATAGTAAATTTGCTATCAAGAATTATTAAACTAATCAAGAAAAACAAATTCATCTGGTGGTGTCCTTCCTGGAGAGAGGAGAGAATCAAAGACACCTGCCTTCCTCCTGGCATCCGCCACACATAATCTTGCGAAGGGGGGGAGAGACAGTAAAAGTTCCCTGCTGAATGAGAGAGGGGGTTCAGAAAGGCTGTTACCCTGGCCCACATAATACCTTGCACATGCCTCTAAACCTATTTTCTTCCTGGACCTGGGGCAAAAAATATATCAGGGACAACCAATACCATCGCCAAGTGTCATGCATATATGGCCAATGTGGAAGTGCAAGTTAAAAAGGCAAACACCGCAGAAATATGATTTGTCTTACATATACATCTAGTATGTGTAAGCTATTCACACTAAAAAGGACACATCTCCAAAAAAGAGTGTAGAAAGTTATGACAATTCAGCACCCTCCATGTGTTAATGTAACAAATAAGTACCTTGCACACATCAAACACACATCCAACTTACATCATAGGGAGAAGAGCAAGCGAAATGATGGACAGATTACCCAAAACAAGTTGAAATACTTACAGTATGATATCACACACATATCAATCCCATGCCCTCATTTCAATTCATCCTACCTATGCACCCATTGAAGAGTTACCCTTCTCTGTAATTCCAGCACTGGTTCCAAGCTTAGATTACACAAACCCCTTCAAATGAATCACCAATCCAGGTGGAACAGACAGAACTGCTGTCACATCTCCCAAAGTATACAATAACATGGATTAATTTGAAAAGTATTGGCAGGACCATTGTGTACAAAACCAAAAAAAGGATTTTATTCATCTAAAAAAGTAGTATTAAAAAAGGCATTCTTTAGAAGTAAAAGGTGCACCAGGAATGGAGTGAGAATTGTATGCTTTAGTCCATTAATTTGCTTTATTAGTGATAGGAGTAAAAATGGCCATCAGCCAACGTGCTTCGTTCCTTTCACCAAAGGAACTTCTTCAGGGCAGAAACACTCACACAAGACACAATAAAAGTAATCACACATAAAGAACATAAAAGACATAACAAAAATACATGTGTACATGTAGGCATCAACAATACATACCCATTAATTAAAAAAAAAAACCTTAGGATGACACATACTAACCAATAACTATAAAAAACAACCATGTCATAGGACAGCTCACACAACAATTATACATAAAATTATGTAACATATATACACATAAGATTCGATTAAAAACACATACATGTTAACCACATGTATCTACATATGTACAACCGGGTATATTTAATACAGATGTAAGACGTTACAACGCAAACATTTACAACGTATGTCTTTACAACGCAGTTTTACATCGCATCATCCATTAGAATGCGTGATTTTACATCGCATGCCATCACAACGCATTTTCAGCAACTACATTTACAACTCATTCCATTACATTGCATACCATTACAATGCATATTACTTTTAGGGCAACAGTAGGGTAAGTGTTGGCTAGTGTAGGGGTAAAAGTTACTATTCCCACTCCAGTGAGTACAACAGTAGGGTAAGTTTTGGATAGTGTAGGGGTAAAAATTACTGTTCCCACTCCAGTGAGTGCAACAGTAGGGTAACCATTGTAATAGCATGCGTTGTAGTGACATGCGTTGTAATGACATGTGTTGTAGTGACTTGGATTATAAAGGATGTTGCGTTGTAATGACTGCGTTGTAAAGGTAGTGCGATTTAATGACCTCATTGTAAAGGTTGTTTACCATTTAATACAACCACAATAAGCCATTAAATAACTTGGAAAGCATAAGCTCATAAGTTGCTCAAAGACGTATAATTCAAATACTGCCTATATGTGAGCAGTGATTAGTCTAATGTCCCATATTCATATGCAAGGGTACAGGATTCAAAAAAAGGGGGGGAAAGTAGAATAGAAAAAAAGGGAGGAAATTTTGATGCACCCCATGTGACCGCAGTCACAAAAATGTGTCCAGTGAGTTTTAATCCAGTTGGCCACCCTATTTACTGGAAAAGGAAGCACGTGCTTGAAAATCAATACCGGCCATCAGAACAAACAAAAGCATCCATGCACAATATTGACCTGGCTAAAGAAAATGGTGCACCCATTCAGTTGGAACAGCGCCAGTCGATGCCTCATCCGAATATCTGGGCCACTGGGTTCCTCTGTGTTGGTAGTTTGTACCTGAAACCACTGTGGCCATCTGTGCCCCCACTGATGTTGACCTCTCCTCCTCCACTTGCCTGAGAAAATGCTGCAATTAGAAATGAAATCAGTTTATTGCATATGCGGTAACACACCTGACAATGTGATGTACATAGTATTTATATCAAAGGTGCATTGAGTGCATCAGCCCTTAGAAAAACACAATTGGCTCCAGCATGAGCCTGATCACATGAATACATGTTACATAACCTGTCACTAGTTGCTGTGACTGGCCACCCCTCCCATACTTTTGGCCATGCAGGCCACCAAAGTTGATGCCTCTCCATGAATGATAATACCTATGGGCAGTGTACATACAAGGACCTGAAAAGGTCAAATGTGCCCATCAAATGACACATCATCACTTACTGCATGTTAAGTTGGACAGCTATGTGACATCACTTTTTGCAGTTGCAGAAATATGGTCACTTCTACTGAGTAATTCACACTGTTGGGACATCACATATCTAAAGTCATCATGTATATATACTGTCACATTAGTACAATCAAAGGTGATATGCATTAGCTTTGCAAGATTTCACATGTATGAATGAACAGCAGAATTCACACAATCTTAGCAATATGTGGGTCATCACTGAACAATAGCACAGAGCAGAAAATGTCACATTGCCTTTAGGACATCTCCTTTCCAACTTTGCACAGGCTGACCACCCCATACATACTTACCATTCCCTAAAATCTAGTGACTATTCAAGGCTCATGTGTCACAGTAACTATCAGTGACATTAACAGGTTCTTGAAGTTTGTTTGTTCCTGGGGTGTTCACCTATCACAGTACCCATTGGTTTAGATAACACATAATGACTTGGAATACCCAATGAAGGTAGTAAGATATTATCCTTTAAAACATCTAGAACACTCCAAGACTCATCTGACCACACACAGAATGAATCTGCTATCATTAACCTGTGCACCTCACATCACTTGATGACACCCGAGTCATGTTTCTGTAAAATGGATCATCACACATAAGTGCAAGTTGACCTCTCATATATCCCATTTACCCACCAATGTGACATTAACATCTCACTTTCAGCAATGGATCAGGGCAGGAGTCACACACCCACCAATGTGTACCCAGTCAAAGCAGTGGCGAAACATCAACTGTGGAAGTAACACTATTAACTCTGAAAATTATCTCAGTGGCCGAGACAAACATATGTCTAAACAACTCAGACATCAAGCTAACAACACAGTTACATCATGTTGAACACATAACTGTTGTAGTGACATAACTACAGGAGCAGGCTCACAAGTAAACATGAAGGCATAATTAGCAATTGAAGCAGTGTAGTGACAACATTAATGTGATAATACATTTGCAACTTACCACTGTAAAGTGTTGTGCAGTCACTGCATCCAAGGTGCACATCCGACTATGTCAAATGTGGTAGGCCTACCAGCACATAGCACACAGTAGTGAGTGAGCCTCACTCATCACACAATGTAGACATTTGGCCTGTCTGAGCCAATCCTCAGCAGGGACATTTCACAAATTCAGAAAAATCCTTTCTTGAGTCAAACATCTGGTTAATGGATGGGTAATTTAACACTGCTTTGTCCCAGGTCAATGCAGACAATAGGCAAAGCACATCAGCACTCACCTACCACCTTACCTACACATTTGAGACCAACACTTGCGGTTTGGACTTTGGGTGAGTCTAAGGTCAGATGGTGGCATGCATGTCTGCAACCCAAACATTTGTTAGGAACATGTGTACAACTCTGGTAATGACTTACCCTCTTGTACCTGCTGTTGGGCACGCAACTTTCTATCAAAGCAGGGATAGCCAACAACTGCTAGGATGCGTGACATTAGGTGGGTGAGGGTGCTGTGTGTGCCCCACACAGGTTGGAAAGACAGCCCCTGTTGAACATCTGCGATCTTCCTGATCCAGCATCTCAGGTCCTCTCACCTCCTGCGTCATTGGTTGCTAGGCCTCCAGTAAACAACAAGGGACTGTACCTTCTGCGCAATGGCCTTCCACATATCCCCCTTCTGATGGGCATTGACCTGTATAGAAAAAAGAGGGGAAGCAAATAATAATATACATATACCTACTGTAAGGTCATATATAATTTTTGCAGTCACACATTAGTATCACATCTGCCCCATGCTGACACAAATAGTAAACACACCAAATGGTTGACTTACACATGCTGAGATACATAAACACACCAACACACATTTTTCTAAGGCAATGACGATTATCACACTCCCTGGTCATGACAAAAAAATTAACTATGTAGATCTACAAACATGAAATACCCAAGGGGCACGCCGCACACACTGAGATATGAGTCACAATGATACCTTGTTGTGACCTTGTAATCTTGATCAGGCTGTACAACATTGTACATTGACTTAAGGCCAACAGTCCATAGAGAATGCTATCAAGGTATATCACATAGAGTTACAGTGATCACACTATGACTCATCTGAAATGTGTGTCAGGGAGAGGATGCTCACCAGGATAGAGTGGAACTGTCTAACCATTGATGCTATATATCAGTACAGCTTATAGGGTATATGTGGCATATATTGGTCCTATATAAAACCTCTAATCATGTGTAGGTCTGAGACAGTGAGGTCATTGACATACCATAGTGAGACCACCACCGTGTTCAGGTAGATGATATGGTAGCAGCTGTTTCCCCTAACCAACTGCTCCCCCTACCTGACCAAAGATGTGAGTGTGCCACAGTCCTCATGGCCCTGTACTGTGCAAACATTTACATTTGTACATTGTAAACAAATTGTTGGTGGAAATGAAACGGTGTACTTTCAGCTACACACTTTGTATACCATTTGCACTGGACAGGCCTATCAACTCAAGGTGTTAACTCTATCACCGTGCAAAAGTATGTTCATGTGAGGTCTGGCAGCAGGGGTATTGTTGGGTGTCACATCTCGATTAGTGTACACTTAGGCTAAACCAGATCTTCAGGGACATGGCCCTTGGCATCAGTTGTACTGCCACAGAGACACTGCCCCAGCCTGGTCCATGGTTGTGACTGGGCACAGCTTATTGTCAGGCCTTGTTCACTGCATGGTCAACATACAGACTACACATGTGCAGCACATTACCAACATGTCCCAATTACAAAGGATGATCTTGTGCCCATCCAATGAATAAAGGCAAAGCTGGGTGGGACCATCAAGGGGTCTGTGGCTTACAGCTATCTGCCACGCAACTGTCTTGAGATGTCAAATTTGGGCAGAATGATGAGTGGGACAATACACATTGCTGACATCATCCTTATCTGCTCTTCACAGTGCACATACAGTCCTAATGCTGCTAAGATCATGAACTTGGATTGGCTATTGGCATTTACTGGGTTTAAACAACATGACATGTACCATCAAATGTGGGAATGCATAACTGGCTACAAACACACACCAGTGATTCCAGGTATTTTCACAATCATCACAATACTTCGGTGATGTCACATGAACTATGTCCAGTGCCCAACAGCTAGTTACATGTCTGTGTGAAGCTGGCAGCAATATCCAATGATACTACATTTTCGAACATCTTGTGTATCTAACCTACAGTATGAATAAAAACGGATTAGGTCACAACAAATAATAGTCAGTGTCAACAACTCACCTGCCCCTCTGGTGAGCCACAGACCTGACTGTACCGGGGGAGGACCTCATCCACTAAGGTCTCAAGTTCTTCAGGAGTGAAGGCAGTGGCCCTCTTACCATTTTGGCCTGGCATGATTGCTCCCAGAGGTAGCAAACAACAGCGGAAGTTGAGGAGGTGTTGATGGTATCAGTGTCTGTAGGTTAGTGAGCAAATTAAGAAACTGTGGCGTACAAGTATGTGGTGTACACGCTATTCCTCTGTGACAGACACAGCCATTGGCCCTCTACCATCAACAACGTTAGCCTATGTCTGTGTCAGTCGAAGACTGAGCTGCCCTTTGCTTTGTCGACTTCCACCAGCGGCGCTCAGTCTGACTGTCATAATGGCGAGGTCAGGCAGCCGCCATTGTGGCGGTTGAGATAACTGTTGTTTTTTAATTCAAAAATCGTCACTCACACCACTATGTAGGGATCAAATGCTTCCATGGGCAGTGCCATATAGCCATGTCAAAAAGATGGATATTATAGCCTCTGTGTGGCATGGTACAGAACATAATCCTTCTATTATCATGGGGAAGTCCCTACTGCTGATGACGGTGTTGTTTACAAAAAATAAGGGGTGCAAATATCACCTTTCTAAGGGAATATTTGCATGTCAGTGCCCAGTAGACATGTAAAGGGCACAATGGGGAGTTAATATGTATGTTGAACAGTAGACTGACCATATGTGACATATGTGGATCTATTTGCGAACCTGTAATGTCCTGTGCCATGGTTTTTTTTGAGAGACTGTTTTACATGTTACTGTGGACACTGTGAACATTTTACTGATATGTTGTCACTCCACATGTAACTACCCTGGAACTGTGAGTAGGCAATCTCCAGTGTACTGCCCATTTTCAGACCTGCACCATGGAAGAGAGGGATGTGATTAAAAGGTTTTGCCTGAATAGCCAAACCATCCATCAGTTATGTCATTTGTTGGAGCCTGATCTCCTGCCTCACAACAGAAATCCCCTTTGGGTTAAACCTACAGTCGAAGTGATGACAGTGTTGCAGCGTGGAACATCAAATTCCCCTTTGTCACAGACCAATTACCTCAATAGCAAATTCGCTCATATACATTCATTGGTGGGGCCCATAACACCAACACTCACACTCCGTTGATCTGTTTTCCTAGAGGAATAAGCTTCCAGACGCTGACATGAAAGGAATATCTATACCTCACTCTAAATACATTGACTTTAACCCTAAGATATTCCTCTCATAAGGAGATGAATCATTTAGTTGTTCTCTATGGTTTTAGTGATTAAACTCATCTATCTATACACTACTCTTTATCCTAATTCTCTTCTTCAAATATTCGACACAACACATTTGTCAATTAATCAAATATTCTTTATCTAAGAAATATTGCAAAATCGTTAGAAATGATCATCAGCATTGCAGAACATCAAATTTACCTAATCTGGCTAAAAGTCGTCCTCTAAGTCAGTCAGGTCGGAGAAAAGTCTTTATTTCATCAAAGTTAGGCCGCAATTCAGTCTCTCACAGATTCAGGATAACAGCTGTCCAGCAGTGTCACCGTCCTCTCCGTCAGCATAACGTCAGGATATCGAGTTTGTCAAAGAAGAGCGAGCTTTTTTTTAGTTCAATTGACTACCTACTTTTATAATGAAAATAATGTCAAAAAGTATCAAGATTGGGGTTTTAGAAAGTTCAGATTGGTCGTCTTGGGGTCGAGGGGTAAAGTTCTCATAATGTCTGTATAATGAAGTCATCGCACTTGCTGGTTCCGGTTTTTAAATTGTCCATTGTCTTGTTGCTGGTGAAGTTCCCGGAATAACCTTGAGTGGTACATCTTCTCCCGGGGTCAGAACTAGGCCACTGCTGCAGGCAGCGACGCATGCGCTGTTCAGCCAGAACCTCGTGTTGTCAGGGGCAGTCACGTTCAACGTCTCATTCAGCCATCTTAACTAGGCCGAAATGGGCAACTTAAGCAAAACAAACAGAAGAACGTAATTAAAACATAGAAATGGCTAATAAAATGTTAATCCCTCGCTAATACCCTATGTGTGAGTAATTATCTAGCAGCATAGCAACATTCAAAGCATTTATCCTCACTCAATAAAGCACAAATCACAATTACATCACAAAAGCAACATGTATCATCCAATATTCTAATTTTCTACTATTAGTATGCGTTCATAAGTTAGTTTACAATTAGTTTAGCCATGCAAAGTGCAATTCCCACGTGTAATTCTTTTGTTAATATGGTTGATAAGTATTTCACTGCAAACACATTAATGGGATTACTATTAGTTGATTATTCAGATTAATATAAACATGCAGAGGGGGGGGTATACAAAATTTTGAACTACCCGCTCCAGAAAAAGCACTGCATTTCTTTGGCACCAGTTCCTTCCGGGTCACAGTGGCCACTTCTGATGGTATGTCTCAACCATCGTTCAGTAATGTGCTTGGAGATGTCCTTTCAGCCTTGATGAAACACATAGACAGCTACATCCAGTTCTCCAGATGGCATGATATTGCTAATGTGAAGGCAGTTTAATATGGAATAGCTTGCATGCCACATGTATTTGAACCCATTGATTGCACCCTGATCGCCTTGATACCATCGTACAACAGAAAACAGGCCTACCAAAACCGCAAGCATTACAGTTCAATAAACATGCAAGTTGTCTGCCATGCAGATTGGTACACCTCAAACGTCTGTGCCCAGTTCCCAGAATCATGACATGACTCATTTGTGCTGCAGAACAGCACCATTCCCCATCTGATGTCAAAACTCCTACCAGAGAAGGCATGGCTTCTTGTTAAGCATGAACTGGTCTTACTCTATATGGGAAATGTCAAGTAGTACTATCACAAACTGATTGAGCAATTATGACACTTTTGTGTAACTTCCAACTAGATGACTCAGCATATCCCAACAGACCATGCTTGTTGTCACTACTGAGGAACCCAACCACACCAGGGGATGTCTGCTTTAATGAGGGCCATGGAAGAACATGGCGGCCAGTGAAGCTGTCTTTCTGGCTCCTGAAGGCCAGATTGTGATGTCTGGACAAGACAGGGAAAGCCCTTCTATACTCACCAGGAAGGTGTGTCAGATCGCCATGCCTGCTGCATGCTATACAACATTGCTGTGCGACATAACATCCCTGTCATCGCAGATTATGATGAACATGCAGAGCCACCAGTTGAGGACCATGAAATGCCAAATGGAGAAGATAGTGATGAAGAAGGAGTGAACATGCTTCAAAATCTGATCAACAAGTTCTTCTCCTGAGTATAAGTGTTTATTCATATAATGAATATGGGTACTTGTTCCTAAGTGCAGAAGTTATAGAAAAGGTTTAGGAAAGAGCGTAAAGAAGTGGTGGGTTGGAAAATATGGTTCTAGGGAGAGTCTTCCTTATTTGCAAGTGTTGCCCTCACACACCCATGTGTATTTCATGCATCATCATTGGGTGTATTGCTCCTCTTGGGGCCCACGCTGCAATGACCTACGGGCCCCGCAAGTGGGCTCTTTGTCAGAGATCTTTTCTCGTATTAGCTGTGACGGTGCCTGTAGGTGTGTGAGGTATCGTACGTAGAGTGGAGCGTGTGATCTAAAATTACCTAAAGGAAATTAAATTACACTTTATTCAGAGATCCTTCAGTAAGATTAAAAATGAAGATATGGTAGTGTGCGCTAAGTTAGTATGTGCCACCACTCAGAGAGTGTGATTGTAGTAAAACTATCAAGGTTTCACTATTCAGGTCGACATGGAAAACAGCCTTTACATCGCATGCGATACATTGCATGCCACTACAACGCGGTTGTTACAACGACCGTGTGGTTACATCTCATACGATTACAACGCATGTCGTTATGACTTGCTTTAGGGGGCGCGCTGAACCAAGGAATAGTGTCATTTACTATTCCAACACCTTCCCTATTGTTGCAAACACTGGAGTTGGAATAGTAAATTATACTATTCCTAAGTCCAGCGTGCCCCCTAAAGCAACTTGCGTTGTAATCATATGTGATGTTACAACGCGGACGTTGTAACGACCGCGTTGTAATGGCATGCAATGTATCGCATGCAATGTAAAGGCCCATATTCGGTCGACATGGTTCACGCTGGGTCGGTCAAGTACTGGATCCCTAGTGTTTCGTCAGAACCAAAACAATTGTGCTCCCAGACCCTGAACTTGGGTGGGTATCTAGAGGTTTAATATTATCAATCTCTGGTTGTGATAAGAAAAGATTCTAGGTATCTATGTCCTGCTCACCCCAGTAGGAATCCATAAATCAACCTGGAGGAAAGAAGAAAGATATAGGGAAACTATGAATTCAGTGAATTACAGATGAATTACTTTGTATTGGCAGATAGTCAGAGTTACTTTGCAATTACTTTTCTTACACAGCCAGGTATCTCTAGATACAAGGCTGGTGTGCTTCCTGAGGGAAAGAAAAATGAGAATGCTTTTGGAAAACTTAATACAGGTTTACAGTACTACTAATGGGCCACATTTAGTCCTGAGAAGGCAGAACTGGGTTTTCAGGTCCATGGGTAAGATTCGGTCTAATGGGCACTCGAGTCGCACCACCAGCAGCACACAGGCGGCCAGGTGCAGAGTGCAGATACCACACGTTAGCCAATGGGCTAAGCATGATCGTGGGCTTGGGGACTGCGGCGGGCAGGCCACCAAATTGGGGAACAAAAGCTCCTGGGGTAGTGGTCAGCACTGTAGGGCCCAATGACCAACACAAGAACTATACCACCAGCCGTACAGGGTTGGCCGGATATAGGATGTGGTTATGACTGATGCTGTAGATTTGGTTGAGGTTCCCTCAGGGTCGGTTAGCTGCTGTTGAGGAGAATAGGGCCTTTGGTAGTTGTCGTCTTGTGATCGCAAGCATTCCGTAACGGAGTTGGTCAGACGGTTGCAGTTGCTCTTTCTGGACCGCTTCAGTTACAGAGTCGGTCAGGGTGTCGCCTTCGGTCGTGGTTGAGGCGACCTTCTGGTTGTTGGCTAAAGGTTTGATTTAGAAGTTTGTTGAGGTTCAAGGGTCACAGGGACCTGGTCTATGATTGCTGGGAGGACTTACTTAGGGTGTTGGTTTACTTGGGCTCAGGGAGCCGGGAGCAGAGTTGTGGAGACTCAGAGTCATCCGGAGTCAAAGTTGGTTGCTTTTGAGCAAGTCCTGTGCTCATGGGAGACAAAGTTTGTTTTAATCACAATGCTAGGGCAGGTTCTCTGGGTTTTCAAGGACTGCTAACTGCAGGACACACCGAGGTCGGGACAGGCCAGTGGGACTGGGGCCAAATCAGTTGGTGTCCTCCTCTTCTTCTCTCCGCATGGCTGTTTGGTCCTTATTATTCTGGCTTCTTTTTTTGGTGCTGGTCTGAAGAGGCAAGGTTCAGGATTGCCCCTAAATACACAATTTAGGGGCATTACAGGTAGGTATAAGTCGGGCCAATAGGTCCCTTCCTTGGGGTGGGTACATCCCCTTTTATGTCACCCTCCAGAGGGAGGGGATATAAGCCTCACTCTGGTTGGCTGGGCCCCCCATCTGTATGATGGCAGGGCCCGAGAGTTGTGTTTCATCTTGCCTCCCCCACCTGAGGGGTGCGGTTGGCAAAGGTAATATTAATAATAAAGGAATTTTATTAGGTGCACAGCTACCCCAAACGGGGTGTCCCAGCGCTGAGGCAGACAGGGGCAAGTCAAGAAGGCAGAAAACTAGTTGGAGCGACTAAACAACCAAGTTTTTAAGGACCTGCGGAACTCCAATTCAGACTGAATCAGGCGGAGCTCGAGCGGTAAATTATTCCAGTATTGAGTAGCATCCACCTCAAAAGATTTTCTCCCATTCTAGATTTTATCAAGAGAGGGATGACAAGCAGATGCTTATTATTTGATCGGAGAGATCTGGCTTGATGGTAGGGACGAAGTCTCTTTCTTAAATATAATGGGCCTTTACCTTTACTAGCTCGGAAGGCTAAGGTCAAAGCCTTGAATTCAATACGTTTGACAATAGGTAGCCAGTGAAGTTGTCGCAAGTACGGGGTGATGTGATGACGTAGAGGAGCCCCGCAAATCAACCGAGCTGCCGCATTTTGAACTGTCTGCAGTCTACGAATCAGGCCAAGTGAAAGACCCAGATACAGCCCATTGGCATAATCCAAATGGGAAGTTATCAGCGCATGAACCACCGTCTTACGAGTAGCATTGGGGAGATAATTGATACATTTTTAAATAATTTTGATTTTGCCGAAACAGGCGGCTGACACCGTTTGAACCTGTGTAGACAAGGACATATGTTTGTCCCATCTAACACCTAGGTTCTTAATTGAATCCTTGGGTAGGGGAGCAGAGCCCAATTCACCCGGCCACCACAGGCTCGAAGAGAGGGGACAAGGTTGATTAAAAAACAAGATCTCAGTCTTATCAGCATTAAGTTAAAAAAAATTCTGATCCATCCATGTCGCAATATTTTTCAAACATTCTTTTAACGGATCGAAAGTAGAGGTGAGAGCATCCTGAAAAGTGAACATAAGCTGGGTATCATCCGCATAGGATATCATTTTGATCCCAGTATTTGCAATCAGTTCCACCAAAGGGGTCAAATATACGTTAAAAAGGAGCGGGCTCAGGGCAGAGCCCTGAGGCACACCCCACTTAAGGGGTTTAATAGGAGAAGTGAAAGGATGCCTCCGAACTTGTTGTTTGCGATCAGATAAAAAAGATGATATCCACTTCAACACTATACCCTGGATGCCAATATCTCTAAGATGATTCAGAAGAATAGGATGGGAGATGGTGTTGAATGCTGCAGATAAATCTAGCAGCACCAACACCGCCTTAGAGCCTCCATCCACCGCCCAGCGTATAGCATCAGCCATCTCAATCAAAGCTGTTTCCGTGCTATAGCCAGGACGGAAGCCAGATTGCGAGTCATGAAGGAGACTATTAGTCTCAACATAGCCAGCCAATTGCTGATAAACCAGGTTCTCCAAGACCTTCGCAGGAGCAGGAAGCAACGAGATGGGTCTATAGTTACTGGTGATTTCGGGATCTGCATTCACTTTTTTTTAGAATGGGTAGAAGAAAAGCATGTTTCCAGACTGCCCTGTCTAAGTGAAGAATTCCAAATATCATTCAAATAGGGATTGAGTAGTTCTGCCAAAGCGATATATTGTTTAGCAGGCAAGGGGTACTTGGTGAGCCAGATTTACACTTCTGCAGTTCAAGAAGAGAGGCATCAATGGAAACATCAGCATATTCTGATAGCACAGAGATGGGGGTCGACCTCAAATAGTCTTCCCCAGGTAACAGGAGCGTCTCCCGAGGTTCAGTGAAGGAGGCATAGATCAAAGCTATTTTTTCCTCGAAAAACTCAGAGAGACTATTACAAAGCTTCTGTGATGGGGGATGAGAGAGGATAGGAGCTAACGGATCAGTAAAAGATTTCACTATTTTAAAATTTTCTCTCGAAGTTTTTAGCACTGTGAATACGATCGGCAAGAAAATCTCTTTTATGTCCAATAAGAAGTTTACGATACTCTTTGAGTGCCGCACGATAGTCTGCCTTACTGGCCATAGAATAAATAAGTCTCCAGCTGTGCTCTAATTTTTTGCATTCAGATTTCTTGGATCTGAGCTCCTCCGAAAACCAGGGAGCAGAAGGAAGAGATCTATGTGACTTTATAACTTTCAAAGGAGCAAGACAATCAAGCGCATCAAATACCCACTTATTTAAGTTTAAAATGTTGTTTTCAAGGTCCGTGGAAGAGTAGGGCTTGGAGTTCATAAGATGTTGAATTAGATGTCCTGGAGAAGCTCTCCTCCAGTTTCTACTATACTCTTTAGGAGTAGAAGTTATTCTTCCAATGCCAGTCATCTGAAATGAAAATGGGATCAAGTAATGATCTGACCATGGTACAGGCAATGGAGAGTCAACAGCAATCTCAGGAAAATTAGTGAAAATCAAATCCAAAGTGTGGCCTGCCTTGTGGGTTGGGTGGCATACATGTTCTGATAGTTTGCAACCAACTAGTGTAGAAATAAAGTTGGAGCTATGAGGGCAGAGAAGATTATCCACATGTAGATTCATGTTCCCAAGCACCATAAAGTTGGAATAGCGTATACTGGCTGGAGAGATGTAATCAGCTAGAATAGGAATTTGATTAAGACTGGCGTTAGGAGGTCTATAGAGCAACAAGCCAGAGCAAGATAGGGAAGCTAAGAGATAAATACAAAAAGAGAGACCTTCAATGGAGTCTAGCTGATCAAGGTTAATAGCTACCAACTCCCAATTCGTTTTATAGATGATAGCTACTCCACCACCCAGTTTCCCTTTTTGTTTATTGGCACAAATGATGCCATAGTTATCCAGAATCGCTAAGGTCAGTGTAGGATTGGTGTCCTCCCACAGCCATGTCTCTGTCAGAAATAACAGATCCCAATTGTTATCATTTATGGATTGGAAAATATCCAGTGCATGCTTTGTTAATGATATACAGTTTATCAGCCCAGCTTTTAATTTTACCGCCACAGGAGCTGGAGAAGAATCCTGAGAACTAGTGGTATTAGTAGCATAAATCGAAAATCCACAACCCGAGCATGGATTTACCTGCCAAGGATTCTGTAATGTCAGGCAGGACGAATGGGAGCAGGAGGAGGGTCTATACGCCATCAACTCTAAGCTGCTGTATACATATCTTCGATTGCTGGAGAAACGGCCAGCATTTCTGGCCCTGGCCTCTGTCCGGCCACGGATGGGCGCAGACGGGCTTGCCGTAGGCGAGCCTTCGGCGCGTCCACTGCGCGTCTGGCAGCGTGCATTAAGTACGCTAGTGTGCCAAAACACTAGAGCGCCAACTCCCAAAATGGCATCCTAGCGGCACCGCAATCAACCAGGAAGTCAGCTGAACCCCTCGCAGTAGCAGGCAATATCAGGTAAGTAAAAGAGAATCCAAATGTGAGCTTCCTACAATCTTTTAAAATGCAAGTCTGCGATCAACAGTGTGCAAATAAACAAAGGTAGCGACAAGGAAATTCATGTGCTTCTAAAAATATTTTTAAAATGCGGGTATGCAATCCACAGTGTGCGAATGTGCTAATAGGCAAGGATAGCAGCATGAGAAAAGAACAGAGCGCAATTAACAAGTCCCCAGTACGCTGCGCGTCTGGGCAGCGTGCATTAAGTACGCTAGTGTGCCGAAAACACTAGAGCGCCAACTCCCAAAATGGCGTCCCTAGCGGCACCGCAATCAACCAGGAAGTCGGCTGAACCCCTCGCAGTAGCAGGCAATATCAGGTAAGTAAAAGAGAATCCAAATGTGAGCTTCCTACAATCTTTTCAAATGCAAGTCTGCGATCAACAGTGTGCAAATAAACAAAGGTAGCGACAAGGAAATTCATGTGCTTCTAAAACTATTTTTAAAATGCGGGTATGCAGTCCACCGTGTGTCAACGTGCAAATAGGCAAGCATAGCAGCATGAGAAAATAACAGAGCGCGATTAACAAGCCCCCAGTCCGCTGCGCGTCCGGGCAGTGTGCATTAAGTACGCTAGTGTGCCGAAACACTAGAGCACCAACTCTCAAAATGGCGTCCCTAGCGGCACCGCGATCAACCAGGAAGTCGGTTGAACCCCTCGCAGTAGCAGGCAATATCAGGTAAGTAAAAGAGAATCCAAATGTGAGCTACCTACAATCTTTTAAAATGCAAGTCTGCGATCAACAGTGTGCAAATAAACAAAGGTAGCCACAAGGAAATTCATGTGCTTCTAAAAATATTTTTAAAATGCGGGAATGCGGTCCACAGTGTGTCAGTGTGCAAATAGGCAAGGATAGCAGCATGAGAAAAGAACAGAGCGTGATTAACAAGCCCCCAGGTAGGCCCCCCCTTTCTTTCTAACTTGGTTTTCCCGCTGATTCTCCCTCTCAAAGTGGGGGTCAGAACCGGCGGGGGCCAGTTGCTGGGAGCAGCAAATGGCTTGGGTAGCTCACAAAGGCGGCAGGCCTTTGAAGCTTCCCCTCCCTGAACCCTGCCCATCCTGGGGGAAGAGGCTTGGCACCTCGTCCCAGGATGTGCTTTGTTTCAGGACCCTGAGAGCGGCAAGCTCAGAGGACCAGAAACATGTTTGGTGGTGGCAGCTGGTGAGCAGCCACTCAGCCAGGACACTAGAGTTAGGTCGTTTTTCAGGAGGCATCTCTTAAGATGTCCTCTGAGTGCATTGTTCATTAAATCCCACACTGGCATCAGTGTGGGTTTAATGTGCTGAGAAGTTTGATACCGAACTTCTCTTTTTTCAGTAAAGCCATTATGGTGCTGTGGAGTTCATAATGACAAACTCCCATACTATATAATCATTATGACATTACTCCACTTAAAATTTCCAAGAATTGACTTAGAAACTGTAGGGGTATTGTGCACCTGTACCCTCACCACTGATATAGTGCACCCATCTAGAGGGGTGGCTTACCTATGCCAAGGGAGTGGGTTGTAGGCGGGGCACACAGGGATGGGTGCCATGTCAACTCTTCGCTTTGTTCTGCAACAAAACACGCAGCTGTAAAGGCAGTGTGTGTGTGTAAAGGTACAGTGCCTCTAAGGGTGACACAATAAGTGCTGCCGGCCTTAGAGGCCTTCCCTGGTTACAGTGCCCTTGGTACCTAGGGTACCTTTTACAAGGGGCTTACATGTGGCCAGAGAGTTGCCAATTGGGTGTTGCAACAGTACAGTTTTGGGAAACAACATAGGCCCTGGGTACCTGGTTGACAGGAACCCAGGGTACACTCAGTCAAAGTACATCAACATTAGGCAGTAAGTTGAGGCAACCATGCAAAAAGAGGGCCCTTTCCTACAGTGGTTTCTTGTGAATCTGTGATGTTTCAATTACCAGGCTCTGCTCCCCCATATATTCCATGTATGGCTTCAGTGCGGAGGATGCCCAAGACTTGCTCATCCCAGGATAGATGCTGTACTGGTGTACTGGGAGGGCCACCACCAATCTTCAGGATCCCAAATGCTGGTTGGAGTGCAGGTTGTGCACCTGAACTTGAGGTCTTGCCACCTCTTTCTAATATTAGCTTGTGTGCATGGGACTGTGGATACCACATTGACTTTGGGGATGATTCTGTCCCACATTTCCATTCTTCTGTTGAAAGAAGTATTTTGAACTTGTACCCCAAACAATTGTGGCTCTACTCTAAGGATTTCATCCTCCATGAAAGGCAGCTCTCCAGGCGCTCAACATAGGCCCCCGCAGCCCAGCGGTGTGGGTGGGCCCCCGAGTTGCAGGGGGCCCCCTCTGCAAGGTGCTCGGGTTTAAATCTGGAGTTGGGCCCCTCCAGGTACCTTGCAGGGGGTGGCCCCTCAACTTTTGTTACGCCACTGCAGCTCTCATTCAGAAAACTTGGGAGTTTTGGTTTGGGCATTATGAAAGGGTGAAGGGAGTAACACTACAATAATAAGTGAGCAGACATCCAGGAGAAAACAGTGATGGAGCAAGGAAAGTTTGTGGTGCATGACAAGTGAGCTAAAAGAAAAATAATTTTAAGCAGGCTTCTTTGACACATTATTTCCACTGATAATGCTGTGGAGCTGTGGAGTGGCAAAGTATGATGGTTTGGAATGGTGTGTGTTGTATATTGTGCTATGCACGTGTCTTCAACTGACCTGGAAACACCAGGTGACTTGCATTCGTGTCCTTCCATTGGCCACGGTTCAATTGCTATGCTGATCACGAGCCATGAATGTTTTCTGACGTCGGAGAACAACCTCAAGGGGACAGACAGTATTGCTGTTTCATTGACGGCGTTGGTGTACTATTCACATGCATTGAGGATCTCCGACGCGCTGGCAGCGGCAGCTTCATCATGGAGGTCTGCTGCTCACACTCCATTCATCACAATGCAGCGGGTGGAAGACCGCGGCCTTGGCTGTCTTCTTGGGACTGCCACCATGGCGGTTCAGCATGAAGATCACCAAAGTCGTAACTGGGCTCTTAATTTCCAGCCATATTATGCATAAATAGGGGGGCACTGATTTAAAAAATCATTCGGTCACCTGTGGCCAGGCAGAGACCTCATAGCCTCAGAGACATTCCAGGAAGCGTATAAAAACCTAAATAAAGGAAGCAACCATCTTTTACGAGACTGGACGAATGATGTGCAAACTTGCAAAATCCCCTGCCTGAGTCGTATATATAAAGAGCATTTCAGTTCTGGGTGGATCAAATGGAAATTTTCCTTAATCTCTACGTACATTTTATACACAAGGTGTCATACTAATCAGCTACTCTCCTGTACTTTTGATATGTGCTCCTTCAATGCACATTCTAGAACAGAAACATTTTTAGTGTTATTAGTTTGAGGAAGAGGGAACTGAGAGTCAAAAACAACTACATGTTCATACCCGTACACCCATATCTTGCCTTTTCTGTCTTATTATCTCACTCAGGTGGTGTCACTACATTAAGTTAACACCCAGTGTCCAAAGTTAACGTCTATGAAATGCGGGGCAGAGGTTAACATTTTTGCTGATGGGTAATGGTAGACTCTGCCTGCACTCGTTTTTCGGGGAATGCGGCCTACATTACTCATAATTCCGGCTGGTAGTTGTCTCTCTGGTTTATAAATAAAACCAGTAGCATCTGCACCTCTCTCCTGTCAGCTGCTTTAGGGTGTTCCTATTGGAGAGGAGACGAGACATGCAGTTTTGGATGGACTCCTTCCCAGTCTATGGCAGGTCTATGGTTGCCCATTGCCCAGGCAGTGGCTTAACATTTTTAGCTGCTTTGACACTTGTGTATGTGCCTTCTCACCTACCCTACTGGCTGCCCGCTGGCTGTACCACTCTGGTCATACCTTCTCTGCACAACGCGATTCCCCCATGCTCGTGGTGCTCTAAGAACAATCAGAAGGACCATGCTACTAAAATATGGTTGCCAGAGCCATTTCCTTTCCTACCACACAGTAACACATTTTTGTGAGGTTGTGGAAGGTTCATGAACTGACAATTACATTACAGCGTGTATAAAATCTTCAGTATCAGTATTTTTTAACATGGTAATTTTTTGCTCTAATTCAGATTTAAAATATTTCAGACAGGTAAAATAATGTTTACGTGTAAATTATTGTAATATAAATTGAAACAAGAGGAATCTGTGCCTAATAATATTCACCTTCATGTTATCCTCTCAGCAAGTGCCCATTTCTTTGCAATCTTTCTCCAAAGTAGCCAGATCCTCATCGATGACTGAAAACATAATTCACTTCTAAGTTTAATCTTTTAATTGAACTAGCAGGGAAGATGGGCTTGCTCACTTCTATCCAGTTTTACATACAGGCAGTGGATGGTGGAAGTGGGCAGTGCCAGAGCTGGAAGGGGATTGTGCCACCACTGATAGATGTGGGCAGCATCAGTGGGGATAGTGGGCATCGACCTCCTAAAAGAATTTGGGTACTTGCTTGTTGGACTGGGCCCTTTTTTTGCTAAAGTTCCCTAAACTTGTTGCTTTCCCCTAGACCTTTTTTCTGACATGGTGTTGCCAACTTATATGCTTTGGGCACTTTGCCACCGCTGATCAGTGTCAAAGTGCAAGTGCTCCCTGTGTAAAGTGTAATGGTTATTGGATGTCCATGGTTGGTATGTTTGTCTTATTAGTAAAGTCCTTAGTAAAGTGCACTATGTGTGCCAGGGCTGGTAATGCAAATGCTACTAGTGGGCCTGCAGCACTAATTGTGCCACCCACACAAGTAGCCTTAAAGAGAGAACTCAGGCCTGCCACTGCAGTGCCTGCGTGCAGTTTGTTAAACTGCCATGTTGTCCTTACAAGTGCACCCACTTGCCAGGCCTTACCCTTGCCCTTTCTAGGCACATCAGACACCCCTATGGTAGGTCCAAGGTACCCCTGGGCAAGGTGAAGTGTATGTGAAAGGTAGGACATGTACTGAGGTGTGTACCATGTCCTGACAGTGAAATACTCTCCATTTAGTTTTTTACTGTTGAAAGGCCATCGTGCCCGTAGGACAGAATGGGGAGGCTGTGTAATATGTTTCCAGTCTATCTTCCCAAAGGCTTAAGATGGATAGGTGAGGTTTAGGGTGCCTGAACTCACAATTCAATAACAGGTGGTTTTTGCATTGTGTGTTTAGAAACCACTCTTTTAGAAGTGGCTGGGTTTTTGTGCTCTAACATTTCTGTGTGTCTCTGCCTGGTTGTGAATTGACTGTCCGGATCTGAAAGTGATAGGATCTGGGGAATGTCTTGACACAGGGGAGGAGGTGAGACAGCAACAGGCTGACCTGCATCTGGAGTGTAGGGGGGGAGAAGTAGCCCCTGGAGGTGAAGAGGCCTGGGTTGCTGCCATAAAACAATGACTCCATCTCCTGCTGAGTGATTAAGGATCCAACCCCCCACTATCAAAGGAAGAAGGTGTCACTGGCAGGGAGATACCCAGAACTGATTTGGACAGGGGTCAGTGCCCCCAAACAAAAAGACTTCAAAGACTTTGAGGGGTATAACTATGAGAGCTGAAATCCCTGAAAGTTGGATTGATCAAGACTGAAAAGGATCAAAACTACTTTGTGGTCAAGCGGACCCTCTGCCAAGGAAGAAACAGCTGAAGAGACTGAAGGAAAGGACTGACCCTTGCTGTGTGTTCTGGGGCTGGCCTGCAGTTTGCTGATTTAACCAAGGAGAGGCTAAGGGACTTTGCTGTGTCCCCCTGCTTGAAAGGAATTTCCTGTGTGCTGTGTCCTGGAATAACTTGCCCCCAAGGGCCTGGGGAGAGCTGGCTCCCTGTTGTGGAAACTCAGGAACACAAAAGTTTCCAGGTGTGTCTCAGTGATACTGTGTGTGTGTCATTGTTGTAGCCTGAGACCCTCGTAAGAATTGCCCTGTGATCGTGTGCACCTGGAGTCCAAGCGAATCTCAGTGACGCTGTGTGTGTGTGTGCTTCGTGCAGCCTGAGACCCTCGTGTTGCATAACGAACTGCATTATTTTTACATTGTGAAGTGCCTGATTCTTGCATTACGAACTGCATAGCATTGCATTAGGACTGCATTGGATCATCTAGAATTGCTCATTAATATCGCCAGAACCTACAAGGGCTGGCTGGCCTAATAACCGGCCAGGAGGAATATTACAAATACGCATATGTTGGATTTATATTTTGTGGTCTAATTGTATATCTTTTTATATAAACATATACTTATTTTTATGAAACTCGTGTTGAGTCCATTTGTGGTGTCATCATTGGGTTACTGAGGGCGTGGTTGCAAATACTTTACACACTTGCCTTGAAGATAAGCCTGGCTGGTCGTGCCAAGCTACCGAGAAGGTGTTCTTCCTTTCCCTGACGTGGAAGCAAGGGTACCTATTTGGCCTAAGGTACCTACCGCAGCCAACTAGAGACCCCCCAGTTCTCGCATTGCTGTAATTATTTTTTTAGCAAATTAATCTCTGTTGTATGATAGAGGCACGCATGGCTAAACCATGCATGCCTCTACCACGCAGCCTAAACCATGAATAAGTCTTAACCATGCATTCCTTTACCACACATACCTTCACCACGCAATTTGAGGTAAAGGCGTGAATGGTAAAGGGGTATGCAAGGCTAAGTTTGGGACCTTCCCCCACCCGGAACTACAACCCCCCCTACTTGCCCTCCCACCACGAGGTCAAACTACCCTACCCCCCCAACCCCATGCTGTCCCTAACACTTGTTATACACTACCTTGAACCCCTCCCACCCCCTGCTCTGTCACTAAAACTACCCAAACCCCTTCCACTGCCCTGAGGCCTAAAGCCCTAGCCACTATTTAAAAAAACTTTCCCAACCCCACCCCACTGAGCCCTAAATAAAACTACGTGCCCTCCCCAAAGCCCTAAAAACTACCCGACTATCAATTCCCATGACCTGAGGCCACACAAAAGTTTCCAGGTGTGTCTCAGTGATACTGTGTGTGTGTCATTGTTGCAGCCTGAGACCGTCGTAAGAATTGCCCTGTATTCGTGTGCACCTGGAGTCCAAGCGAATCTCAGCGATGCTGTGTGTGTGTGCTTCGTGCAGCCTGAGACCCTCGTGTTGCATAACGAACTGCATTATTTTTACATTGTGAAGTGCCTGATTCTTGCATTACGAACTGCATAGCATTGCATTAGGACTGCATTGGATCATCTAGAATTGCTCATTAATATCGCCAGAACCTACAAGGGCTGGCTGGCCTAATAACCGGCCAGGAGGAATATTACAAATACGCATATTTTGGATTTATATTTTGTGGTCTAATTGTATATCTTTTTATATAAACATATACTTATTTTTATGAAACTCGTGTGAAGTCCATTTGTGGTGTCATCATTGGGTTACTGAGGGCGTGGTTGCAAATACTTTACACACTTGCCTTGAAGATAAGCCTGGCTGGTCGTGCCAAGCTACCGAGAGGGTGAGCAGGGGCTATATGAGAAGGTGTTCTTCCTTTCCCTGACGTGGAAGCAAGGGTCCCTATTTGGCCTAAGGTACCTACCGCAGCCAACTAGAGACCTCCCAGTTCTAGCATTGCTGTAATTATTTTTTTAGCAAATTAATCTCTGTTGTATGATAGAGGCACGCATGGCTAAACCATGCATGCCTCTACCACGCAGCCTAAATCATGAATAAGCCTTAACCATGCATTCCTTTACCACACATACCTTCACCACGCAATTTGAGGTAAAGGCGTGAATGGTAAAGGGGTATGCAAGGCTAAGTTTGGGACCTTCCCCCAACCGAAACTACAAACCCCCCTACTTGCCCCCCCACCACGAGGTCAAACTACCCTACCCCTCCCACCCCCAGGCTGTCCCTAACCCTTGTTATACACTACCTTGAACCCCTCCTACCCCCTGATCTGTCACTAAAACTACCCAAACCCCTTCCACTGCCCTGAGGCCTAAAACCCTGGCCACTATTTAAAAAAACTTCCCCAACCCCACCCCACTGAGCCCTAAATAAAACTACCTGCCCTCCCCAAAGCACTAAAAACTACCCGACTACCCATTCCCATGACCTGAGGCCTAAAACCCTGCCCCTTAACATACACTACCCGACCCCCTCTGACCCCTCGCTGTCCCTAAAACTACCCAAACCCATTCCACTGTCCTTAGGCCTAATACGCTAACCCCTAATTTTATAAAAACTACCCTGACCCCCCAGCCCTGAAAACTACCCCAACCCCCCTCCCCATCTCTGAAAACGACCCAACCCTCTAGCCCTGAAAGTGACCCTGACCTCCCCAGCACTGAAAACAACCCTGACCCCCCCAGCCCTGAAAACGACCTAAACCCTAGCCCTGAAAACGACCCCGACCCCGAGCCCTAAAATAGACCCGACAACCGAGCCCTGAAAATGACCTGACCCCCCCCGACCCTGAAAACCAACCCATAACAAGCATTTGCAATGCAATAGGTCTCGCATTTACGCGAGTTTGAGCTATTAACATTGCAAAGAACAATGCCTTTTATTTTTGTTTTTAAAAAATAAATAAAAGGCGGAGTCATTTACAATGCCAATAGCTTAAACTTGCGTAATTGCGAGACCTATTGCATTGCAAATGCTTGTTGCTCCTAGCTTCCTCTAGACACTTGTCACAGTTCATTAGCCTCAATCTGTGTTCACACGTTATTGTTGCGCCGTGTGCCAGTACAGATAGAACACTTTCAGAAAATATGCCCTCAGTGCTGGGGTCAGACAAAGACGAGCCCAGCGGTAACCGGCTGCAAGACCTCACTAAATTAAAGAATCCAAGCTACAACGCGCAGCACTAGTTTACTAATTACTAGGGGTGGGCGGAATTTGCGTAATCGCGTTACGCAAATCTCCGTGAAACGGTAAAAAATCTCCGCGAACGTGCAGAAATTCCGCGATCACGCGGAATTGCTTGTTCGCGATGCTGTTTTCCTGTTCACAGTTGCTGTTTGCGTGCTTGGGGAGAAATATCTCGCGAACACGCATTTTGAGAACGTGAACAAGAAAAAATTTCGCGAAGTCGGGGAAAGCAGAATTTTGGGCAATTTTGCGTTCTCCACGGAACGCGAAATTACCGAAATTCCGCAAATTCCGCGAGCGGAACGGAATTTACTGCCCAGGCCTACTAATTACATTTGTAATGTTTGCTGAAATACTTCCCTGCAGTACATTTTGGGCGTCTTGAATTGTAAAATGTCACTGTTTGCCATGTCCAGTAAATAAATGCATGGTAAAGAAAGTCAACCGTGAAGACGTGCAGACGATGGCTCTATCGTGTTGGCCATTGTCACTCATATCATAAAGAATGGAGGTCAGAGGCGAAATGCATGCTGACTGGTGATACTCTTTTCAAGAGTTACCTATCGTCCGGACCTACCTTCATGCTGGCGCAGGGCCTATGCTATGAATGCAGCCCAGAGCGTGTGCCTTTTGATTAATTGGACTCATGAAATTTGCAATACACGTTATCATCAGGCTCCTCTCTTTAGAAGGGACACTTTTAAGTGCATTGTTGAACTGCTTTCTCTCCCCCTGTAGTGCTGCGTTCTGATTTCTAGAATCATCGCCTGACCCAAGGATTCAGTGCCCTTAGTGTCTGCTGGCAGGATGCTTGGCGCGGTATGGGTGGGAGGATGAGTGAATGAGAGAGTCTCTAGAAGGATGGATGGATGCATGAACAGATGAATGCAGTGGCTGATGGAAACCTGGATGAATTTATGGGGGGGTATGATGTATGGGCTGAGTGCCCTTATGTCGGATGGACTCGCTCGGTACGTAAGATTCATCCCCGCTTTTACCCCTCACCACTTTGAAATGTCACCAGCCGCCACTGATGCTTTCTGCATCCGACAATGCATTAAAGCGCTTTCTGGCGAGAAGCATGCATTTCCGGAAACCAAGTTTAGTGGTTATTGGTATATTGATTGTTAGGTTTGGTCTTGTTCATTCAGAGAAATCGTTCCATGCATCGACTTCAGTTTCTATGTTTTAGGTGAAAATTCATTAATATGCGTTGTATGACGTCGTTAGTAGCGGCTTTTTGGCATCATGCCGTTGATTGTTGGGATGAATCGAGGGACTAGAACATGGATACTAACAAGTACAGCCCAGGGGCCGCATGTGGCCCCCCCTTACCTTTACATATGGCCCCCTGGTCTCAGTTCCTCACGCGGGAAAACGTGCAAGCTGCAAATGAGTTAGGAACGGGGCATTTCTTACAATATGCTAAGATTTCACAAGTGGCCAGAGAGGTTTGGCCAACGTTCCCAGAGGAGTCCCTGGTAACGAGCACCCTACAAGTAATGCTGAACATGGCACAAGGACGCCACATGATAACACGCCTATATAAAGCAATTAGGGAGGATTTGCCAAGAAATCCGCTTTTATTGCAGAGGAAATGGGAGGAAGCGACGGGAGGACAAATAATAGAAGAAACAATGGGAGAAGATATACGAAGGGGTAAAACACCATGTTAGTTTGTGTAAGAGGTCTGGGTGGGAGAGTAAGGGAGTGTAGCGTGACAGGAAGCAAAGGCAACAAGCTGGAAGGGGGTGGCAAATGGTGTGCACTTTCACGGCCGCTTTGATGTCCTCAGTGGCCGTGCGGCTCACTGAGGACATCAAAGCGGCCGTGAAAGTGATCAGGCAGTGCTTTTCAGGCTGCCAAATGGTGCGCGCGCCCGGCGCACATGCACTGTATTTGGAGGCATGAAAAGCACTCGTTGGCACTTCCAGATCCCCCTTTAACAAAAGCTCTCGCGAGTGCAGCGCTAAAGCGCTGTCTCAGGCGAGACCTAAAAACTACCCCTACCAAACCCGGCTAGAGCCCCACTTACCTCAAGGGATCCTTTCTTCCTGGCATCTTCCACCGAGCTGCCGGCAGCATCTAGACTGCGCACTGCCGTAACCACGCATATGTGTGGTTAAGGCATATGCGTGGTTAAGGCAAGTGTGGTAGCCCTTGCGATGTTGGAACACGCATGGCTCTGCTCGCATTGTTCCAACTGTTTCCCATTAATCACTAATGGAAGTGACTTGGGCTGGAGCATGAAAGCAGAGTGTGGCTCTAATGTTGTGTCTTTGCCTTTCGGATTTAAGTATTATTGTGGTCGCCCTAGTACTATTTTTAATATCAGTAATTTATTCTCAATGCCAGATGAGTTCGCAGCATTTTAAAGCTATCTAATTTGATTTTGACAATAAACTTGGCTTCCCATTGGAATCATTCTCAACAAAAGATACATCTAAAGAGCTTTAGCTAATATTAGCTCATTAAAACTTTGTTAATTCACAGCACAAAAATAAAAGCAAACTGAAAAGGTAACAATTGCTCTAAATAAGTAATAGATTCCTATGCATGTTCATTTATTTACAACAATCACATTTATACACTGAGCCTGCCATAGGCACTGAGAAGGGGTGTTCAGTTTGGTCAGATGCACTAGCTAGTACTTAATAGCCTCGTCTACTATAGGATTTGCCTACCTAGGGGCAGATTTACTACTTCTGGCGCATCTCTGCTAATCAGCAAGGATGCGCCAGAAGAGTTGCGACGCATCTGCCCACCCGTGCGCCACCACTGATGCGCCGCATTTACAATGCATATTTTTAAACATGAAGGGAACCCAAAGGTAGTGGACCAGGGACCTTGGGAGTTAATTATTCTAGACAACAGTGGTCCCTAGAAGGAAGAAATTTAGAGCAGGGAATGAATATAGACTCAATCGTTACTATATTGAGTTGACTTGTCCAGCCGGACAGAGGTCAAATATTTACTTCTTAGCAAATCAGAAACAATTAGTACAAACAATACAAAAAGTGGGATACAAGCCTGTGTCCTACTTAGCCATGAGGTACAAGGGAAAAAGGCGAACAGCAGGAGGCTCAGGCAAAGCTTATTGGTTTGTTTCACATGAATAATACACAGTGTTATGAGGAACAAATCGCAGGGAACACCTTTACAACAAAGTAAATTTAAGTTTTTTCGTATAAGGTCTATCAAAGTGTCGACGGCGTTTCGAACCATAGAGGGAATAGGCAGTTCATCATCAGGACATTCAATACAAGCCTGTTAGGTAGAGCCTATTAGCCTAATTGTGAATGCTGGGGGTCGCGTAACTAGTTAACATGGAGGAGTCGCGTTTGTTATCGGAATTAAACAGACAAATCGCTCCAGCAACTAAGAACGGCCATGCACCACCACCCACAGAATCGAGAAAGAGCTATCAATCTGTCAATCCTTTCCGTGTCCGGGCCGGAAAACCTCACCCGGCCCGGACACGGAAAGGATTGACAGATTGATAGCTCTTTCTTGATTCTGTGGGTGCATGGCCATTCTTAGTTGGTGGAGCGATTTGTGTGGTTAATTCCGACAACGAACAAGACTCCTCCATGCTAACTAGTTACGCGACCCCCAGCATTCACAATTAGGCTAATAGGCTCTACCTAACAGGCATGTATTGAATGTCCTGATGATGAACCGCCTATTCCCTCTATGGTTCGAAACGCCGTCGACACTTTGCTACACCTTATACGAAAAAACTTTCATTTACTTTGTTGTAAAGGTGTTCCCTGCGATTTGTTCCTCATAACACTGTGTATTATTCATGTGAAACAAACCAATAAGCTTTGCCTGAGCCTCCTGCATTTACAATGCGGCGCACCGTGGCGCACAGATGGGCAGATGCGTGTTGCATCCCCCCTGCGGAAAGGCGGCACATTGCTGGAATTGCATCGCAAGCGCGACGCAGCTCCATCAAGGCTCGGGGTGCCCCTATCCCTAACATGCTGGGTCAATCCTTACGCCTGCTTCAAGCAGGCGCAGGGTTTTGACGCAGCATGGCTATAAAAGTGACTGAGTGAAATCTACAAGATTTCACTCAGCCACTTTTCGGAGGCGTTCCTGCGCCGGAACGCCCCCCCATGCAGGAACGCCCACATGTGGCACAGGGCTTTACAACGTGACGCATCTCCCTAGATGCGTTATTTTGTAAACAGCCCGCAGGATGGCGCTGGCTTTGCGCCGATGCTGCGTCACAAAAGTGACACAACGGCGGCGCAAATTTGGCGTAAGGGGCTTGTAAATATGCCCCTCAGACTTTGGGAGAGGGGTTACTCGAACCCAAACGTGACAGATACCCAGTCGACCATAGGATATAATGCACTTGTAATAACGCTGGCTGGATATCTGTGACAGGGTAATGCTCTGCCAAACTCTAAATCAGGCTGCAACGGTCTGTCAAAACCTATGTTACTTTATGAGTGAGTGCAAATTATTACTGTATTTAAGTTGGTAAATAGGATGCTGAGGGAAAATAAAAGGAATGAATGAACACCATTTACCAAAAGCGTGCCCCAACATCTTTCCAAAGCCTGTTATGTCTCTGCCAGCACTTCATACACTTTTCTAATACAGCATAAAGCACAATTTTAGAGATTTATTTCTAGATCTCCATTGATTAAATGCACCTAACACCAATTTCATCATTTCAGCTTGTTCAAAAGAAATAACATTTAGCATATTACTTATGAGAAACCATTAGCTGTCACGCCGGTTCGGGGATGGCGGGGCGCCAAACAAACGGCACTGTTGGGGCTATGACTTAAAGTTTGAAAACGCTGATTTCGGTGTATCCTACTCTGGGACTGATGATATCATTTCTTACGCTGCACCTTCTTTAGCCGTATACTGTCATTGTCTCCAGCATATCTGTTATTTTTGGGATGTTGCCTCTGGTTCAACGCGTTCGAAGTTCGTGGCTTCACTCCCTGACACTTTCTTCATCCCATATTCTGTTGGATGTGGACGCAGCGTTGCAGTTTTCTCAAGCAGCATCAGCTGGGACAAAGCCTCCCACTGAAATGGGAGCTTTTCTGCTATTTCATGGCCTGATTAATCCCATCTGCCCGAGCTCTGGCAGCTGCAAGGCACGGAGATGAGATTTCCATGAGTTAACGTTAGCTGGACTGACCGCAGGGCCCTCGCCTTGATTAAATCCAAACTCAGTTTACCCCTCTCCATTAGTAAGGATGCTCCTATTTATAGTGTGTAATGGATTATCATGTGGCCGATGCAGTTCTTGCTTAGAGTACATTTCCAGTGCATACTTATTAAAGACCGCTAATTTAAAGAGATAGAGCGCATTTGCACATGAGACGAAGATTCATTGTTCAGATAATTGGATCTCGGCACTTCTTAGTAGAGATGAAAGAGTCGGAACGAAGCGGATCTCCACACTACACCAGGTGCCTCAAAAGATGCTCTCACTTCAACTGGCGCCGATTAGTTTCATTACCTTCATGCGCTGATCTGGGGAATTGTTGATGTTTATCTCCTGGCCTTCATAAGATGTGCACAGAAGCAACTTTAAGAAAGTGAGCTTCCGCAAGCAACTTTGCGGTTCATGGGGCATATTATCAAGAAGTGGCGTTAATATGCCCAAGAAGTGGCGTTAATATGCCCTTGAGAATTCCCATAGAAGCCCATATTCTGTTGTCAAAATGGGCTTCTATTGGAATTCTCTGCGGCATATTATCAAGCCCATTATAGCCGCTTTAGCTGCAGTTTTCTGCCGCTAAAGCGGCGATAATTTTAACGCCGTGCTTGATAATATGCCCCCAATCCTTTGTGTCACTGTTGTGAGATGGAGGCGTCTGTCTTTCTCCCTAGAATATTCGCCTTCTTGCAAAGGGTGCTTTGGGGCATATTTACAAGGCGGCGATAGAAAATTATCGCCGCTCTTGCGGCCGTTTTCGGCCGAAAAGCGGCGATAATTTAATTGCCTAATTAGCAAGGTCACGCTAACGCGTGAAACCTTGCTTTAGCGCACAAAATCTTAACGCCCAGCTTTGCATCTCTAATGAGATGCAAAGTGGGCGCGCCTGACCTAACATGACAGGAGAAATGTCGCTTCTCCTATCATCAAGCCCCACGCTATGAAGCATAGTGACAGAAAAAGTAGCGATAACCCCTGTTATCGCTACTTTCCTTACGCCTGCTTCAGGACTGACTTAGCCGTGATATCCTATGGAAGGTGGATATCATAGCTAAATTTGTGAGTCCCTATCAACAAGCTAACGCCACATTTCTTGAGATTATCGCTGGGTTTCCAGCGATAATCTCACGTTAGGCAGTTAGCGCTAGGATTTTTATTGCTTTTGAGATAAGTGTTGCTAATAGCACGCTATCTCAGCGATAAACATCCACGCTAGCCGGCGATAATTATCCTAGCGCTAAGTGCGCTTAGCGATAATTATCGCCGGTTGTTGCTGATATGCCGTTTTGTTTTTCCGTTCCGTAACTTCTGAAAGTAAAGCTGTGTATTATTTGGCACAATCCGCTGCTAAATCATAACAAATTCGGTCACTGAAAGTCCCAGTGTCACAAAGTATAGACTGCACAGCAAAGGACAAGTGCTTTTGAAGGAAGTCAAGAACATTAATGCAGCACATTCTGTTGAAATGGAGAGAGATAAAAAAAGAAGCATGGCTCAGTTTAATTTAAAAAAATGGAGGCCAACAACATATCTGTGGGCAGATCTGCCTCATGTCTGTCAGGTGAGGAATCAAAATGCTTTACATCTTTTGCTCTTTCTTCTGGGAAGAGGAGCATAACAAGCAGAGGGCAAATTGTTCTAAAAAAAGGGCATGATTTAAATTTAAAGATCACTCAGTTCACCCTCGAGATTATTGTGATAATGTGGAGGTAAATGGTGCATTTTTAAAAACATTAGCAGTAACCTTGTCCTAAGCTTAACATTATTCATTGACTGCATTACCAGAAAAGAAGGGGACAATAGAAAACATAATGCTGTTTCTGGTGATTCAATTTCCAATATGTTCGGATAGGAATTTCTTGTAGGACCACTGTAGCAGCAGCAAGCAAGTAAGTTCAAGTTCAGTTCTTGGAAGTGGCATCACTTGGGCAGTGGTCTGCAAATTCTTACGGCCGCGTTCCCCCTGAAAAATAAAAATCATTGGAGCCACCAACACAATTTTTTAAGTTATTCTGCTGAACTGGCAATGTTTTATTATTTCTAAACATATGTAAACATTGCAGTAAAGTTGTGCTCCTCATTTTTCACACATTCCCAGTCAGAATAAAAATGACAAAAGATGTTAGTGATGGCCCATTACAAAGTGCCTTACTGCCGCTCTTGTTGTTATCACTTGAAACAAAGCACTATGGGCCATATTATGAAGGACGGAGTTAAAATTATCGCCGCTTTAGCGGCAGGAAACTGCCGCTAAAGCGGCGATAATGGGCTTGACAATATGCCCTTGTGAATTCCCATAGAAGCTCAGGTTCTGGTGTGAACATGGGCTTTCAATGGGAATTCACAAGGGCATATTATTAAGCCCATTATACCCGCCTTAGCGGCAGTTTCCTGCCGCTAAAGCGGCGATAATTTTAACTCCGTCCTTAATAATATGGCCCATTGCTTCTCTTGGCCAGAGCCTGCCCCCTCCCCAGAGATCACTTAAGGCCCCCATATAGGTCCTGACCCCCAGTTTGAAGAACTCTGCACTGGGGGGACTGGAGGGGCCCTTGCCCCATCTATAAATGTCTTGGCCCCTCCCCCTTGTGCCCCATCATGGGGGACAGCTGCAGTCAGCATCATATCCTGGAATAGTGATATTGTTCCAATTTACATTTCAGGTTTCATTTACTGTGCTGTGCTTTGTTTCTGCTGGGTTTTTTCATGCAACATATTGCTGATTGTTAGACTTGGCCCATTCTGCAAGGTCACCCCAAACGTTTTTACCTTCACCCCCTCCTGTTTTCTAAACCTATTTGGTTTTGCTTTATGGACCCTGTTCACTTTATCATTGCTAACCAGTACTAATGTGCTTCAGTTATCTCCTTTATACATGGTAAAATATGTTTACACCCAATTAGCACATTTGATTTAATTCTAAACCCCTAGTAAAGTGGTACTACATGTACCCAGAGCCTGTAAATTAAATGCTAATAGTGGATCTGCAGTACTTATTGTGACACACACTTAAGTAGTCCTTGAAAACATGTCTCAGGTCTAGCATTGCAGGCTGTTTGTGCAGTTTTAAACTGTCGTTTCGATCTCGCAAGATAAACCTTTTGCCAGGCCTGAACCTTCCCTTTTTAACATATACGTTACCCCTAAAGTAGGACCTAAACAATCCATATGGCAGGGTGCATTGTAATTTAAATGTTGGACATTTACTTCTAAGTTTTACATGTCCTCGTAGTGAAAAACACACAAATTCGATTTATACTACAGTCAGGCCTACCTCTCCCATGTGATAACATTGGGTTACCATATTACATTTAATAAGCGATACATATTTGATTGGAGCCGGGAGAAAATTCATGTTTGGTGTCCGAGAAAATGTGGTTTAAACCTATCTTTAATGTTAAAGTCAGATTTTAAGATACAATTCTGAAAATGAGAGTTTTAGAAATTTGATATTTTCTTGTCCTAACAATTTAGTGCCTGCAGCCCATTCTTGGCTCACAAGAATAGGTGTAGTTGGCAGTTGGCCTTTGTGTATTCCTCCCATACAGTATCACAGTAGAGGGTATGGATGTTGGCAGGGTGGTCCATCTCTGGCTCGGACACTTCTGAGGAGGGAAACTCCAGAAGCTTCTATCACCTCAAAGTGGGCAACAGGTATTTAAAGGGGAGCCCCAGGCCCACTCTTCAGTACACTGATGGACCTGTGGATTCTACAAAAGAAGGAAACCCTGCTGCTTGCAGAGAAGGAAGATCGGACCTGCACCATTCATCCCTGGCTGAAGTAGCTCCAAGGGTCAACTGATTGCCCTCCTGTACTGAGCTATAGGGATGCAATAAGCTCCAGAGACCTTTATGTAACTGCGCAGCTGACCTCTTGCAAACGCTACTGCTGGACCTGCAACTGAACCTGTCTGACACCTGTTAGCCTCTGCAGGAGTAAGCTCCTGATCTCCAAGAGGTGCATCCCTGGTACTGGACCCTTGGTCTGGCATCAATTGCTCTCATCCTGAAAGAAAAGAAGAAATTCTGGTGTTTTGGGACTGCGAACAGACCCGTTTTTGTCCTGATCTTACACCCCTTGAAGACTGCCAAAGCAAAGCCCTGGTGAACTAGACTCTTCATACTACAGTGGCCGTTAGCGACAATCAGCAAACTGAGATTTGCACTGCTCGCAACAGCATCGACATCCTGCGGTGGCCGCTGTTAGAACTGGGGGTCTCTAGTTGGCTGAGGCAGTTACCTTAGTCCAAATAGGGACCCTTGCTTCTAGTTAGGGAAAGGAGGGACACCCTCTTTGATAACTCCTGCTCACCCCCGGTAGCTTGGCACGAGCAGCCAGGCTTATCTTCAAGGCAATGTGTAAAGTATTTGCAACCACACTCCCAGTGACATAGTGATAACACCACAAATGGACACCACACTGATGTATGAAAATAGCGGTATGTTTATCAGGAAGAAAAATACGGTAAGACCAAATGATAAAGATCCAACATATGGGTATTCATAATATTTCACTTTGCCGGTTATTAGGCCAACAAACACTTGTAGGTTCTTGTGGTATTCATGAGCAGTTCACGATGTTCAAATGCAGTCCTAATGCAATGCTATGCAGCTCATAATGCAGTTCGTATTGTCAGACTAATGCAGTTCGTAATGCATAAATAATGCAATCCTCAATGAAAGTAATCAGGCAGTTCGTAATGCAAGAATAATGCAATCCTCAATGCAAGTAATCAGGCAGTTCGTAATGCAAGAATAATGCAATCCTCAATGCACGTAATCAGGCAGTTCGTAATGCAGGAATGATACAATCCTCAATGCACGCAATCAGGCAGTTCGTATTGCAGGAAAAATACAATCCCTAATGCAAGTAATAAGGCAGTTTGAAATGCAGGAATAATACCAGGCCAATCAACGCGATTAGCGCGGGCACCACTGGGCCCCAACCACAGACAACAGTCCTGAACTCCCGAGGGCGGCCCCGGTACTGCCGGGCAGGTCCGGGCCTCTCGAGGACTCAGCACGCCTAACGTGATGCAGCGGGAGAGAGACGGGAGCACTCCTGTACTCCTCCTGCATTCCTCCCCAGGGCGTACATGCTTGCGGCTCCCGATGCAAGGTGATGCTGTAGCCGGATAGGTTACGGCGCTGCCTTCCTCGTTGCTGATGATCTTGGGCAGATTCCTCTTGCGAACAACGATCACGATTACCTCACGACTTCCTTAGCTTTACTAAATCCTTTAGCACTTTGCAGCTTGGGCTGGCGGTGGCGATCTAGACCTGCAGCCTCAGTTACGATGACGGCTCGGGTCACAAACAGCTACACAGCAGCATGGACGATGATTCAAGCTGCGGGAGCAGTGCAGTCACGGGGCTCTTTCCAACCAGCACCACAAACCCCACGGAAGTCTCAGGCTACGCATGCACGAAGCATCGCTGAGACTCGATTGGGCTTCATGCCACACAGTCCTGGGGCAATGCTTACGAAGGTCTCAGGCTGCAAAAAGCACATGCACACAGCGTCGCTGTGACACAATTGCAAACTTTGATGTTCCTGAGTTCCCACAACAGGGAGCCAGTTCTCCTCAGGCCCTTGGTGACAAGTTACTTCGGGACACAGCACACAGCAAAGTCCTTTCAAGCAGGGGGACACAGCACACAGCAAAGTCCCTTAGCCTCTCCTTGGTTAAAGCAGCAAACTGCAGGCCAGCCCCAGAACACACAGCAAGGGTCAGTCCTTTCCTTGAGTCTCTTCAGCTGTTTCTTCCTTTGCAGAGGTTCCTCTTGACCAGAAAGTAGTTTCAACCCTTTTCAGACTTGATCAATCCAACGTTCAGGGGTTTCAGCTCTCATAGTTATACCCCTCAAAGTCTTTGAAGTCTTTGTGTTCAGGGGGGCACTGGCCCCTGTCCAAACCATTCTGGGTATCTCCCTGCCAGTGACACTTCTTCCTTTGATAGTGGGAGTCTGGATCCTTCATCACTCAGCAGGAGATGGAGTCATTGTTTTATTGCAGCAACCCGGCCTCTTCACCTCCAGGGTCTACTCCTCCCCCTACACTCCAGATGCAGGTCAGCCTGTTGCTGTCTCACATACTCCTCCCCTGGGTCAAGACACTTCCCAGATCTTATGGCATTCAAATCCAGACAGTCAATCCACAACCAGGCAGAGACACACAGAATTGTTAGAACAATAAAAAACAGTCACTTCTAAAAGCGCGGTCTCTAAACACACAACGCAAAAACCACCTTCACAAAAAGATGTGTCATTAAATTGTGAGTTCAGGCACACTATACTTCACCTCTTCATCTTAAGGCTATAGGAAGATAGGCTGGAAACATATTACATAGCCTTCCGCATTCTGTCCTATGGGCAAGATGGCCTTGTAACAGTGAAAAACAAACTGGAGAGTATTTCACTGTCAGGACATGGTACACACCTCAGTACATGTCCTACCTTTCACAGACACTACAGCCTGCCCGGGGGGGTACCTTGGGCCTACCGTAGGGGTGTCTGATGTGCATGGAAAGGGAAGGGTAAGGCCTGGCAAGTGGGTGCACTTGTCAGGACAACATGGCAGTTAGAAAACTGCACGCAGGCACTGCAGTGGCAGGCCTTAGTTCTCTTTTGAGGGCTACTTATGTGGGTGGCACAATTAGTGCTGCAGGCCCACGAGTAGCATTTGTATTACTAGCCCTGGAATGCAAACTGCACTTTACTAGGGACTGTACCAGTAAAAACAAATATACCAGTTATGGAATCACTAATCCGTACTACTTCATACAGGGAGCACTTGCACTTTGACACTGATCAGCAGTGGCAAAGTGCCCAAAGCATCTAATTTGGCAACACCATGTCAGAAAAAAGGTCCAGGGGGAAGGCAAAAAGTTTAGGAAACCTTAGCCAAAAAGGGCCAAGTCCAACAACTGGCAACTGGAATCTTAAATAATAACCGTCCATGACGCCCCAACTGGATCTTAGTGCTACAGCAATACGCATTAGCCGGCCTGCTCTTTAAGCTACAGCAACGACCATCTGAGATGCTCTCCTTGCACCTCACTACCTCCTTGCCAGTGAACAGAAGTCTTCACGCTGGACTTTAGAGGGTAACTTCTTCAGAGGGACTAACCTGGTCCCTCTATCTGGACTACACTCTACCGCAATCAGCCTAAACTTAGAACTTACCTCAGTTCCAGCACGACCAAATAACGGCACAACCTGCAATCTTTAAAATTATATATCTCAGGTTCTACTGATTAAAATTTAGGGATTTTCACATCAAATAATTTATTCAATTTTAACTTTACTCTATTTTTTTAAAATGGTTTCGGATTTTTTTGCATTGTGTTTTCACTTTATTACTGTTTAAGTAATGCATAAAGACTTTACACATTGTCAGTAACTTAAACCTGACTGCTTTTGTGCCATGTTACTAGAGCGTTAAACACAGGGTAATTTGATTATTTCTTTAGGGTCACCCTGACAAGGATTGTGGCTTTTGCATGAGTAGGGTTTTATCCCCCTCAACCAACAACATCATTTCTTACACTGATGTATAGCACGTAATTTGAAGAGAATCACTTTTATATAGCTGTTTGAGTTCATGTTGTGGGTGAGCATGCTATGGAGTGCAGGACGAATGCAGTGCAAATTTATCACAGTGCCTGTAAGTCAGTCATAAACGGGTTAGAAAAGCACACACACTTAATCCTTGCCCTCTCTACAGAGCAATGGTGGGGTGTGCCAGTTGTAATTGTGATTATTTGTGAATATGTTTAAAGAAGGTACACATATTGACTGGGTGAAAATAAAAAGATATACAGTATACCGAAGATGTGATTGGGTGCATTGTGTGTGTGGGGGGAGAATAGGGAGGTGAAGGAGATGCAAACAAGTATGGGCAGGAGAAAGCAAAAAGAAGGTGATGAAGAGGAAAGAGATTAGCTGAGATATGCAGATTGAGGGTTTCAGAGGTCCATGAGGAGAAAAAGAGCATAAATATCTAGCAAAGAGACAAAGAGTTGTATGGCACAAAGTCAAGAACAATATCGCCCAAAAATACTAATCACAAAAATATTGTCGTCCTACACTTAATAAAAACACAGATATCTACATTGAAAAAACTACACAGTACCCAAATTTTGAAAGCAAACAGTAAAGAAACAAACAAGATAGTTGCCTCATTCAATGTATAGAAGACTGCCCAAATAGCAAAAATAATATTATTGTTAACCAAAATACCATAACAAAAATTAAAATACAATATTTACAATCTATTAAAGTGCTATGTACATACCACATTAAAATATTTATAAATAATGATTATACATATAAACACCAAATAAAATAGTGCTACATTTTAAATAAAATATATCAAAGTAACATTTAGTGAAATAAACTAAAAGTACCATCAAACTAATAATTCAAAATGACGAAAATATACAAAGAAAGAGAACACCAATAAAAACTATTTATATTAAAAGAATATAGAAACTAAGTATTGACATTTTAATAAATATAACTTCACAAAAATTATATATAGCTTCAACACGTGAACACTAACTAGTGTCCAGAAAATAGGGACTTAAACAACATACAAACATTCAAATACAACATGTAAGAACCAATCAAATTAAAGTTTAAACCTATTGACCTTGACAAACGCCTTCCAATATAAGAAAAAAGGCACAAAAATGTGCATTAATTTACAGGAAAAAACACCAAGGGACTGATTAAGACTTTGGCGGTCTTACAGTGGATGGATCAACGCATATATGCCACATAGTGCAAGAAGGAGGTATGCCAATACCAGGGGGTGCTTCATGTGCCCCTCCCACATGCAGCCCCAGGACCAAATCAAGCAATGGACCCTCTAAGGGCCTCCTTTGTTGCCATTCCACCACGCTTTTTATAGTGAGTTCACCAACCTGAAAAGTGTGGTGAAATGGCAACTCAGAAAATGCATGGCGGTGCCGGCTGTAGCAATGGCAACATATTCCCGCTGTTGAAAGACCGTTGGCCCAGCGGGATCCTTGATCCCGGCGGTTCTGGCAATCTCATGGCGTTCAACCGCTGCAGACATAATTCTGTGGGGGTCCCACGGTGTGGCCACCATGGATTCGCCAGTCCTTTGGCCTGCCAAACTCATAAGCAGGCCCCAAAACTCCCAGAAAGCAGCGCTCCACAAGATTCTACACAGACAAATAAGACACCACACCAAAGAAAAGAAAGCCAACTCTAAATGTAAGTAATGTAAAAAACATAATTATGAGAATATAAAAACCAACACTCAACTTAAACCCAAGAAGGAGTATAATACATTGTATTCATATTTCCCTAATATAATAACACCAATGCACCAAAGCTGAAAATTAGAACCCAAAAATAAGGACATCACCTTACCAAACTCCAAACTCAACAAGCGCTTCAGCGCCACACATAGGGATAGAAAGTGCTGTATAAAAGTTGCAATACAATAAAATACAATGCAAACATAACAAAGTAGGCAAATATAACTTAAGGTAAAACAACCCAAACCACTATATAGTTTAAAAATAAATGTAAAATAAAATAAAGCACAAACAAATGCAAAACTTCTTTTAAAAAATATCAACCTAGCAAGTATTCCTTTTAAACAGGCAGAAAATTAAGCACCTGTCCCACAATGTTTCAGCAAAAATAAAAATCTCAACAGACATCCTTACAGATGAAAGAAACATCAAATCTGTGAGTATAAAATGTCAAAAGTCATAATGCTTGTTTAAATGCTATTCTTATTTACAAATATAAATAGTATAAACATATAATTGATGTACCATTTCAAATACCACTGGAAAGAGCCTTTAACATCAGATCTCTAAAAGGAAAATTGTTTTTGACTCATATAGGAAATACTTGCAGTCAAGAGAGCACAAGCACACACAATTGTAAATGTGCAAATTATTATTCACATGTATGTTATGCGAAGGTACAACTAAAAACAAATTTTTGCATATCATTACAGAAATTAATCACCTATCAAACATTACAGAAATTGCAGTTATAAATGTGTTACAAGACCTTAGTGAAGTCAACACAAGTTCACAGGAACCCATAGGAACTCCCAGACATCCCAAACTTAAAAAGACTTGCAGGCAGAGCCACGAAAGTCACAATTACAACCCTTGCTGCCCCTTAAAAATTAAAATACATCAATATACCTGATAATTTTCCTAAAGCAAATAGCAAGGAACCCATACTTATGAATTCCAACTCTAACACTGACATAAGTACAATAATTTAATAATAAAATCTTGCCCTCCAACATTTAGAAAAATATACAAATCCATGGAGTGTACATCAACACAAACATACCTTTTGTATATGCACATTTGCCTAAAAAAGTGCAGCAATATAACTCAAACGACTGACTCAAAATCCAAATCTGACAACTACTATCCCCCAAAAAGTAATCATTGACTTTGCACTAGGAATAACTATTTCCATTTTACAAATACACCCACATACATCTATACCTGGCTGTTGCTATCATTTTAACCACAGTATATAGAGACACCCCCAAATGGCTGCAAGTTTGGAGTACTCAACAAACAATCCATTTGCTAATAAATTAAAAATATTAAATGCTATAGTATACATTCCTGTAGCAGAAGTCGCAAATCACAATTGCATCCTAACGGAGTCATTCTGCTACACGAAGACAAACTGAGTCCTCAAATGGGCTACTTTGGAGATACTTGAGATGGCAGCCTGCAATGGCCCTTTCACAGACGCCAACCTAAGTATCTGATATCATAGTGGAAAGTAGATAATAGTACCATGGCACAACAAACCAAAACAATAACTTAGGAGAGTATAGCAGAATGTTTTTCAAAGCACATTACACTTTACCAATTTCAAGAATTTAAAGAACAAATCTACTACCAACTTAGAATAGAAAAATCTATACTCCAATTAAAGCCAAAAGCTTCAAAATAAACTAAACACATGTATGAAATATTAGATTTACAAATACCCAAGACTTACTACACCTAGTATACCTAGAATCCATAATAGGAGCTCTGCTCTAAGATAATCAAAATATTCACACTGAATCTAAAATACAACGATAAATAACAAACAAATAATCATAGATATATATTTATTAATATTACTTTAATCATTTTTAATAATCAGTTGGAAATTGAAGATTTATTAAGAACAAAAACCATTCAGACTGAGAAGAAAAGCTTACTAAAATAAGTTTCAATTAATACAATAATACATAGTGAACTTAAAAAATACCACCCTTAAAAATACACAACCTAAAACTAACAAGCGATAAATACATAAAATGCATAATACATAACAAATCATAGTAATAAAACAACCAAACTGTAAACTTATTTTATAATTCAGCAGAAATAAAAATAGTATCTATTTTTTTTCAATTGTGAAATAACTAAAAAAAAGTTCATAAAAGAAGTTGACAATATATATTTTTTAATTTATTAAAAAACAGGAAAAAAAACCAAAGCAAAATTCTGAACTGAATGCACCCTCTGGTAAATTTGGCTCATTAGGTGAAGATTTCTGATGGCATCTACTAAGGTAGAGGAAGGACTTCGATGGAGTAAGTGCCAGCTATGGTGTAAGCAAAATAGGACAACTAAAAATGCAGAATAATATTGAAGATGAAAGTCAAAGCATAGAAAGTGTCTTAATCATCCTAGTGGCTGATGCTTCTATTGTGGGAGCAGAACATCAATATTTTAATACACCTTAAAATGTTGACCACCTCCAAAAAAGTAATAAGCAAAACTACAAATGCAGAATGAGATGACTAGAGATAGCAGATATTGAGCACATTAGAATTATAGTCATCACAAACAAAAATGTAACACAATGCATTTCTAAGGAAAGGAAACCTCCAGCAGCTTCTGCAGCAACAGCACGGTCTGGAGATGTACAACACAATATGAAATATTTTTCAACCAAAGACTCATACACTGGTGTATTCTAGCAGGCCTACAGCAGATCTTCTAGCCAAAGTGCCATTGGGAATGATACATTCAGTAAACAAAGAAAGTTTCATTCACAATACAAGCTCTCTAAGGAAAATAAGCAATTGCCTCACAATGTCCTGTGCGATGCGAAGACTACGGGAAGAGAACAAATGCAGGGGGACATTGATTTAGAAGGGTAATGAGCCGGAACAAGATAAACAGAACACCAAAACAGCATCCATAATAATAAAATGGTGTCTCTGCAGAGAATGTGGCTCAACTAAACAACATTAATAATTCCAAACACCTAATAAAAATCATTTTAAGTGCAACATCAATAATTCACCAGTAACAACTATATTCATTATAAAAATCATTAGTATTCCAAAATAATATGTCACTCAAAATTGCTCATTCAGAAAAAGATACCATACTGTGATGAGCTCCTGTTTTTCCAGAATAAGAGACAGGAACCACAGGTTGCCAGAAGAACTGTATGTTACAGACCTAGGGGCTGATTACGATGTTGTTTGGAAACTCTTCCTACCAAACTAGTTTCGGAATCGTTTCTGACTGAACCAGGTGCTGCGAGTCCGTCTGACCGATTACGATGCTTCCGAACATCGTTTTGTCGGACACGCATTGACTTCAATGGGAGCCTTTGTTCCAAATGAGAACACATTCTCCTATTGAAAAATGGGGTGGTTAGGGGAAACTTTGCACCCTGTCGTGGGCACCCCATGGTGCCTGCCACACTGTGCATGGTTGCAAAGAGGTTCCCATGGGTACTCCGATGGGCCACATCTGGAGGCCTATGTGGGAAGGAGAGCCTGCTACATGGCCCCAAAGTCAGATTCCGACAACCGTTTTGTGTCAGACAAACAAATTTAGAACAGCTGTCCAAATCGGTCATCATTGTAATTGGCCATTAGGAAATGTGTCCAATTCAGTCGGAAACATAGCTTCTGAATCAGATTCGCCAAATCCGAATCCCGTTCAGAACCTTTCTGGACCGCATTGTAATCAGCCCCTTAGTAATGTAAATGGTACACAGAGAGCCAGCGTCAAAGGAAAAAGGAGGAACCTAACTTCAAATGACCAGATAGGCAGAAAACAAAGGTAAAGGTAAAGAGAAACAGGTGTAATCTAATGTGAAGCAGAAAACCACAGCAAGTAAATGACAAGCATTGCTTCAAGTTTGGAAAGGCCTTAAGTACTGATTCTCCCACACCTACCACAGACATGATAACCTGGAATTGAGCTTGTCTGTTGAAGCTGTATTGTACAGTCTAGTTTCTACATGACTACAATCTGCACTTCCCTCTCTACTTCAATTTCCTGGACATTCCAACTCTACAAGTAACTCAATATGTGAGTAGTGTCTGAATCATGGCACTAAGGAGTGAGGAAGTCCAATCACCATTATTGATGTTTGTAGCGCACTATATGCTATGCAACATCATCTTGAGGATGGGCAGCTAAGTAAGGCACGTAAATCCAGGAAGTGTAGTCTATTTTTAAGCTGACCTCTCTAATCTCTTCACAGGAACCTCTATTTTGAAAAATCAAAATGTTAGTTAAGATTCAATATTTTTAAACCAAGGGTTCTACCTCCTACACTGCATCAGCTGTTTTGTAGTCTTGTACCCAATAATGAGTCATGTGGTGTGAGAGGAATACCATAAAGACGATGGACCAGGTGACTACAGAGAGAAAAAAGCATTTGCAATGCAATAGGTCTTGCATTTACTAATATTTGAGGTATTATAAATGATTTATTTATGTATTTTGAAAACCTACAAGTGGTGCGTACCCTTCGCAGGTTTTCAAAACACATAAATAAAAGGCATTGTAATTTACATTGCCAATACCTCGAACTCTCACAAATGCTAGACCTTTGTGGCACTCACATTTTAGCTGTAAGCATTGTAAGCTAAAGCTCGGGTGCCGTGATTACTTAAAAAGTAAAGAAATAGAATGCCTTTTTATTTCTTTACTTTTTAATGCAGCTCTTGTTTTAGCTTACATTGTTTACAGCTAAAGCACGAGGGCCGCACTGCTCCAGATAACTTATGGGACAGGCAGTTACAGTGCAAGCTTTGCTCAAGTCCAGGGAAAGGTAAATGTAAGGCCGATGCGGGGTGATTCATTTACACACAGACCAGGTACAGGACATATAGCTAACTGTACATTTTATTTACTCACAGAACAGATTTAGCAGAGGCTGTGCCAGTACAAAAACCCGTGCAGTGCAAGCTTCGCACATAGTAAAGAAAAGCGTACTCCTTAAAGGCAACATGCAGTCAAATTATTACTAGATGTGCTGCTTTATTTATTTGCAGTTTTATATAGCGCAAACTCTACCCAAAGGTGTCAGAGTGCTTTACATGAGCACCAGTTGTTTTACAGATGGACACATTCATTTTTAGGCACAGGGAGTTTAGGTGATTTGCCCCGAATCGCAGGGTGTTTGAGCCTTCTGCCAGACTAGAGCCTGGTTCCCCAACTTCAAAGTTGGCTGCTCTAGCCCTTAAGCCACATCCTCTCCCCAATGCTAAGAGCCCCTTTCTGACAGTGTGGCACAAGTCATGCAGCTTTACTGGTGCACAAATGACACTGTGTGGAAATCAGTCAGAGAGAGGGAGACAGGCTAACAGGGAGCGATGCAAACAGAGAAGTTGACAAGCCAAATTCTATGGTGAACACCTTTCAAACATTGCAGACATGCGATAATATGCAAACATGCCCCAAAAAACAGTGATATTTTTGAACGGAATTGACCATGTGCAAACAGTTTCCAACACCCCCCTGTATAGTAAATTCCAAGGTGAGAGAAAGATGTTACCTATAAGGACCCGGGCTTGTTGAGCGTAGATCCATATGTACAGAGAGTCGTTGTGCTGCCCGGCCTGGGAGGGCGCCATGAACCACAGGAGGGCCGAGTAGAGAAAGAGGGCTGCTGTCTGGGCCATGCTGTTGCAGTGCACACTGTGTGCTAAGTCATAAAAAATATGGTGAGCTGAGCATAAAGTAAGGTGCATGGCCACAAGGTGTACAGCGCTGGTGTTAAACCAATAAAAGTTAAAGTGCACCATGGTGCTGGGAGGCAGTGGGTCTTGCACTGATTTAAAAAGCAAAAAGTTGAGTTTGGCGAGGAGCGTGGCTGCCATGTAAGTTAAAGCGCAGCATGGCCCTGGAAAGCAGTGGGTCACATGATGTTTTTGCGGCACGGCTCTCTTGCCTGCAATACATGCGTGCTGGGGGTAGAAGGGCGGTTAAAGGGAGTAAACAAGTGTGAAAGCCACAATGGACTTAAAAAAAATATCAATCTTTTGCAAAATCTTATTGATGGTACTGCGTGTGAAAAAGCAGCTTTAGCCAAAGAGAGCGAGCGAACAGGGAGGCGGAGTCAGCTGCAGCCTGGCAGAGGGAGGGAGCAAGCATGCAGTTCCTGAGCTTAAAGAAGCAAATAAGTAGAAAAGAGTGCACCAAAACTAATAAATGACTAACCGCTTAACAACACATGTAACAGGGGGTGTCCTCATGGGAGGTTACAAAATGAAACAAGGAAGGACTAAGGAGGGACTACTAAGCCTATTGACCAATGAAAAGACACAGTTTCTAAAGGACAATGACACAAGCCAATAAAAAATGTGGGCGGAGAATGGGCAGAGCTTCAAGTCCATACCTGAATACAGCATGCCTCGCAGAGCAGCACATGCGCTACCTAGGCTCGACCTAAAAAGGTAAGCAAGGACTTAGGAGTAAAGCCCCATGAGAAACAAAGAAAAATAATGCTCAAATAGTGGAAACCTAAGTGATATGGAAAACTCAAAAAATGAACTCAATGTGAAATTCACCAATGTATAACAGTCAGTCTTTGCGCATCAATACAAGCTAAGGGGAGAAATCTTAAAAATAGCTGAGACTGCAGTGGGAAAATGATTCCAAGAAAGGAAATTAATGTCTACCTAAAGAATAGATGCGCCATGGGCTCACAGTAAATTCTCTAGGTAATAAACAAAGAATACAAAAGTAGAATTCCATTGAAACAGCTTAGTGCCAGTAGAATCTCCAAGGACCCTTAACTGTGTAGTAACTCTCTGTAAGCTCTTTAGAAAAGTGATTTTAATTGTCTCCTGGATTGCCATAAAAATTAATCATATCATCATAGACTTCCAAAGAGGCTCCCTCTATAAGCTGCCAGAATGCTTCCATTTCCTATCCAAATGTGACAGCTGGAAAAAGTACACTCTTCACAGCCTTTTCAATTATTGATCCGCATCTAACATAACATGGGCACAAGAGAATTGGAAATCATCAATCAACCACCATCTGGCCAAGCTACTGAAAGGAATATCTACTAGCACAACCAATTAAGTGAGATATGATAGTTCTACAGGACTCAAAGACAAATATGAGACCATGGCCCTTCTTATGAGTACCGCGGTCCATAGGACAGCTGTACTCGCGGTGGCAGTCCGACCACCGTCATACTGCGGGCACACCCACAGTATTATAAGTTGGACGGTTGGATGGCACAGGACCGCTGTGTCCAACGGGGATCCAGGATCCCACAGCAGTCTCGCAGTGGCCAGGGAGTTGCAATATGCTGACGGTGCCGCTGCAGCGCCGCTGAGCATATTAGGAGTAACCAGTCCACCGCCCCTTTCATGGCGGTAAGCCCATCATGAAAAGAGTGGTGGAGAGGCAACAAAGGTAGCCCAAAAGGGCCCCCATGCTGTATCTGGGCCTTGGTGTACATGTGAGGGGGTACATGTTGTGTCCATCTGGATTTGCATCCCCAGTTCTAGCACAGTGTGGCATGCATGTCATACTTTGCAGGAACATACAGTCAACACTCTCATGGTTCCGGCTGCATGTTAGGCTCTCCTATGAGTTCAACAGTCCACCTCCGTGAGACCACATCACCACTGCCTGCTCAGCCAGGATTTAACTCATAATCCAGAGGGCGGGCGCACCAAGGCTTTGATGGCCCTGCAGCAGATGGCACAGTGGTGGCACTGCTGGAGGACTGCCAGAGTCATAATAAGGCCCTATATCTTCAGTCATAAAAGGCTGATAGTTAGTCGTCTTCTTGTTCAATAATATTGTTTTCATTTCTCTTCCTAAACATCAAAAGAAATGCAATAGAAACAATAAAATTATGAATCAAGACTTTACAAATTTGCTATATGCAAATGCTTGTCCTAACTTCAATCACTATCTACCACAAACACTGTGGTATAGTGTCTGCAGTTATAAATACAAAGACGATGGCAATGCTTTGTAGCCACATTCAGTACAGAATCATCTGATTAAATGTATGATCATCACAAGTTCATACAAAGAAGCTAACAGAAATAACTGAAACACTAAATATATAAAGACTGAAACTTTTGAAAGGGGTTATTTATTATAACAAGAGTTGTGTTTGACTACAATCAGTGACAAACAGCCAGTTTAAAGATCCTCAGCCTTAATTTTGATTATAGATACCCGTTTCACATAAAGCTGGCATTTTGTGATTACTACTCGGGGTCTAACCAACTTTAGACCAGTCTTCTCCTTCTCCTTCTCACAATATCGATGACAGCCGTAACTAGTCAATAATTTTATTTTGAATGAATGTACAAAAATCCTAAAACACCACCAAAATATTTAAGAAAATAGACAACAACTAGTAGCCACCTAGTGGGCTTAGCTTATTACTCTCAATCCTCAATATTCAAACATACATCATACCTCATTCGATCCTACTCACATACTCCATTCATTCAACTCAGAAATCCAGTCCTTGGTTGTCTAAATATTTTTTCTTCTTTTAAACCAAGGAACCTAAGCCAAAAAACACCCAATTTAACAAAACAAGTCTCTATACACTACACAAAGTGACAATCATTTCTCAATTTAAACAAAATAGTTTTTTGAAAGTGCACAGAAAATAAACACTTTTTTTCCCAAAATAATGTTTGTTTGGCAATCCTCAAACACAAGGTCTATGCGTTTCGAACCCTCTTCGTTGAAGGGTTCTCTTCAGGACCAAACTGAACATTTCCTTCACTGTGGAATCCACATCTCAAACCAATGAGTTTATGATTATGGTTCTAAATAGGTATAGGTAAAATTATGGAGAGATCTTCCTCCCATGTATGTTCAGTCTTATACTTGGATCTCAAAGTGGGAGTTTCAAGTAGAGGGGAATAAATAGGGGTAGCCTTAGGACATTTAGCTGGAATAACACCAAAATGTATGAGTGATGGAGTTCCAGGGGACAGAATAGATTTGAAATGATTATATGCTTGAACCATATCCCCTATAAATAGGAATTTTGGCTTGGAAAGAAGACAGAAGGCTAAAGAGATCCTGAACTTGAGGAAAAGTAAGGAATGAGTCCTGATCAAATAATTGATAACCCCAAATCAACCCTGTAGTTCTCCAGGGATGCCAGTAAATAGGATGATTCTTCACCTGAATAAATTAGTTATTCTATATAGTAGAATTAAGAAATTACCGCAGATCCATGGGAGAATAGGAAATTGCAGAAGATAATAATTTGCACGAAGTATTGATAATAGGAATAGTCATTTTTCCAGGTTTCGCATGAAGATCAGGAGTTCAGAAAAAGAATAAGGAGATAAAAAGTCTCATTCTAAATCAACCCATAACAGAGAATATAGCGAGGAGAGTGAAATTCAATGAGAAGACTGAGGTAAAAGAAAAAACTTATGACATTGGGGGAAATCAGGAAAGTGTACTCCATCTTTAATTTTAGGACGTTTTAGCTTAACTAAAGACATATAAGGTTTTTTGTTATTCCAAGGGAGTGCACATAGTATTGAATTTAGTTTCTTGTAATGCTTGAGGGGGACATGTAACTGGACATTAGAAAGAGTAAACAGAATAACAGGAACCAGCATCATCGTAATGTCTTAGGACGACCCCACCAAGACAGATAAAGAGGATGCCATTTCCAAGTTAGAGAAGAGATTGTCTGAATGCAATTGTCTATATTAAATGAAATCGAAGAAGTGAGGGAGGAAGAGAATTGGAGACTAAGATATTTAAGTTGTTTAGATTGCCATGGGCCATAGGAAGAAGAAAAACAATGACTAAAAGTGAATTTTTAAGGGGCAAAATGTCGCATTTGTCAGTATTCCATAAAAAAAATCAGGGTTTTGTAGACCGCATTACTCACCCGTGAGGGTCTCAAGGTGCTGAGGAAGTATCCAGCTTAGAAACCCGAGACAGATGTATATGAAACACCTTCCGAAGCAAAAGCAGGGAGTAAAGAATGAGGTATAGATATGAATAGTAAAATGTAATCAGCATACACAGCCAATTTAACCTGTTGTGAATCATGGATGAAACCGTGAATATTAACATTTGGACAAATGAGAGCTAGAAACGGTTCTAATGCTAAGTTAAAAAAGGAAAGGGGAAAGGGGGCAACCCTGGTGAACCCCTCTGTGCGGGGTAAAATAAGAAGACATCAGGCCATTAACATAAATGGCTTCCTTAGGGGAAGTATAGAGGAGAGAAATGAAAGCCATAAATTTCAGTCCAAAACCAAACCAAGCTATAGTATGAAATAAATAAGACCAAGTAACACAAGCCTTTTCGTCATCTAAGGCAATGGCCGCTAAAGAATCAGGCAAACTTGCCAACCTAGAAATGATATAAAAAAAACAAGTATTGTCTGAAAGATATCTGCCCTTGACAAAACCGGATTGTTTTTTCCCTAAGAGATCTGGAAGAAGCAATTCTAGTTGAAAAGCCAATGCATTAGAGAAAATATTATAATTCAAGTTGAATAAAGAAATGATAATTTTTACAAAAGTGCAGATCCTTACTTACTTTCAGAATTGGAGAGCCAAAGTAACTAGGTACGAGCCAGTAGAGTTAGCCAAATTAATAAAGGAATGAATTAACAGCCAGAGTTTGAGAAGTAGGAATTTAGAAAAGTGTGTGTGAAACTCAGCTGTAAAAGTATCCGGCCCTGGGGCCTTGTCTTTTTTAAGGGAAAGCAATTCAAGCTGAAGTTCTGTTTGAGTGATATCTGTCTCCAGGGGTGAGAAATCAACATGAGAAGAAGCCGACTTAAAAATAGAAGACAGACAACTTGAAATTGAAGAATTTGAGGGTAGACAATCCGGTGTGTGAAGATGTGTGTAAAATTGATGGAATTGAGCTAAAATATCCTGGTCTCAGTGGTGAGAAGAACCATTATTATCAATAATTTATTCAATGAATAATTTATTTTGTTTAATTTTAAGATAATTAGCTAGCAACTTTCCAAATTTATTTTGGCCTCCATAATAGTTAGTGCTGCATTTGAGAAGGTTTGAGGCAGCGTTATCAGTAGATACTTTTACTAAAATGAAGTTTGACTTTCATTAGCTGATTTAGAGATTGTTGAAAATGTATTTCATTAAGAATTAGTTTAGACTGAGATTGAGATAGTCGTCTCCTTTTAGAAACAAAATTAATTATAAAGTATTGAGCTGAGGCCTTAAATGCATCCCATACAGTATGAAAGGGAACATCTTCCATCTGTTTAAAGAGGAAAAAATCTTGAGAAAAAGCAGGTGAAGGGGGAGTCCAATAATAATAAATTATTAAATCTCCATTTCGTAACAAGAGTAGATTTGGGCACAATGTCTAAATGTACAGATACCGGGGCATGATCGGAGATCAAAATGGAACCAATATCCACTGAATGTAAGCATTGAGTTAGGTGGTGTGAAACAAAAACATAGTCAATTTGAGATTGTGTAGGATGCACTGGGGAAAAAATGTGTACTTCCTTAAAGTGGAAATAAATGTTCGCCAAGCATCAGCAAGATTGCGTCTTTGAAAAGCTTGTGTGAACGTTGTTTATGACTTGTTTGGAATATAGTGAGATGAGGAGTGTCTGTCTAAAAAAGGATCAACAGGTAAGTTGCAATCTTCAACCAGAACTAGATTGTCATTAGGATACTACAAAACCTTCTGTGAAATTAGAGACCAAAATTGACAATCAGGTGCATTAGGTCCATATATGTTGAAAAGAACAATTGGAATCTTATCATAATACAGTGTAAGTAATAGCCATCTCCCCTCGTCATATTTTTCCTGAGAAACCAACTGAACTTTTAAAGACTTATGACACAATATTACAACTCCTTGTTTTTTAACCAAAGCAGGCAAAAAGAAAGCGTCACCTATCCATTCCCTTCGCAAATTCATAGATTCTCTATCCGAGAGATGAGATTACTGCAAAAAATGATGTGAACGTTAAGTTTTGATAGATGAGTGAGAACATGTTGTCTTTTAATTGGAGAATTCAGACAGCTAACATTCCAGGAAACCATTGTCAACACCATTGCAAAAATACAGATTAGAGAAAATAATCAAACATTAATTGAAAAAGAATACAGCAAAACCACAGAAGTAGTAGAAGAAGGAATGTTCTACAAGAAATAGGACAAGGTACAAGATCCAAAAAAAAGGAAAACAGAAGAAAGAAGGAGAAAAAAGAAAAGAAGAAAAAGAAACCCATAGACAGAAAAAAACTATACATTGAACACTAATACAGCATAGACAGGGCAAACAAACAACCTGTGAGGATAACACACCTAACAAAAACCTGATGAAGGTAGGGGAGCGACCACACAAAGAAGATATTGCGTTCGATCCAGAGGGAGTGTCATGACGCGGGAGGGCTGGTTAGCCAACTAATGGGGAACAAAGACAACCATAACATACAGAAAACACCTATAGTGCAAGAAAGAACAATATATATAATGTTACATCGAAAAAAAAACCACTCAATTATTATACTAGAACAATAAAACTCATCAACAAGAATGACATACTGTACTCCTGTAATGGCAAAAGTAATAAGCAAACTCCACAACAAAAGGCAGTCACCTTGTAGAGGTTGAGGGAGCAACATCCATGACATCTACTTTGCATAAAGTAAGAAAATCCCTCAAACAAGATGGGTCTTCATAGGTTGTTGTTTTATTATTGCGGGTGACTTTAAAAAAAGCAGGGGTGGAAAAGTCCAAACTGGGCTCCTATGGAGCGAAGGGCAGGTCTCATACTCAGAAAGTCTCTTGTCCTGTCTGATGTGGCCTTGGCATGGCCTGAGAAAAATATAAAACATGCCCAAACCAGGAAATTAATTTAAGGGACGAGCAGCAGATATAACTTGCATTAAATCTGTATACTCCAAAATATATAGGATGATACCGCTAGGTCTTTTAGGAGATGAAGCAGTCGAAGGAGGTTGACCAAATCTATGAGCTCTCTGGATGTTAAGTTGTAGACATTTTGGTAACTGCAAGATCTGAGGCAAACAAGATTTAAAGAAAGAGAAAGAAGAAAGAAGAAAGAGTCAGCCCCTTTTGTGCCTTCTGGAAGGCCATAAATGCACAGGTTATTCCTCCGATTACAATTTTCACGGTTTTTGACCTGTCTCTACAGAAGAAACCTGTAGCTGCAGGGTGTTCACTTTACGAGATGTGTCATTAAAATGTGTGATTTGTTGCTTTACCGAAGACAAACGTTCCTCCATGAGTGATGTTCTATCACTGAGAGTTTGCAATTTAGCATTAGGGTCGAGCACAAAAGGGCGCAGAGCTCTAATTTCTTCCAAAAAAAGGTCCAGAGAAGCCCCAGGTACAGATTTTGTAGGCAAAGGTAGATCTTTTTTAACCTCTTAACTTGCGCTTTACTGATATGGGTTTGAGATGAAACTGCAGCTGGAATATGAGAAGAGACCAAATTTGACCCTGTATTTGAACTGAGGTTCTCCATTGCGACTCGAACAATCTATGCCTGCAAGCGCCTTTGTGATTTACCTACTGGAGATTGGAGTGTAGAGTGAATAGCTTTTGACCTGCCCATGTATTAGAGTCAGCTTCAGAAAGCTTGTAAAGACCTGGCTGTATGAACAATAACCACTTAACAGTCATCCCTTCCTCTGTCCTCAAGCTAGCTGTGTCTAGGCGCCGGGAAACCCTTCTTGGGTAGCTGTTGCGCCCTATAAATTGATAAAATAAATAAATAATAAACACAAAATGGGCGTAACAACGTATCCAGTGCAAGGTAATTATTACTCCACCACACATAATCCTAAAACTGATGCAGAAGCTAGAAATCTCAAAACAAGTGTGTCAGATGGAGAGGCAACTCAGGTACAGAAAATGCCTTTAAGGATATAAAATGCCTTTAAGGGAGAAGCTTGCCAGTCATTTTCTATGAGGAGTTAGCTGCCTCCTCTTATAGCTAAAATGGCTGCTGTCTATAAGGGAGAGAAGCAGCCCGCCTTTGTTGCCTCCCTGCATTATAAAAATTATGACGAGCAGAACAGCTGTGCATACCCCATCAGGAACGGGCCTCACAGTGAAAAACGAAGGAGAGGGGCAACCGCCACACCACCAACATCCACACCACTCTCCAGAGCTTCAAGGATATGCAGCCATCTTAAGTGAATGAGACCCCACGCCCCTTCGGCACACAGTAAGCCACGCCCCCAACCATGCACTATTAATAAATCTGAATCAGTAAGGAAAGCGTTGGACTTAGGAAGAATGAAATGTACTCTTCCCACTTCAGTCTCAACAACTGTGGGGAAAGTCTTGGACTTTGGAAGGGTTACATTTACTATTCCTACTCAAAACAACACAACAGTAGGGAAAATGTTGGAACTCGGAGAGATAAAATGTATTATTCCCAATTCTGTCTTTGTGAAAGTAGGGAAAGCGTTGGATTTTGGAGGCATTACTATTTTCACTCCAAACAGAAAAGGTTAGTTTTACTATTCCTACTGTAGTCTAAGCAAGAGTAGGTAAAGTTCTTCACTTCAAACACATTACATATATGAATGACCTATGAATGTGGAACAAATATTAAATTCTTAATATAAAATTATTAATTAGCATGGAAAATATATAGATTTATTACCTAGTGGTGGTCACTACTAGTGGTGGGCGGAATTTGCGGAGTTGCGCTAGCCAAAGCTCCGCAAAATGGTAAGAAATCTCCGCTAACACGCAGAAATTCAGAAAACACGCAGAATTGCTTGTTCGCAGCGCGTTTTTCCTGTTTACGATTGCTGTTTGCGTGCTCGGGCAGAAATATCTCCCGAACACGCATTTTGAGAACACGAACAAGAAAAAAATTCCGCATAGCCACGGGACGCAGAATTTTGGGCAATTCCACATTCTCCGCGGAACGCGAAATTACCCAAATTCCACGAGCGGAACGGAATCTACCGCCAGGGCCTAGTCACTACTTCGTAGTTAAAGTTAGGTCAGCATTTCAGTTGGAAATGTGTTTTTTGTTTTGCCTAAAAATTGTGACACTGTTTTACGAATCTACACAAAATTTTCCAAGAAATTGCTATTTTTGTCCAGTATGTGCAGGGAAAGTTTTAGGGTGAGCTGTCAAGCGGGGTCCGAGAATAAAAGAAGGGTCCCAAAATGCTAAATCCCTATGTTTTTTCCATAAACTTCTTCAAGAAGTGCTACCACAAAAACTGCTTAATGCAATTACACCAAATTTGGTAGGAAGGCTGATGTTGGTCTGCAGATTAGGAGTTTTTAAATTTGGTGTAAATCTGTTCAGTAGTTTTTGAGAAATTAAGGTTTGAAAATACATACATATCTGAACAGCTGGGTCTGCAAAAGTCCTGTGGGAGGGCCAATTTACAAATTAGAGCATTCTGATTGGCCCAGGTACCTTTATAGCTTGGGCCATCTCTCTCCTTTGGGAGTGAGACACCCACTGGAGCGAGCACTTTTATAGACAGCCAGCAACAGCAAAAAAGTTGCTGGGAGCCATTACATGACTTATAGAGTTAGTACCCTTTGTTGAAGTTTACAAAAACAGGACAGCCCTCACCTCACAGCCAACATTTTTAAAAAACTTTCCATTGTTTGCCGCGATTCAAGAGGAAAAAAAACAAAATGGCGGATGCCATTTTATTATTTTTATATGGGAGGGGGTGCAACCAGAGCCTCCCTCCCGAGCCCATGTAGGGCCCCACGGATCCCATCCCCCAGGTCCAGGTATATTTAAGGGGAGGGGCACCCGGCCCCCCTCACCGAGTAATTTTGTTAAGGGGATAACGTGCACTGCCCCCTCCCCATGCCATTTTCAGCTCCTGGGGCCCCATGTATGAGAGGGTGTAAAGGTGTATGAGTGTGTATGTGGGTGGTTCTGTGGATGATGTCATCAGTGATGCCATCAGTGATGTCATTTGAGATGTCCTAATTGATTTTACTGATCATGCCATGAGTGATGCAATATGTGAGGTCAAAAGCAGTGCTTTGAGGGGGCATAAGTTATACTTAGCTCAGGTAACTATAATTGCTGCATTTCTATGGTTTTTACAAGTAAAATCTGAGCCTATAACGTCCCTGTAAACTATGGCTTTTTTAGTGAATTTCTAAGGATTCTACTTCTATTTCCTAACTATAATGTCCCTGGAACCTTTTGCCTATTCAGTGACTTTCTAAGGATTTTAAAAACTATTTCCTAACTATAACATCTCTATAACCTTTGTTTATTTTCAGTAAATTTCTGGGGGGTTTTAAATTTGATTTCATAACTGTAACATGTAACCTTTGAGAGTGAGTGTGTGAGTGAATGCCTCAGTGGGTGTGTTTGGGAGTATGTGAGTGTCTCAATGGGTGTATGAGTGGCTGTATATGGGTCTGGCTGCATAAGTGTCTCACTGAGTGTGTGAGTTGGTATGTGACTTTCTGAGTGGGTGTCTGAATGGGTGCATCAGTTTCTGAGTGAGTATCTCAGTGGGTCTGTAAGTAGGTATAAGAGTGTATGACTTGGTTTGCAAGTGCTTCCATGAGTGTGTTAGTCAGTCTGTGATTGAGCACAAGAGTGTCTGAATGGGTCTGAGAAAGGGTGCATTAGTCTCTGAGTGGGTCTGTGAGTTGGTATGTGAGTCTCTGGGTGGGTTTGTGTGAGTAGCTGTGTGAGTGACTACATGGGTCTGTGAATGTGTACATGAGTGTCTGTATGGGTCTGTGAATGGGTGCTTGAGTGTCTGAGTGCCTATGTGAGTGGGTGTATGTGTCCTAATGAGTCCGTCAGTAGGTATGTGAGTGCCTGAGCTTGTGAGTGGGGCTCTAAGTGTCCATGTGGGTGTGCCAGCAGATGTGTGAGTGACACCCTCAAAGAAACCACACATTCCCTTTTATCCAACAAGAGTCCACAGTTTTGCACATATTATCTAATCAAATGGAGTATTATCTTCTAGTTCATTGCTAACTGCAGTCTTATTGGGCAAATGTCCTGTACATAGTCTACATTACATATGTTTAATGGACCACAAGGAAATGTTTCCATTGACCTTGTGTGCATTTGACAATGTGATTGTTCCTACTGCATCTTTATCCAGATATCTATGTGAAGTAAATGCACATGCAGCAAGCCTGTGTGAACAGCCAGAGGCAGGCGAGGGGTGTTCCAGCCACAGGGGTTTGATTATGAACTTACTGAAGTATAAAGCAGCCCATAGGGAAAACATCAGATTTTGGCAGGACTGGTGTGGGTGAGAGTGTTTTTACATCCAATTAGGCATCAGACAAGATGTGTCAATAGAGCATTGAGGCCCGTAATCCAATCAATCACATCAGAGATGTCAGTTCTCCACTCCCAGTCCGGGGGAATTTATGTCCTCCCATTGGTCACGGAACAACCAATCATAATGCCAGACAATTTAAAAGAATTCACACTGTGCTTTCTTGTCTATGGATTTATTGCACTGAGGAAGGCAATACGCTGAAACATGCTATAAATAATAAAGCCTTGTGTCAGACCCTGTGAGTGCACTGAACTGTCTTTTGGTAGTTTTTTTTAGAACAAACGGTTCCCACCTCTGCTCATCTGGTTGCACCCATCATGAATTCAGTGGCCTTGGTGAAAAGCAGTTAAATGGAGATATATATATATCTATATATCTATATATTATCTACTAGCAGTCGTCAGTAGGTAGTTATAGTTAGGACCAGATTTCTATCAAAAAACTGATTTTCATTGCCAATAACTTTTGCATTGTTTGATGAATCTTCCCCAATTTTTCAAAACTAATTTGATGCTCACTTCAGCTCCTGTCTTGAAATTGTTGGGTTAATCTGCAAGTCACGGGCTGAGAAAAAGGGGGTCCCAAAAATTCATTTTCGCCATGTAATTTCCATAGGAAACTTTTGACGTGGCTACAGCCCGAACTGCTGAATGTAATTACACCAAATTTGGCAAAAAACATTTTTTTTGTTAAATGGTGTAAATCTGCTCAGTAGTTCCAGAGAAATGTAAAGATTTCTCAGATATACAACCTTGGCCGCGGTGGATCCACAAACCCTCCCGATATCATGCCTGAGATCTGATTGGCTGCCAACACTTCAAACCAGGAAGTGTTGGCAGCCATCTTGTGACTCAGTTGAACTGAGTCACAGGAAAAAAGATTTAAAAAAAAGAAAAGGGGGGGCAGGGTAGACACACCCTGAACCTCTAGGCCTGTTCAGGGGGTCCCACAGAGGCCCCCATGCCATAAAAAGCATTTAAAAAACAAATTTGATGGGATTCGGATGGATCTGTAAATCCATCCAAAAAGATTTTTAAAAATGAAGCGCTTAGTTTAATGTAGGTCCCAGGGTGAGCCAAGGCAATAAAAACATAATAATGGGGGGCCCGCGCAGGCCACCTGCAGCCCTGGGGACTGCCTGCTACTGACTTAATGGATTTACAAAAATTCAGGGTGGCCACGCAGCCACCCCGCATCCCAGGGGACTGTCACCTCATCGGGGCTATTGATTTCTAGGGCATAGGACTCCAGCCACTCGTGCAGTCCTCGGGACAGCCACCTCCCCAGGGCTCTGCAGAAGAAGGGAGGGGGACCGTATGGACCCCTCTTGGAGCCCTGCATGGATCTGGGGACCGCCACCCCCCAGGGCTGGCTCCAGCAATTTCCCGTGGTGCCCATCCCTGGGACATTGCAGTTTGCTATGGGAAGGCAGGCACCAACCCATAGCAAACAAGATTGCTTTGCTTTGAATAAGCGAGAGCATTTTGCTCTTGCTTGTTCAAAGCGGAGCACATTTTGCTTTTTACACGCAGGGAGCTGCATGTCAGCAGCTACGTGGGTATAAAAAGCAATGCCGGCTCCCGCAGGAGGCAGGAGCTGACTGGGACCGCAGGGGCCTTCATGCTTCCCGTTTGGCTACAAACCAGCTGGCAATACCCCAAGGGATGGGGTCCTGGGGTCAAAAATGGCCAGGGAGAGAGGTCGCTTGGCCCCATAACACCTTAAAAAATAATTGGCTTGCCCTGGGGCCAAAAATGGCCTGGGAGGAGGGCCCTTTGGCCCCCACTTTCTTGAAATAAATAAATAAAAACAAATGGCAGGGCCCCAGGGGATGGGGATCCTGGGACCGAAATCGGTCTGGGCAGTGGGGCCGCACAGCATGGTAACTGAAAATGTCTCAGCAAAACCACTGTGTGGGACTTGTTGGAGGTAACCGAAGGGGTAGTTGGCACACACGGACCCTCAATAGCCAAGGGGAGTTCATCCCCTACTAGTAGTGCATCAGGAGGTGCGTTCAAAGATTGGTGAAAAAAGTGGTCTTGACCTGCTATCAGATCTCAGCAATCCTGCTGTTTGGGACTTACTGGAGGTAATAGGAGGGGTACTTGCCTCCTAAAAACGTTCTTGGGGGCCAACTACCAATCCTGTTACCTCCAGTAAGTCCCAACCTCTCCGCAGCCTTCAACACCGTCTCCCAACGCATTCTCGCCGCCAGACTGCATGACACCGGCATACGGGGATCCACCCTTGACTTGATCCGCTCCTTCCTCACCGGCAGAGCCCAAAAGATCAGACTCCCACTCTTCCTCCCCGAACCCACAGAGATCAACTGCAGTGTACCCCAAGGATCCTAGCTCAGCCCTGCGCTCTTCAACATCAACATGGCCCCCCTCGCCGCCATCGTTAGACAGCATGGGCTCAGTATAGTTTCCCCCACCGACGACACCCAGCTCATCCTCTCCCCCATGAAGATCCCCGAAGACACCAGACTAAGCTTCCAGGAAGGAAAGAAAGACGTCACAGCCTGGATGAACAAAAGCTGCCTTAAGCTCAACTCAGAAAAGACAGCAGTCCTCATCCTTGGACCCTCCTCCACCACCTGGGACAACACCTGGTGGACTTCTGCCCTCGGAAACTCACCCCCTCCATCAGACCACGCCCCAAAACCTCAGCATCATTCTAGACTCGCCAGATCAACGCCGTCACCTCCATCTGCTTCCACTCCCTCCACATCCTCCGCAAGACCTTCAAGTGGATCCCCCTGAATGCAGAAAGACCGTCACCCAGGCACTCATAACCAGCAGACTGTACTAAGGTAACACCCTCTATGCCGGAATCAACAAAATCCTGCTAAACAAGTTCCAGACCATCCAGAACACTGCAGCCAGACTCGTACTCGGAACCCCACAACACGAGCACATGACCAGGCACCTATGAGACCTCCACTGGATCCTCATCGAGAAGAGAGTAACCTTCAAGCTACTCACCCATGCCTACAGATCCCTCCACAACATCGGACCCAAATACCTCAATGGAAGAGTCTCCTTCCACGTACCCAAGAGGAACCTCTGCTCCTCCGACCTCGCCCTGGCAGAGACCCCGTGCATTCGCAGAACCAGAGGAGGCAGAAGAGCCTTCTCCTGTGTCACAGCAAAAACCTGGAACAAGCTCCCAGTCAACATCAGATGCTCCTCCACTCTGCACACTTTCAGGAAGAGCCTCAAGACCTGGCTCTTTGACTAGTCCAGAGCTTCACCCCCCTCCAGTGCCTTGAGACCCTCATGGGTGAGTAGCTCGCTTCATAAACCCCAGATTGATTGATTGATTGATTGAACCAGCAGGATTGTTCAGAGGTTGTCAGAGGCCACGTCCCCTTTCACCACCACTCTGCAAACGTGCCTCCGGGTGCACTACTAGTTAACAAATTAAGTCCCCTTGACTCCAGAGGGACCTTGGGGGCCAAGAAGTCATCCTGGTACCTCCTGTAAGTCCTACACAGCGGAATTCCAAAGAGCTGGTCGAAGGCCCTATCCCCTTTTTCCACCACTCTGCAAACGTGACTGCTAGTTAAAAAACCCTAGAAATGTACTAAAAAACAAAGATTACAGGGATGTTATAGTTAAAAATTAACATTTAAATAACCTTAGAAATTTACAAAAAACACAAAGGTTGCAGGGAAAATGTAGTTAGGGTCAGATTCTACTGATACAAAATCAGAAATTCAGCCGTTTTAGTTACCTGAGTTAACTATAACTATTGTGCCTGCAATGCACTGCTTATGACCTCACATATTACATCACTCATAACATGGTCAGTGACATCACTGATGACATCACTAATGACATCTCAAATGACATCAGTGATGATATCATCCACAGCATCTCTGATGCACTCATTCACACCCCTAACTAATCTTTTATACAACCCCTGCCACTCCCACACAGCCATTCACAAACCCATTCACCGAGCCATACCAATACTTACACACCCACTCACTGATTCATAGATCTACACACATCCACTTGCTCACCCATACTGCCACTCATACATCTACTCACTAATACAGACATTGTCATATCCATTCACACATCCATACATGCACTCACACACTGAATGAGTCAGCCATATAACTACTCACACACCTAGACACTCACCCATACAGTCAATCACACAGCCACTTACTCACCCAAACAGGTACACATACATTCTCATGCATAAAGAAAGACGTAGTCACTCACCGATACAGTCATTGACAAAAGCATGCATACATCCATATAGCCACTCTCACATTCACTCACTCATGCATACAGTCACTCATATACCCATGCACTCACCTACAGTGCCTTTCACATACCCCCTTACTCACCCATACTGACACAGGCACTCAACCCCCGACACAGCTATACTCACTCACGCATACAGCTTTTTCCACACGCATTCACTCCATATACAGCCATTGACTCACTCATCCATACAGGTAGTCACACTCTTCCTCAACCACACACACAGATACCCAGACAACCATAGAGATAGTCAAACAATCAATCACCCATATAGCCATTCACTTACCCACTTACAAACTCATACACCCACTTAGACATCAACTGACAGACAGATACACACATTCACACAACCAGTCACTCACCCATACATTCACTGAGACACCTAATCACTCACTTATACATTCAGTCATGCACCCACTCAGTCATCCATACAGTCACTCATACTCCCACTGATTCACCAATACACCTAGGTATATATATTTAAGACTCATAGGGCCCGATTCACAGAACTAACTTAAAACAAAATCCTAAATTTACTACCATTTTGGTATTCACTGAAGAAACTTACTCATTTTGGTATTCACAGAAGGCACTTACTCAATTCGGTATTCACAGAAGTTAGGAGTCCTAACTTTAGGACTCCTAAATGCCTTCTGTGAATATCGAAAGTCTTAAAATTAGGATTTTTCTCAGTTTAGGAGTAGTAAAAGTAGGACTCCTAACTTTACTACTACTAAAATGAAAAAATCCTAATTTTAAGACTTTCGGTATTCACAGAAGGCCTTTAGGAGTCCTAAAGTTAGGAGTCCTAACTTTACTACTTCTAAACTGAGAAGAATCCTAATTTTAAGACTGTCGGTATTCACAGAAGGCATTTAGGAGTCCTAAAGTTAGGACTCCTAACTTTACTACTACTAAACTGAGAAAAATCCTTATTTTAAGACTTTCGGTATTCACAGAAGGCATTTAGGAGTCCTAAAGTTAGGAGTCCTAACTTTACTACTCCTAAACTGAGAAAAATCCTAATTTTAAGGCTTTCGGTATTCGCAGAAGGCATTTAGGAGTCCTAAAGTTAGGACTCCTAACTTCTGTGAATACCAAAATGAGTAAGTGCCTTCTATGAATACCAAAATAAGTAAGTGCCTTCTGTGAATACCAAAATGGTAGTAAGTTTAGGATTTTGTCTTAAGTTAGTTCTGTGAATCGGGCCCATAAACATTTTAAAAGCACTCACAGTCACTGGATTATGTCATCACTGATGTCATCACAGATGTCATTTGAGATGTAATCTGTGATGTCGCTGACCATGTCATGAGTGATGTAGTATGTGAGGTCATAAGCAGTGCATTGCGGGGGCGCAACTTATAGCTAACTCAGGGAACTATAATTGCTGAATTTCTCTGGTTTTGTATGAGTAAAATCTGACCATAGCTATAACATTCCTGTAACCCTTGTTTTTTTTAGTGAATGTTACTGTATATTTGATTCTTGTTGCTAACTGTAATGTCCCTGTAACCTTTAGTGTGTGGCTGGGGGGTGTCAGTGGCTGTATTAGTATGTGTATGGGTATTTAAGAGGGTGTTTCAGGGTTTGGCTGGCTGTATAAGTGACTATCAATATGTGAGTGGGTGTATTCGTGTATGCCAGGGTGTGTCAGTCACTGTATTAAAGTGTGACTGGGTGTGTTAGTAGCTGTAACAATGTGTGCATGGGTGTGTCAGTGTCTGTAACGATGTGTACCTGGGTGTGTCAGAGCTTGTATCAGTGTGTGATTGGGTGTGTTAGTGGCTGAATCAGTGTCTGCAAGCCTGTTTGAGAGGCTGTATCAGTGTTTGGCGGGGTGGGTAAGTCAGTGTATTATTGTTAGGCTGGATTTGTAAGCAGCTGTATTTGTGTATGAGTGGCTGTTTGAGACGCTGTATCAGTTGTTGGCTGGGTGTATCAATAACTGTATTGGTGTGTGCATGGGTATGTCAGTGGATGTATCAGTCCGTGCCTGGGTATATCAGCATCTGTAAAATGTTTACATGAGTGTTTGAGAGGCTCTATCAGTGTTTGAATGGGTGAGCAACTCACTGTACTGGTGTGTAGCTGGGTGTGTCATTGACTGTATCAGTGTGCGAGAGGCTATATTACAGTCTGACTGGGTGTGTACCCCAGAATGTAATCTTATGTTAGAGCACTGAAAGAAGTAATTAGGAAATACATTACTCCAAAGGATGATGCCATAGCTCTGTATGAAAAGAGAAAAAAACACAAATATGAGTTGTTTGTGAATGGGTGTGTGAGTGTCTGAGTGGATATGGGAGTGGGTGCATAATTGTATGAGTGGGTGCCTATAACTGAGGGGGTTTGTGGGTGGGTCTGTGAGTGTCTGAGTGTGTTTGTGAGTGGGTCAGTGAGTATGTGAGTATGTCTTTGAGTGGGAGAATAAGTGTCTGAGTGGGTCTGTGAGTGGGTGTGTGAGAATCTAAGTGGGTCTGTGAGTGAACATGTGAGTTTCTAAGAGGGGTGTGATTGGGTGCATAAGTGTCTAAGTGGGTGTGTGAGTGGGTCAATGATTGTTTTAGTGGGTCTGTGAGTGGGTGTATAAGGGGCTGAGTAAGTGTGAGACTGTATGGTTGAATGTTTAAGTCATTCTGTGAGTAGGTATGTTAATAATTAGGACCCTGAATGAGAATCAGCTGAACTTTGGATGATCTGAAATCTAGATAACAGGTATTTTTGACATTCGTAAATACTGTGCATTTATTAGTGAAAATGAGAGTAAATTGCACTTTGAACTAATGTTTTTTGTTAATTTAAAGTGAGAAGGAAAATATATTTCTACAAGAGATTAAGAAGTAAGAAGCAAGTAGAGGTTAATTTGTGAGGCTAGCAACAGAAAACCATTAAAACAAACCCCATGTTGCAAACAATAGAAAGCTGATTGGGCAGAATGGCAAGATTACTATTGTTCAAGCTGGCATCCTGCTTGATGATGGACCACCTGGAACCCGAAGTTTTGAAGTATACAAATTTAACTACATAGCATTATCAGTCATCTGAGAAACAGTGGCGACCATGCAGTCCTAGAGGTAAATGATAAACCTGGCCATGTGGTAGTCCAATGAATGGTGGTTTGAGTGAAATCTGTGGATGATAAAGAAAAAAAGAAAAGCCAAATGAAGAAATAAGTGTGCCAATGAGGAAGGCAGAAAAAGAGTGGGACTGAGAATAGACCTTTGAGGTGCAATTTATAAAATTACACAATATAGGACCATTTTTAATAATGCCTAACTTCGTAATAACAAACAAAGTACGGTTCATTTCTTATACTGAATTGCTATGTTACATTCCAATTAAGCATCTCCTTTCTCCTTTTTTACTGTTCTCAGCTGCTATACTCATACACCTACAATGATGGACTGTTGAAAGAATCATCATTGAACAGTGGGAAAAAACTATCATAAAGATTATTGAGAAGAATCCCAAAACTGCACACAATGTCAGTGCAATTAAGGGACAGTGTGCATTGCACTCACTACAATTTGTTGATCAATAATTTTATCTAAACTTTATCTACCAATGTAAAGAAATATATCCTATAAATGAGACCTTTATCATTAGAACTAGTTCCAGCTATTTAAGGCACGCTAGCATATGGGAAGACTTATAAAGACATCCCCCTTGGTGGGCCGCATGATGTCATAAATCATGATAATGTATCGAGAACAAATACACTTTACAACTTTTTATGGGTGGATGTGGAAATGTCTGAGTGGGTTTGTGAGTGTATGAGTGTCTAAGTGGGTTTTTGTGAGTGGGTGTGCGAGTCTTTCAGTGGGTTTGTGAATGGGTGTGTGAGTGTCTGAGTGGATATGGGAGTGGGTGCATAATTGTATGAGTGGGTGCCTATAACTGAGGGGGTTTGTGGGTGGGTCTGTGAGTGTCTGAGTGTGTTTGTGAGTGGGTCAGTGAGTATGTGAGTATGTCTTTGAGTGGGAGAATAAGTGTCTGAGTGGGTCTGTGAGTGGGTGTGTGAGTATCTAAGTGGGTCTGTGAGTGAATATGTGAGTTTCTAAGAGGGGTGTGATTGGGTGCATAAGTGTCTAAGTGGGTGTGTGAGTGGGTCGATGATTGTTTTAGTGGGTCTGTGAGTGGGTGTATAAGGGGCTGAGTAAGTGTGAGACTGGATGGTTGAGTGTTTAAGTCATTCTGTGAGTAGGTATGTTAATAATTAGACCCTGAATGAGAATCAGCTGAACTTTGGATGATCTGAAATCTAGATAACAGGTATTTTTGACATTCGTAAATACTGTGCATTTATTAGTCAAAATGAGAGTAAATTGCACCTTGAACTAATGTTTTTTGTTAATTTAAAGTGATAAGGAAAATATATTTCTACAAGAGATTAAGAAGTAAGAAGCAAATAGAGGTTAATTTGTGAGGCTAGCAACAGAAAACCATTAAAACAAACCCCATGTTGCAAACAATAGAAAGCTGATTGGGCAGAATGGCAAGATTACTATTGTTCAAGCTGGCATCCTGCTTGATGATGGACCACCTGGAACCCAAAGTTTTGAAGTATACAAATTTAACTACATAGCATTATCAGTCATCTGAGAAACAGTGGCGACCATGCAGTCCTAGAGGTAAATGATAAACCTGGCCATGTGGTAGTCCAATGAATGGTGGTTTGAGTGAAATCTGTGGATGATAAAGAAAAAAAGAAAAGCCAAATGAAGAAATAAGTGTGCCAATGAGGAAGGCAGAAAAAGAGTGGGACTGAGAATAGACCTTTGAGGTTCATCAAATGGAAGAGTGCAAAAACACGATTGGAAAGGAGTTAAAACAATCGCTGATGCGTAGATGTGCTCGTGCACATGTAACTTCTTCCTTATATAGAGCAAAAATGTTCTTGGGGGTGAAGAAAACTCCTTCCTTGGCATTCCATTGTAAATGGTGGTGTAGCCTGGCAGCTTCCAATCCGGAAAAGCACATACTTACTCCTTCCTTTGACAGGTGTAAATTCATGTGCAGTTGAGGCATGTGAAAGTACCTGAAAAATGACCGTTACTTACATCCTCGAAATGCCCACAATTCTGCTCCTAACAATGAACGCATAAATGTGGCAATGATGCCATGCTGGAGGATTATCTGCATTCGTTAGTGAACATTACAAATGGAAAATATCCATTGTCTTCATTCAATAAATCAGGGTGTTTGTTTTGCCTCTATACATTACCATATGGGTCATGCTTGTAGAAGAATTCACAAATTCCCTAAGATTCTGTTCATTTGCAGATGTATGAAAATTATTCTAGGAGTTCTTAATTATGTAGATATAAACCTTGGCTCTCTACTTTGAAACTAATTTCCCTTCATGTTCTCACACATTTAAAAATGTAACTCTTGTTTATATCACGATCTGCTATTTTCTTTCTTGTTTACATAATTAATAATTCACACTCTCATCAGGTCAGGTTGCTTTCATATTAGAGGTAGCCACGAGACCTCGACAGATGTCAATATTTCAGAACCCAAAGAAGAAGTATTTTACAGAGATTCAATCAAGGCAAAATGGAGTCAAAACAGTGTCTAACATATTTGTCTACTCCTATCCCTTGGAAGGAGGTCAAGACATTCTCAAGTACACTAATTTTAGATTGCACATTTGATTTTTGGCGCAACGTGACAGTAGTTTCATTTTTAGTGTATTGTGTCAACCCATAATAAATGAAGGCATACATGAGCTGAATGAAATGACTTGCACACTTGGACAGTGTTCTGGGATATCATGAGATCGGAACTAGAAGGGACCCCATACAAATAGCTCTTCATTGCTGCTACATGAAATGTCTGTGGGCACATAGAGGTGTCACTCTGGGTAAGCCAGGGGTGTTGGCAAATACAATATACTTTATATACAGAAATTTCTGGCATCTCAAATAAGTTAGATATACACATGGGAACGTTACTGATATGTTCTATGCACTGTAACAATGTATGTAGCTCTTGCTACAAAAGTTAGCAGAACTGCACTTATTGCTCTTAATTAACATGGAAATGTTTTATTTCTGTCTGTTCTAACATTTATATTATTTTTATTATTTTTACAAAACAGCAAAAGAAAAAGAAAAACAGAATATGAGAAGTAATATATTCATGCAGCTATGGCAAACATGACGTAATATCAGAATAGTACATTTTATTTCCAGAGTGTCAGATAGTAATAAATAAATAGTTTGTGAATTCCATCAAGCGGTGGTTTTTAGCAGTACAGACGAGCATAGTGTGCATCTTCAGCTAACAATCACAGTCCAACTCCTGTCAGGACACGTGGCGCTTTTAGTGCCAATGGCGTCTGTACTCTGAACGTCTTCATCGTCAGACATGCGATGGATGTCAAAACCTCTTAGCATACATTGAGTTAACAAAGGACTAGATGTGTTGTGCGACAGCCCAATCACTTTTGGATAAATAACAGTCATTTTACGAATCTCCTGAAACTGTAGATTATAAAAGATACGCCGTTGGGAGGGGGGGGGACTACATCGTCTTGATGTTTGTGGCAGTAACAATGCGTATTTGTTTACTGCATCATTACTCAAAGGGGTATATTCACAAGAACGTGTGCTAAACATCTCCAAAAAATGTCAACACAACTTTACACATCTCAGCCTACCATGGGAATATAACCCTGTGTCAACGGGGAATTCACAAGGCAGTACCACGCGACAGTCTGTCGAAAACGCAGCCAATGTTTGCAATATAACCACCTCTACGGAAATAAAATCACAAACCTCAACATGAAAAACATGCGATGTGCCCAAACGAAATAAGAAAACAGTGACAATCAGCGAGAGGCCAGCAATACCCATGCGTAATGCGGGAAAAGCACAAGAACAGCATACGGAAAATGCCACTAAAAACAATATCAACTGCGGAGTACCACGGATGCACCCTGACCGACTGCAGAGGACAACATGAACCCCACAATCCCCACGGAGGAACACCCAGGAATACAGGGCCCGTGGAAGGCCAATGAGAAGAGGAAGAGGAAGAAAGTGTACAGTCGCCAGGAAAACAAGATTATTGCCACCGATGAGGCAGAACATCACCACCAACTGCACGTCACCTTCTACGTGTTATTGGCAACAAAGAGGCAAAGATGGCACACCACCTCAGACCATGTGAATGCCGTCGCATGGCAGAGGAGGACAATGGAAGAGCACAAGAGGCCCTGGACTGATGTGAATGGCAAAACCAAGCAGAAAGTCGCTGCCAACACGAAAGCAGCAACGCTCCCCGGAGGAGGGGGCAAGCAGAACACCAGGACCAGAATGACATGGAGAATATGGTGGCCACAGTCACCAGTCGGGAGACGGTGACAGGAGGCGGGTATCCGGACACTGTCCAACATAACCCGACACCACATCAACAGGGTGCGCACCGACCAGAGAGTGGGTGGATGGGGGGAGATGGGCCCAATGGCACACATGCACAATTAAGCAGAACACACTGCACATCCACAATGACTCAGGATCATCTCCCTGATCCTACAGGAACACTTCAGCACACACACAAACACCAAGTAGTCCCACGTACACCATGTGCCCAAAGGGGCACCCACACAATACATCAACAAGCACACAACCAACACATGCACATGTGCAAAACACAGCAAACATGCATATACGTCAGTAACACTGACAATGCAAGAGACCCCACATGACGAGTAGCATGGCTGCAGTGCAATAACCATGACAATGTACATGGCATTACACTGAGGTGGCTGAGTGTGGACCACACTGGAAAGGAGCAGGTCACACTCGGACACAACCACCTGCACAAATAACCCCTGACGTCAACGACGCATCTGTGGACAAACCATGCCCAAGGGTCAGCACTCGACAAAGAGCACAAGTTAGCCAAGTCTGCAACACCTCAGCACCGTGGAAGCACAGAACTGACAGGCACACCGCATGAAAGGGACCAGTGGCAGACAAATCAGAGCCACAGGAGCGAATCACCCACTGTGCAGAATACACACATAAGTATAAGTGCACCTCGACATTGACAACATCCCGGTACAAACAGCAACACCTCCACAACGGAACACAGGGCACAACTGGTGCCACAAATGTGCACAACATTGCAAATCACATCTGGCACAGCAGGAAACAGTGACATGACAATGTACAAGTACAACCTGTAACCTGCAAACATGTTGTATTCACACATGCTGTGCTTATGGACATTTAGTACTGTCCCATGATTTCCAGGGACAGCCACATTGTCATGTGCTCATGAGAAGTAATTGTCAATGATGGTGTTCCTACGGGCCATTCCTGCCGCAGATGCAGTGGGATGTGGGCCACCTGCCCCATCTTCCTCATCATCGTCCGGTACTTCTGGAACTGGAATCCATGGGGCATTGGTGCGTACACAGATGTTGTGAAGCACACAACATGCAATGATAATCTTGCACACGATGTCCGGGCTGTACAGGAGCTTTCCACCTGTGCCATCCAGGCACCTGAAATGTGACTTCAACACGCCAAATGTGCATTCAACAATGCCCCAGGTGCGTATATGGGACGCATTGTACTGCCTCTGGGCGGCTGTGTTCGGGTCTCGGAGGGGTGGCATCATCCAAGTGCAGAGTGCATATCCTTGATCACCTGTGACAGTGCAGGGAAGAAAGAGTCAATACTTGGTTCGGCAGGATGTGATGGCAGGCCCACTAATCCAGAGACGCCTCTGCTGGCTGTGTGTGGGGTGAGTGTAAGCCAGCCCTCAGGAAGTAGCTGGTGCTGCCAACAACTCAAACAGTCATCAGGCACACAGAAATGCAATGTCAGAACAGCAAGGGGGGAGTCGCACAGGGTTAGTTTCCCCTGATGCACAGCGGCCAACTCACCACAGGACGCTGACCTGAAGGAGACTGGGATAGGGTCATGAGGGCAGAGCAGGGTCCCGTATGTGTCATAGGGGCCTTCCGTGGAGTGTCACGGGGAGAATGGGAGGTCTACCACCAGGGCATGATGCAGCTGGAACATGCCAGCTGTGTCTGGCAACATGGCGGATATGAATGTCACAGACTCATGCCAGACACCAAGTCCGTACCTGCCCGTTGCTGATGACAACCCCCAGGCCACAGGCTCAGACACCAACGATGTTCCGCCAGAGGCTGATGGTCACTCACGGCGCACAGGGTTAGTGGCACCACATGTCGCAGGCTCGTGTTGAACAGGGTTAGTGGCACCATGTGTCACAGGCTCGCATTGAACAGGGTTAGTGGCACCACATGTTGCAGGCTTGCGTTGAACAGGGTTAGTGGCACCACGTGTCGCAGGCCTGCAATATGGAATTATGCCTCACTAATCAAAGGGAGTCTGGTGCTGTGGCTGCTGCCACGGACTTGGGGTCACTGCCATTCAGGACTCAGGACTCAGTTCCACATGTGGGACCTACTGGTACGAAGAGGATGCCGGTGGAGTATGTCAATGAGAAAGGAGTGATGTGGGCCAGCATCGTGGGTGCTAGCGATGGTCTGCGGAGGGTGCAGAGGTCGTGGGACAGGGGCTTGGAGCTTGCCCCTTTGACACACAACGTTGTCGGCAGGTGAGCAATGCGGCCTTGGAGCGCTGCGGCGGGTAGGCCTGGTCTGGGTATCAGTGTCCTGGGGTGGAGCAGGCGCACAGGCTCGCAGGCCCCGCTGCTCACAGCGTCAGCCTTGTGGTGGACTGCGAGGTGCCGCCCTGTCAGTGACGTTGGCCTTTCTGGGAGAGAACCACCCTCTGCACCACGGGCTTTTTGTCCACACCCATGTGCAGCCCTGGCGTACTCAGGGCCAAACCACTACACTCATGCACACAGGGGAGGATGCAGCAGATGACATTTCCGCCATCTGACCCACGGCCTGGGGTGACATGGTTGCGTCCACTTTTTACTACTCTCCAGTCACCAGCAGTTGTGGTCTGCATGGACATATCTGTTGTTTACATACCCATGTCTGTCCTGCACATCCACGTCTCACTTGTCATTGTGTACATTCTCATTCATGGGTAACTTGCATCCTTCGCACATGGCTGCATTCCGCATCTACACACATTGAGCTGTTGTGTGGCTGTGGTGCCATGATATAGCTGTATTGTGTGCAGGGGTAGCCCAGGATCACCATGGAGTAGTGTTGTCGTGTCTGGTAAGTCGGCATGTTGATTGACATGTTGTATGTGGTTTGGTCACGTGTGCATTCCCATAGTTGTGAGTTGTGTGATGGTGGCTTTGAGGTGTGTAGTGTGTTGATTTGACACTTACCAACGAGCAGTCCAGTTCCATTTGAGCCATCCTGGAAGCGCTGGTTGATGATGGACTGTCGGAAGATGTAGGAATCGTGCACACTGCCAGGGTAGTTTGCGACGACATTGCTGAACATTCCCCTGTGGTCCACTATTGCCTGCATATTGATTGAATTTGTGTGCTTTCTGTTGCAGTAGTGGTGTGCAGTCTCCGCAGGGGGCACACGTGGGACATGTGTGCAGTCTTTTGCCCCCAACACGGCCGGGAATCCAGCTATGGCATAGAAGCCTTGCTTGGTCTCTTGCTGTTCCTGCGCAGTGAGGGGGAAGTGAAGGTACTGGGGTATGAAGCTGAGGATGGCATCCAGAACGGGTGTGATGAACTTTGATAAGACTGGCTGTGAGATCCCTCCAACTCTGGCAGTTGTTGGTTGGAAGGTACCAGAGGTCAACAGGTGCAGCACAGCCAGCAGCTTTGTCTGCGGAGAGATGTTGGTTCTCCGCTGTGTTGGGACCGTCAACCTGTGGCCGATGTGGGTCATGATGCAGATGATGATTTTGAGCTTTTGATCCTGTAGTGGGCAATGACTTCCTCGGGCGTTAGGTCTGTGAGACTGGTGCATTTTCTGTAGGTCCGCTGTCTTACTCTGCGCTGCCTCTGTGGTGGTCCGGGGGGGTGGGTCTGGGTACTGGGGGTGGTGGCGGTCCTGGGGGTGGTGGCAGTGGTTGTTGTGGCCCTGTTAGGGCTCCAAGCTGCATGATGAGTAGCTCCATGGCGTTGTTTGTTCTTCGGGTGTGGCTGTGTGTGGGGCTCCGTTGCCTACTGAAGGTAGTCGTCTGGCTTTACACCTGCAGGAGGCAGGTGTTAAATTCCTCCTGCTACCGTGGCTTATCGCGTGGTTTTGACTCGCATTTAAGGGTGGGCGTAGTGGGCGTAGTGGGGCTACGTGAAGCAGCACGTAGTGTGCCCAAATCTACGCACACTACGTGCTTCGCGTAGCCCCACTACGCGCCACCCGCCTCCCGCCCGCCCTCCTTTTAAATCAAACCCCCGGATTTACAATAAATACTAAATTAAAGAAACTTACCTGAAACGCGGCGTCTCCGGGGCTCCCTCTTCCATTTCAAACTTCTTCTGTCAAATGCGCATGCGCGGAAGCCCGCGCATGCGCATTTCTTGCGAGAAATGCGCATGCGCGGGCGTCCATGCATGCGCATTAGTCAGAAGAAGTTTGAAATGGAAGAGGGAGCCCCGGAGACGCCGCGTTTCAGGTAAGTTTCTTTAATTTAGTATTTATTGTAAATCCCGGGGTTTGATTTAAAAGGAGGGCGGGCGGGAGGCGGGTGGCAGCGTCAGGCAGCTACGCTTCGCCCTGGGTGTGCGTAGCGCTAGCCTGCTTTGCCTACTTCGAAAACTGCGAAGCAGGCAGCGCTACGTACACTACGTGGGCGAAGCGTAGTGTCTCACCCAGGGTTTCCGCATTGCGGATCTGGCAGTTCGTTGTGAAAGTGGTGTTGTGGTTTTTTCATGTGCTTTTGCACAGGAACGCCTACTCTGCATCTCATTAGGGTTAGTTGGTGGTGTCCACCATGGAGATACATTTTGGGGCAGTTATGGCGGGAATACTGGCGTTAACTGCAGTTTGCACCAGCTCGTGAATGGGGTGCTATATCTATCTCCACTTTTGATTCGTTAAGGTGGTGATAAATCGGAGATAAGTCCTTGTGAATATCCCTCAAATTCTTATCCTGAATCCATTCTTCCCCAGTGACTCTCTACCAGTTAATGGCAACTCTATGTTTAGCCAAAAGTAGTTCCAACGCCTCAAATCGTCCATTGCTACATCGAAACATTTTAACAAAGCCCGGTATGGTTATCATTGTGTATAGGTTGACATGAGCTCCTATCATTTCTCCCAGAGAGCTTATATCACCGGACAGAACCAGGTGAGATGCAGGAAACCAGATAATGAGGCTCCACAGTGGGGACAGCTTGCAGATCGGGAATGGCCTATCTTGTGCTGTTTCTCAACAGGAATAAATACCCTAGTTATATCTTTTCTAGAACACACCAGACACAAAGAGATGACTACACGCTGCTTTGACATCCAATAATACTTATACATTGCAATGCTAAAATCAGGTGTTTAAATAGACCTTTCAGCCCTCCATTACCCCCAAATTCTGTTATGCTTCTGAGGACACCCTGTGGCTGCATATACCTTCCTCCAATTTGGGACACCAGTCCATCGCCGCTCGCCATGCAGCCAGTTTCGGGGGTTTCGCTGAGGCCCAGTGTTTGCAGGAGGGTGCTCATCCTCACTAATGTGCTCCCTCCCAGGTCATCAAGGATATTTAGTATCGCTATTCTGGGTGTGGGTTGGCTCCCATGCTCCTCGTACCCATGACAGCAGGCTAAAGATCTTCCTCCAATAGAATGCAATAGCAAGGGAACTCCAAATAGTTAAACTGAATGATCCAAAGCCTGGAAGAGATGGCCAGGACCCTCAGGGACAAACATTCATCCTTCCAATCACTAGCGCCCAATGGTCCCACCCATGTCTCCCATCTCACCTTCAAAGTCTTAAACCGGTCCGGCATGTGTATTTTTCCGGGGATTGATACATTAGTGACACCCCTCACTTCCCTATTGGCTCTAGCATGATTTTAGCTTCCAGTGGATTGTATTTAGGTACCACTTATAGGGATTCGCAATGGGACCCAAAAGCATGTTGTAATTGAAGGTGGTGAAATTGGGTCCTGTGGGAAACAAGTTCCAGTTGTAACTCTAGAAAGGTTCTCATTTGTGACCCTTGCTACATGTCCTTGGACATGAATGTACCTCTAAGGTCCCAAGACCAAAATCCCTGCAGGGACGCCATGTGCCTCAGCCAATTAACTTGCCACAGGGGGGTTTCTTAAGTGAAACTCCTGTCCCATCCTATCCATCATAGTACTGATCATGACACAAGCAAGGTCACCCCACTCACCTCGGTAAGAGTGCGGGGGACAGGGTTTCCACACAAGAGTCCCAGCCTTCTTCTTGGCCTATGTGGGCTACCTCCAGTAAAAAGGCTGGATCAGCCACCCCCATTTATTCAGTCTTTTACTATCAGGATCTCTGAAGCCCGATAATAGAGACAGATATCAGCCATACTCATGCCTCTATCTTATAGGGACTGCACACACTTGCCGAATTCTATATGAGGGCTCTTCACCCATAGAGGAAGGTACAGATATTTCCTGAGAAGTCAGTGAACCACGTCCGGGGAATGAGGATGGGCACGTTTTGAAGGATGTAGAGGAACAAAGCAAATGTCATCATCTTGAAGAGGGCCACCCTACCCTGGACATTAAGGGTCATTGTAGTCCATTTGGTGAGGTCGACTGATATAGACCAGGTCAGGTGAGCATCTAATGCGGTGTAGATACTCCAATAGTGGAAGCTGAGTTGACATATTGGCATCAGCCACGACCAATCAGTTGTGTCTCTGTCACCCGAAGAGAAATCAGGATGGATTTGAACCAATTGACAGTCTGTCTGGAGGCCTCCCCACAGTGGATAAGCATCTGGATCCACAAGGGGCCCATGATTGCTGGCTGTGAGAGCAATAGTAAGATGTCATCCGCATACAGGGCTATGCGGTCTTCCGTGGCCACCCCACAGTTAAAGCCACAAATCTGTGCATTGCATCAGACACACATTGCCAGTGGTTCAATGGTTATGAAAAACAGGAGGGGGGGATCTGACAACCCTTCCTAGTGCCCATGCCTGTATGAAAAGGACAGGAAAGTGCCCCATTGTTTCAGACTTGGGCTTTGAGGTGAGTGTCCAAAATGTGGACATATCTCTGAAGTTTCATTCCAAAGTCCATTCTTTGTAGGGCATCATTGAGGAACGAACAGTTGACTGAGTAAAAGGCCTTCTGGCGTAGATCTTGCAACCATCCAAACATGTGCTAGGGCCATTTGTAGTTGTGTACCCTGTGGCTACAGTGTCTGGTGCTGTGATGTGGGATGAATCTGCATTGGTTCAGTTGGACCAGGAGCGGCATCAAAGGGAACATCCTGTTAGCAAGACTTTCGCATAAATATTGAGTTCCACATTAATATGGGATATTGTTCTGTAGTATGCACATTGAGTCGCCTGTTGGCCCTGCTTGTGAATGACAACAACCATGGTCTAGCCCAGGTCTGGGGGGAAACAGCCATATTTGATTGCTTCCTGGTACATGCCTATTAGTGAAGGGATTAGAATCAACTGGACTCTACTGGAAAGCCATCTGGGCCGGGTCTTCGGTTTAAGGGCTCACCAATCTCCTCCTCTGCAATTTCTTGTTCTAGTTGCAGCCTGTCCTCTGGGCAGAGATGAGTCAGGGGAAGGTCTGCAATAGGTGGAGCAGAGGCCTCTCTGTCGGGCAGTTCCCAAGGCAAATATAGGGGTTGATAGTAATTCGCAAACACATTTGCAATATCTATTGCTGATTGTGAGTGTCTTACCATTCTCAGTCATTAGGCTCGTGACCAGGCAGGATGCATTAAGATGGGTGGCTAGCAAGTACAGCAATTTGTTTAAATTGCCCCCTCAGTCATAGACTCTCCTCATAGATGCTGACTGGCCTCACCCAGAGAGAGCTGTCGCAAGGAGGCCCTAGTAACGTCCAGCTTGTGGTGCAATGATTCTTTTTGGTGCTTGATGTAGCATCTTTCCCAGGATAGGGCCTGAGTTTCTAGTTCATTTATTTGGTGGTATTTCTCACATTCCTTGCCTTTTAAATAGGGTTTGGCAATGCCTCAGATTGTAGTCTTCCCTGCCATCCACAGGGTGTCTGAAGAGCCCACCGTACTCCTGTTAGGGTCCAAAAAACTTCACCTCATTAGCCAGGTACTGTGTAAATTGTGTGTCTGCTAGTTACCATGCATCGAGGCACCAAAGAGGGCAGTGGTGATTTGAGTCCATGGAGCCAAAGCTGAGTATCACTGGTGAATGGTCCAAGATGCCCGGGGGTAGAATATGGGCTCCTGTCAGGGCAAGGTCATTGGTTCTAAGGAGAAGAAGGTCAATGTGTGACAGAGTTTTGTGGGTGCCGATAAGTGAGCATACTTGTGCTGGGTGGAGTGCCATTATCACTGCAAATCACATAAGTGCACTCAGTAGCATAACCCACCTTGCTGTCTACCACCCTCCCCTCTGTGGCCAAAGGAATCCAGATCATGCATCAGGGTGTCATTAGGTATCCTCTGATAACTGTGACCTCAATTGGTAAACTCAGTATCTTCTGTCGTAGTACCTCAAGAATAGCCTTGAATAG